>NC_134438.1:7290229-7627381 GCF_030867145.1 Opisthocomus hoazin | reverse complement strand
TAATTCCAGCTTGCTGGCAGGGGCAAAGCAATCGTGATGGATCTACAAATATTCAGCTTCACTCTGGCCTTGCTGTGAATGCTCCAAAGAGAGCCCATGGACACGGCTGAAGCGTGGGCCAGAGGAAAGCCTTTGAAGGCAAATCACTGCTCCGTGTCTGGTCGCTCTGTGAGTAAACCGCAAGAAATACTCTGGGTGGTTTGTTTTCTACACTTAGAAAGAATCCTGATATGAAATTCTGGTCTCCAGAGGCTGCTAGACCAGCCCAGCTCCGGGTTTTGCTCCTGATCTCCCTTAATCCAGAGAGAGGTGGCATCACCCCATGCATGGAAAGGGGATCACCTGCAGTTTGAAGCAGTCCAAGGAGAGTGTAGAGCCAGGCTACAAAGCCCCGGCACGTGGGGAAGCCTGAGCTAAGGTGCTTCGTGGCTGCAGGCAGATCTGAGCCACGGATCTGGTGCTGAGGTTTCCCTGTGCCTGCTGCACCATCAGTGCAGACCCGCCGGGTCCTTCCCTGGGGAGCCAGTGGGACTTCACAGCAGTGACACTGGGGATCTTGACTGTACTGGTGGACACACCGGGGCAGAGCTGGAGCCCAGTCCCATGCTCTGGTTTATGCTCCCGCATATGCATTCAGCTCCAGATGAAACTCCATCTCTGTCAAACAGCAGAAAGGGAATTTGCTGGGGTGAAGGACTCTGATCTGTTGCACTTGAGGGAGATGTGCTCAAAAACATCAAAACCATCTTCGCTCTTCTCTTTGTCCTCTGCTCCTCCTGGTTGGGTGGATGTGGGGTTCCCAAGATCTCCATGGTTTGGGCACATGGAGAAGGGCACTGTCTCCTCACTGACCCAAAGCCGAGCAGTCTCCTCCTGCCCCACCAGACTCAGCCATCCCCTCGTGCTGCTGCTGCTCCATCTGACGAAGTGGCTTTGTGCATCTCCTCCTGTGGGAAGCAGGGACCATGTCCTGACCTGGCATCGCTGGTGAGTCACCATGGCAGATAGCCTCCCCTTTCCTCAACGGCACAGCCCTGGTGCTCACAACTCCTTCCCCAGTGCTGGCAGGAGAGAACATGCTCGGAGCTAAAGCTGTAATTAGCAGGAGCTCGTTGCAAAGGCTGGGACCAAGGGGCTCTTCCTGTCTGTTACGTCTCGAGAAGCCTTTCATTATGTGGATGGAGAAGCGTTTTTCCTCTTCCCGTTTGCACGCTGCGGGATTTCCTCTCCCAGACAGGCTGTGCCAGTCGGAGAGCTGGCTTTGCGGAGGGGTGAGGGTGCCCGGGGCTTCGCTCTCCTCCCTGGGGAAACGTGGTTGGAGCCACTGCTGGCATGGGGAGGAAGGGCCAAGGAGGGGACCATGGGGGGAGAGCTGGAGGAATTTTTTTGGTCTGTGTTTGTTCAGTCCAGTGACTTAGGAGCCAGCAAACCTGGTGGGGGTGGCAGGAGCGCAGCCCCTCTCCCAGGTCTCGGGTCGCTGGGATGCAGGGAGGGTGAGCAGAGTGGGGGGCTCGGGGCTCCCAGCCCATCTCTTCTCAGCCTGCAGTGCCCAAGAGGAGTGGTGGAGATGACACGGAGCTGGCGGCTCCTTTCCCCTTTCTCTTCCGTGCAATACAGTCACTTTTGAGGAAGATAAATTATTGAATGGGTGAAATCTTCTGTGAAAAGTAGTAAAAATGTATCTTCAATTAGAATGTGCTGGGGCTTTTTACAGCACCTGAATGGGAGCTGCTCCTGCGGCAGAGAGAGACCTCTCATCTCCTTTTCTTTTTCTTTTTTTTTTTTTGTTTCCTTTTTTTCCCCTCTCCTTTTTTTCTCCCCAAGATTGTTGTTTCTTCCCTGCTCCAGTGTGGCTGTGCAGGAACAGATCCGCACCCCAGCAGCAGGCAGGAGCCATGCCAGCGGGGCAGAACGGGCGATCTCTTTTAAACCAAGTCAGCAGTGAAAAAGATTCTTTCTTTTCTGTTTGTTTTTTAATTTTTAATAGCTTTGGTTTTTGGATTTTTTGAGCCAGTATTTTATTCTAGTGCCTTACTTTGTCCCTGGTAGTACAGGCTGTAATTTAATGTGATTCTGCATTAATAAAAGAATATTCCTTCTTTCTCTTGTTCTTCCTTTGGTATAATCAGATAAGTGGAGCGTGTCATGAACAGGCTGTGAGCGCTGGAGCGTGCCTGGGTGCGATGGGGTGCCCATCGCTGGAGCGATGGATTGCTCCGGCTGGTACCTGCATTCCCTTTTCCTGTGTCTTTACAGCCCTTGGGTGTTTTCTTTCTCCCCAGAGAGTGGTCCCACCATGTCAGGACAGAGACGCTGAGCACTTTGCTTTGTGGTCTGCTTCTCCGCCACGTGGCTCTTGGGATTTATCCAGCGCCCTTCCAGCCACCTTGGGCAGCACGAGGCGCGGGACGGTGAGTGCCGGGGTGCTGGCTTAGGTGCTGCCCATCACCTAGCAGCCTGGCAAAGATCCACAGCTGTGGGAGCATGGAGAAAAGTTGCTTCTAGGGGCAAACCCCTCTGCTGGGGTCTCTTTGGGCTGCTGAGATCACCCCCGAGCTGCTTCTGCGATGGTGAACAGCCAAACCGCTTCCCTTCCGAAGGGCAGACTCACCTGAGCTCATCCAGAGCAGCATCACAGCCCTTTCGTGACTGTAAATTTAGGGGGCTGGGGGAAAGAAGTGATTTATATGTATGGTTGGGATTTTATTTGCATTTTAAATCACACTTTCTGCTAAACTAATGGACCCCCTATTTATAGATGACTCCAACACAAAGTGACTGCTAATTACTACAATTAATATAGCGTTAAAGGCTTGCCAGCCAACTCCACTGCAACTTGTATCGCCTACTCATTTTCAATTAAGGCACATTGACAAGTAAAATACGCAGTTATTAAGAGCAGAGCCCTGTTGTGTAATTATATTTTTCTAAGGTCATTAATCTTCCGCAATATTCAGTTTTGCGCCCGATGGCCGGAGCGGGGGCAGTTGTGAGGGGTAGCCCATCGGGGGACAGTGGTAGCATTTAGGGGAAGCACAAAAAGGTGAGATTTCCTTTTTTCCATTGTGCCCTCAGGCTATGGCTGCACATCCTTGGGTATCCCACAGGACGACCGCTTCTGTGGCCAGCGGGTGCCCTGCTAACCAGACCGTCCCTGCCGTGCCGCACCCCTGGGTGCACTGGCTGCCTGCGAGATCTTTCTGCATTGGGGCCAGGCAGAGAAGCCCTGTGTTGGTGGAGCTCTCAGGTGGGTGCTGTCCTACTTTAATCAAGTTTCCATGGTTCATCTTCACATTTATTGTTATTTCCTATGCTCTTTGGGGACACCCAGGCTGGGCTGCCTATTGAATAGGGTTTTTCACCCCCTCATGACCAGGGAGCAGGACGGAAACGGCTCTGGGCCGTACCCTGTGCATTTTTTGGGGTAGAGGGAGAGCAGAGGAGCTGGGGGGATGGAGACCCCCTTGTGCTCTCCCCGCTGGGGGAGTGTGAGAGAGGCAGGGATGAGACCAGCTCCTGCACACCACACTGGGCCAGGGATTACAGCGAATGCCAACAGCAAGGCTGAATCCTCCGGTTAAGTCTGTGTACACGAACTCCAGCGCCCAGCAGCACTGCGCCGAGCCTCTCCCGCCCTGGGTCCAAGCCTTGCTTGTTTGATGTTTTGTGCGCTTTTTGGCTGAGCGCTGGTAAAGGCGCTACCAGCTGTGGAGGGAGCAGCGCTCTGTAAAGCAAAAGAAGAATAAATAAAGAAAAGTCCGTATAAAAAGAGGCTTAACTGCAAACAAGCAAGCAAACACCCAGAGCAGCGAAGGAACATCAGCTCCCTAATGCCTCCAGCAGCAGCTGGTGAAATCATGCGCAAAATATTGCAGCATTAGGGCACACGCGGTGACAAGGTGTAGTGCTGTGATTATTATAAAGACAGACACGGGCCTTTAACACTTTCAAGCTGACGCTTTGATTGACTGCCGGAGACTCGGTGCTGGCAAAGCTGCTGGAGCCCGCTGATTGCCGGCGTCTGCCTGCTGCGGGCAGCGGGGAAGGAGGCTGGGGAGGGGGACGGTGCCTGCGTGGGGATCTCCCCGTGGCTGGCTGCCTGCTGGGCGAGCTGCCGCGGGGAGCCTGGATGTGCCGTGCGAGGCTCAGGGTCTAACCCAGCTCCCACCCATCCCATGGGCGTCCAAGAGCTACAACTATTGAGTTGCTCCTCAGCAGCCTGCAATAAAGTCCCTCGAAGGCTTTGCAGATCTTGCTGGATTATGGGTGGTTTTAGGTTTTCTCGGAGCTGAAACTGCTTCTCTGAGTTCTGTCTCCTCCCTTTGGTCCATGGTTTGGGTTTTGTCTCTGGATGCTCTGGTGTTCTGCATGTCCTCCGACTGCCTGGGCACTTTCTGAGCCAGAACTATTCGCCATGGCAGCTGCTCATCTGTGTCTCGCACTCCGCTGATTCCCATAACTCCAGGGTTTAAGCACCCAGCGCGGCCCTTCGCAGTGAGCAGCAGTAAATCTCCAGGTCCTTGTTTGCCTCTGGCTTTCTTGACAGCACAGAGGAACGGCCAGGGCCATGTGTGAGGAATGACGATGTCTGAGGAGCTCTGTGCAGAAGGATGGCCAGCAGCACCTCATGTCTGTTTGGACCTTGGGACACCTTTCTGCTGCTCCCTGGAAGGGGATAGCTTCTGCGTTGGACAGCAAAGGCAGGAGTGGGACCTCACCCAACCCTTGCTCGCCAGGTGTGTTTTTTTGCTCTTTAGATCCTCACAAAAGGTGAACAAAGTGGGCTCTTCCCACCTTGTACTCCAGGCTTAGGGGTGCAAGAAGGATGCAAGAAGGGCAGAGGCACGGCGCCAGCCCCACAGAGGAGGATTTCCCAGCAGCTGGGAAGCAAACTGCAGCTCTGTTTTGGGGGAAAGGGATGGGACTAGGATTGTCTCCCCTGAAAGCCCCGTTTTGCAGAGATATCCCACAGGAGATGGACACGTGGCTCTTGATGCAGCTCAGCAGAAACTCCCCCAAAACCCAGGGCCGTTCCCAGCCAGCTGCCCCCCTTGCTCCCCATCTCCAGCGTGGTCCGGGTGTTTCTGCAGGCTGGGGCAGCCCAGCCAGGGGCACCACAGGGCTGCAGCCATGGAGGCTGTGCTCTTCTGCTGTGCCCTCTCTAGGTTGCTGTGAATTATGGATGAGCCAAGGAGAGGAGCAAGATGGGCCTGGCATTCACTATGCTGGGACAGGCTGCTATCTTGTTGATTTGCCTGGCATTTTTCCTTCTGCAGTAATCCCCTGGCTCCCCTCTCTCCTTCCCATACACATAAGCACGTTTGCCGTATCATAGATGGGAACAGAGTCCATGCTTTTGAAGTGGGGGAAGCCAGACCTGTGTGACATGGGCAATGCCACCCGGGAGCACCAGCATGGATGAAGGGCAATGCCCTGATGGGAGCAACCAGGCAGAAAGTCCATCCAGCAGACCAAGGGGTGGTAGGGTGCTCCATCTATCCCCATCCCTCCTGGTTGCGTCCCTTCTCACTGCTTTGTAGCAGCTAGGGATAAAGTTTATTCAGATTTATGGCCCTTTTGAGGAGGTTTCTAGGAAGACATGCCCTTTGCCTGCTGAATTACCGACATCTCTCTCACCTCTCCCCAGGGCTCAGCTCCATGGTTTGACTGACACAAAAGTGTTCCAGCGTCGGAGACTGAGAGAGTAAAACGAGCAATTTGCCAATAAATTATCCTGTGGAATTCCTCCTCTCTCCAGTCAGTTTAACTGGGTGAGCTCAGGGTGGCTTTAATTTCTGTGCTCAATGTGCAGCTTCACCCCCTCCTCTCTTTTTTTGTCTCCCATCTCTCTTCTTCCCCCTCCGCCTTCCCGGCACCATTTATCTTCTTCCTCCTACAGCATCTCCCCTTCTTGATTTTTCCCTGATATCTCTTGGAAATGGTGACGAGCTGAAAGCTGAAGTGCTGTTTGAGTGCCTCATAGCTGACAGGTTCTTTAAGACTTTGGTGCTTCCCAGACGATGATGAACTGGTGCAGAGATTCCTTGGATTCACCAGGAAGATTTGACGGCTGCAGCAGCGAGCGGCAAAGCATCTGTTGCTGGTTGTGTGCCGTTTGGTGAAGGTGGTGATGTCCACTGGGATGGGGGCTGTGTTTTCACATGAGTCACCTTGCTGCCCGTGGGCTTTGGGGCTGGCATCTCCCACACACATATCTCCAGCATGGGCTGAGGTTGCCGCAGAGGCTGTGACAGGCCAGCATGGGACAGGGAGCTCCTGGTCACGGCTGGAGCCTGGAAGATGCTCCCTTATCCCCGCTCCTGCTTCCCAGTTACTCGTAATATTTTCAAGGGATAGGAGACCACACGGTGTTCGTGATCATCGGCTTTGCGTATGGCAACTGTAGTGCACAATCTGCACCCACTTAATTTGTCTCGCCTTTTGCTTGGTCTCATCCTAGAATTACCTTCAGGGCATTGCAGGGTCAGATTTTCCGTAGCAGGAACCAGGAGCAGCCTGGAATTCTCCCTGGTAAGTGAGGGTGGTCCGGCAAAGGGCTTGCCTGAACAGCTCTGGGGAGGGCTGCAAGGATGAGGGAGATGGAGACATCCCAAGTCCACTTCCGCCTCCTTTCTCTGTGGTCTGGAGTCCTTCTGCCTCTTACCAATATCTCCCTCCCCTCCACCACCTTCACTAGAAGACCCCTGCTCCCCTGCCCGGCCCGGCTGCAGCTCTCAGCTGCCCACAGAGGCAAAGCTCATTGCCGGGCAGTTTGCAGTGTGTTTCAGTTTGCTGTCTGACTTTTATGTAGTGTTTGGAAACCAGAGGGGATAGGCAAACCCACTCCCTGGCCAGGAGACACCAGATTTGTGGCTCACTCGTGGTCCCCAAGGACACTGCACGAGCATCCAAGCAGCACTGTGATGAATGAGGGATAATTTAAAGTGGCAGCTGAAGTCCAAATTCTGTTTGTAATAAATACATAAACTAGTTAAAAATAAATTGATTAGCCAAGGATATCCTCTTAACACTCTTTAAACTCTAACATCTGTTTGTAATAAATAATTCAACCGGTAGATATTAATGAGGAGGCCGGGCACGGTGGGAGAGACGGCTGCTCAGGCACTCCACAGAGACCCAGGGCTGCCAAGAGCCGCGAGCCGGAGGAGCAGCGGTGGCTGCAGACGTGTCTGTGGGCTCTTCCCATGTGCACGGCAGCGACACACGTGTCCAGCCGTGTCCTGCTTGACATGGGTATGATTGCACAGGCAGAGAAGCTTAGTGTGTTCCTGCCCGCCGTGTGCTCACGCCCTGTGCTGGCACAGCCTGATCCTTGGGTGCAGCTACACGCAGCCCCAGCCTACGCTGTGCTGTGTCCCCGTGGATTTAAACGCGTACACGGCCACATGCAGACGTGACATTACGGAGCTCGTCACGTTTGGGGTGTGCACGCTGTGGGCACGGTAGCTGTGGAAGCTGCACACGTGTGTTTCCTGCCATATCCCTGTCCCGCTGCGGGATCCCAGGCAGCAAGCGGGTACCCAGCGTCCCTGCCCAGGCTGGACACCCCCCTGCCTTGCCTCCGGCAGCCCTGGCTGCGGGCAGCGAAATGCCTGTCACAGGCTGATAATTGTTGGGTTTCTCCTTTTTTAATCAGTGCTAACAGCTGCTGTGCCCAATGCACGAGGGGCTGCTCCTGGCACTCGTCGTGAGCTGCCAGCCCAGGACCGTCTCCCCGATCCGTCGGAGGAGCCAGCTGGAGCCAGACCAAGGCTGAGGGTGAGTAACGTGCTGGGGGGAATGGGGAGCACCGGCAGCTCCGGACAAGGGGACAGGGATGAGGGATGGGCCCGCTGGTACCCAACCAGGCTGCTCACAGTCCTCCAGCTGAGCCAGTGCTGATGGCATCGCTCTGTCTCTGGGAAGTGCAAATCCTTCAGTGTGGATACATCAGGAGAGGCTGTCTAGCTCCCAGTTTAGCCAGTTCTGCACCAGTCTTGTGGGCAGGGACACAGCTGGATGGTGCCAGAGGCAGGTGAGTGCCGAAACATCAGCCCAGGCGAGGAGCTGTGCGTGGGAGGGAAGGGGACGGGTGCCCTGGCACAGCTCATCCTGCTGCCGTCTCCAGGGCTCCGCTTCAGTTCCTCTGCGGAGGGGGAGCCGGCGGGTGCCGATGGGCAGGGCCGTGCCGCAGTCCCTGGGGCAGAGCTGGCTGTCGGTGTGCAGGGTCTGGCTCGCTGCAGCGATGAATTGCTCAGTCTGACTGTGAGTCTGATGGTTTCGCTGCTGTCCCACAGCTGCGCTGCGCTCGCAGAGCCACGTCCCGGATGGCATCTCCTGGAACCCTCCCATGGGGTCAAAGCCAGTCTTGGTGTAAGTCGCTGTTGCTCCCCACAGTCCCTGCTCCCGTGGGCTCCAGCTACCCTCGGCTTTGAGCTGAATTAGCAAGAATCAAGTTTACTGCTTTACAAACTTGGTTCAAAACACATCGCCCTTTCCCTCTCTAGGCTGAACGTGTTGCCCCATGCAGACGGGACATCCAAGGGCTGAGCGCTCTGCCATGGGTTGTGGGAACAGGACTTTACCAAAATGCTGCTTGGCAATGCAGTGGTCCTTGCACAGAGGTTTCCTTGTTGCACACATGGACATTCTTGTTCAAACCTGGTCATTGCTGCACTGCAAGGCCACCCAAAACCAGCAGCAGCAGCAGCCGGGGCAGTTTGTTGTTACTGCAAAATAGTGGCCAATGGTTGCAGTGTTCATCAGGCTCTCTAGGGCCCTCTGCGCAGATACCCACCTGAAATGTTTCGCCTCCCATATTTTCTGCTGGTCTTCCAGCTGCTCAGCTTCAGCTGTAGGGCCAGCCAGCAGCCTTCCATGGGAGAAGACCATCCCCATCACTTTGGGTGGCTTGTCCCCTGGCTGGCATCTCCCTCTGAGAGCAACAGGGTCCTGGACCCTGTTGGACTAGATGACCCACAGTGGTCCCTTCCAACCCCTACTATTCTGTGATTCTGGAGCCAGCACGCACCAGTCCCAGATGTGCCAGCGTGCATGTCTGATGGGGTAAGAGGGAGAGAAGAGGACAGGAGAAATGTTTGAAGGGTCTTAATCTTGCCCGTGAACCTCCGGGGAGGACCCAGACCTGGGAGGTGGTCAGAGGGATGGTGTGGGCAGGAGGAAGAGGGACTTTGTTGACACCTTCTGTCCCTCAGCTGTGAGGCTGGTCTCTGACTCGGTTCCCAGCCTGCCCCCTCCAAGCATCGGTCCCTGCTGCTCCATCCTCTGCCAAAACAGCTCCCTGAGCTCCTGAGGCCACGATGAGCTGCTCCTCCCATTAATCACCCCCTCCTGTCCACGTCTGCCCAGGAATTAAACTCATTTGTCACTGCTGCCCTGTTCCCACCTGCCCCTCTCCCAGCGTGCTCGCCTCGCAGGGCCGGCTGCTCATGGCAGCCCCATGGCCTCTGTGTCCCTATGTCCTCCGGCACTGCACGCTTTATCCTGTCTCCATCTGCTGAAAAACATCCTTGGGCATGCATGGAGCTGTTTCTTCCGGCCCCCACCTCTTCAGCTCCATCACAAGCTGGGACCCCCCCAGAAGCAGCCCCTGAGCCTGGCGCTCAATGATGCTGACGGACCAGGGCTGAGCGAGGCTGAGACGACCCATTTGCTCCACCAAAACCCACTGCCAGATGTCGACGAGCCTCTTCTCTCCTGCTTTTCGCAGGGCTGAAGGGGTGATTTGGCCTGAGCTGCTCTTCAGCGCATCCCCATCCTTTCCCGGCCCCCGGGGTCTCAGCCCCCCATGCCCCATGCAAACCCTCGGCTGGGAGCATCGCTCGCAGAGTACCAGGTTCACTCCCAGCCTCCTCCATCCCCCGTGCTGTGCTATCTCGACACGCTCAAACCCGCTCTGCCGGCATCACTCTCCGGCTCGCAGCACGGCCCCTGGGAACGTTCCCCTGGCAGCCAGCGAGAGCTGCTCGTTAATTAGCCTCCCGTTACTCCCGAGCATCCCCTGCAATAACACACAGCTCCTGCCTTTTAACTACCTGCAAGTAATCACTCAGCCTCCAATAAAAAGGGAAGGAACAAGCCCCTGGTCGTGTTGTTAGCAATAATGTTGCTGGCTGTTAACCTGCTCCCGTGCTCTGATTTTTCTCTGTGAAGCCCCAGATGTGGTGGGGAAGGACAGGAGCCAAGCACGGCCTCCGACTTGCTGCCAGCCGCCCATAGCCGCACGTTTCGCAGCTCTCCATCCTTCCTGCCCATCCCACATGCCGATTTGAAGGGCATGGAGGTGTATCTGTGCGGGTCTGTGCAAGGGAGACTTCCCATTGCTGGGAGCTTAGCTGAGGCTACAAATTTCTGTGGAAAAAGATGGAAAATGTGAATGATGGTGACTGAGTTTTTTGCATTAGTCCTAGAAATCCCGTATCTGCCTCAGAAAGGCAGTCGCTGACCCTAACCATCCTATAACATGAGGAAAATGCAGTCCTGTCTTAGACATCAGGCTGTTCCCAAGGAGCCGGCTGTTTTCTTCTCTTGTCGCCTGTAAATCCCCGACACGCTTAAAGCCTCTCCCCTGATAGGGAGCCTAACGCCTGAGCCCTGAATAAACCCGCTGAAACTCGCCGGCTTAGCATGCCGAATGTAATGTTCTTAGCCAGCCTCACCGCGGCAAATCTCCATATTTCTCAGGGATAAACACTCACCTCTCCTCCCTCTGTCTTCTGCTTTATGACTGGTTTTCCACCGTGGATGCACTGTTTGGCTGTAATTGCTGGAGGGATGCTGAAGCCACTAAAAAAACTCTTTGTTTTGCCGTACCCCCTCTCTTGCAGGGGGGTTGCCCACCCAGCGTGGTTTGCGAACAGCCCTTTCTGTAACGGGAGAGGGTTTTGCAAAGAGAGGAGCGGGGGGAAGTACCCCTGAGCACCTTCCAGCGGGGCTGGTCCCATCTGGCAGTGGGGACAGGAGGATGCTGGTGAGGCTGGCAGCGAGTGACGGCTGCCGGGATTGCTGCGCTGCAGACACGGTGATGCTGAGCCGAGGAGTGGGATCTCCCTGGGCATCGCCGTAGTGGTAAGCAGCCATCGGTGGGGGTGTGAAAGGCTGTCCTGGGTGGGTTGCTCTCCTCTGAGGTTTGCACCGAGGGCTTGGGATCGCTTGAGCTGGCTTAGGCAGGAACCGCTCAGTTTTATATTAATTCATCTGCATTGCTGGGGCTTGTTTTTGAATTTCAGGTGCAAACAGAGATGAAATCCCCACCACTGCATTTCCCCAAGCTGCTACTGGTGTAGAAAACCGAACAGGACTCAAAAACCATGCACGGCAGAGAGAAGGCTGCATCAAAGCAGGGCCAAGCTAAGAAAACTCAGAGCTGTGCCAGTCTTGAACACATCAGGAGTTGTGCTGTACAACAAGGTGTGTTGGGGCAGGCTACGCTTGAGGCTGTTTCCACAACCCGGGGAGGGCCCGAGAGAGCTGCCGGGCTGGCGCAGTGCTACCGGGAGCTAACAGTGATCTTCGCCCTGCTGCATGGGGTCTTGTGCTGCTGCATCGCTGCACAAGGGTGGCTTGGAGCTGCGGCTGCGGGCTACGTTGGCCCGAGGCTCCGTAGCAGCCCGGAGGTGCCAACCGCTCACTCCTCGCCGGGCCAGCGATGCTCACAGCTCTCCAGCCCCACCTCGGCGCACAGCGTGGGTGGACAAGGGGGAAAAGAGATGGTGGAAGGGGAGAAATTGGGGACCTGATGGGAGGAGGAGAGAGACAGGCAAGGATTGTTCCTAAAGCTCTGCGGAGGGAATGAGGATGTAGATCACCAGAATTGGCGAGGGACGGGTTATAAAGCAAAAATAAAAAGGTATTATAATTTATGATGCACAGTAAAAATATCCTGGGAACTGGGTTATGAAGAAGAATTCATTCTCTCACCAACTCTGCGTATCTTTAAAGATGATAAATGACATTATGATTCTTATATCTGAGAGCTGGAGAATTCACTCCACCTTGGAGCTCTGTCTGGGTCCCCTCCGTGCTCCTCCTGCTCCCTCAAAGACAAGGGCTGCTGAGCCCTGGCCTGGCGCAGTCACCCCATGGGGAAGGTGCAGGTCCCCTGGACCTGGGCTGGGGCCACCACTCTTGGGGTGCTGCGCCTGGGGTGCTGCAGCAGAGCAGGCATCTGCCCCCCGCAATGCACTGAGTTGTGTGTGGGCTCAGCACTGCATGTGCGTGTTACAGGACTTCTGCCAGCACTTTTGGGGGGCATCCCCAGACATAGATCCTCCTGGTCATCTTGAGTGGCTGCTGTTGTCCTTTACATGGTTCGTGTGGTGTCCGAGTGTCTCCAGATGCCACGGCAGAGCCGAACAAAGGAACTCCTGGATCGCCATCCCGTGCAGGGTGCATGTTTGGGGTGAGTAGGAGAATTCGCTTTATTACGTAGAGCCATGAGGCCTTTGAACCCAGACCCTGGTTCAGGGTGAGGACTGCTCTCGAGTGATGGAGCCGCTCAGCCAGGCGCTGGGGCTGACCCCTCGTCCTGGCCCCGACTGCAGAGGGAGGAGTTGGCCTCTGCCCAGCTGAACGCTGTGGAACGATGTTTAAATACGATTAGTTGTTCGCAAGGTGGATTTAAAGAGTTAGGAGAGGAGAATGAAGCCAAAACTTTCTTTAAACCTGCACAGGCAGCCTTGGCATCTCTTCCCTCCCCACCGCACAAAGCCAGCCCGCTGGGTTTCTTCTTTGATAAGAACCCTTGATGCCTCCATGCCTCCAAGCACCGAATAAAAGGCTTTAATTACCCACTGCCAGGCACCGGCAGCGCTGCTGACAGCGGGGAAGTGCCTTCTGCCCACACCTTGGGAAGCAAAAACTTCCTACAAAAGGAGCCATTCCCATTTCATGTGCAGAAGTGTCCGCTCCTCGCACGGCTGCTCTTGAGCCTGTGGGCAGAGCTCAGCCCTCCGCACCTCCAGGATGTGTTTTCCAGGGAGGTGGCTTCCCTCTGCTCGCTCTCTTCCACTTTTTGAGCGCGTTCTTGTCCTTCCTAAAGGACGTGGCTGCAGCACAGGGGAATGTACGAGCTTCTTGCACGGCGGGGACACAGGCTCTGCAGGCATCCCGGCCGCGGGCGGCTCTTTATGGTGGGGTTTCAAGGCACCATTCTACAAAGCCAAGCCAAATCCACCCATACCGATGCCCTCGGCACAGGGATGGACAGGGATGCTGTCTGCCCCGGCACAACACCGCTGCATGGCACTTGCAGGCAGGCCGTGCAGCAATGCCTCCTTCTAACGGGTGGGCATCCCTGCGGGTGGGTTTTTGGCAGGACGAGCGGGATGAGATGGAGCCTGCACCTTGCAGCTGCATCACCCCAAACTCTTTCGCTGCACCGGTGTAGGGAACAGCAGGTCGCTTGTGCCTGGCAATGCAAACGTTCAGGGGACTCCCATCTTTCACCAAAAATTCGTATTAGGAGGGAGATAACGAATCTAATTTTTACCGCTCCAACTGAGCGCTGCAAAGGTCAGGAGCTGTCGGCTGCCAGCCGGCCGATCCACCCACCTGGGCTGGCTGCGAGCCTGGCCTTCGTCGGCACCTGGAAATTTCCAGCCTTTCCCAAGCCCGTCGACAATGCAGCCAGCTCCTCCGCTGCCGGTGGCCGGGAACACCTAAAGCCCCGCTGCTGGGCATGGTCCTCGTCCCCGTGGGGCAGAGCGGGGCTGGGGGTGAAGAAAATCACTGGGAGCAGCAAATCCACATGAGGAACGACAAACCCTGCTGCTTCCAGGCACCCTGGTCTCTCCTGGATCACCTCCTCTGCTCATGAAAAACCTATGAGGCATAGAAGAGCCTCAAGTATTCCCCCAATGAGTCATTAACCAGGTCCTGGTAACAGGTGTTCCTTTAAAAAGGCCTCCGAAGCCTTCAGAAACAAGGGGAGCGGGAGTGCTTGGCTTTAATCATACACCAACAGCAGATTCATTTTCACAGCGGGATGGGAAGCTGCCGCAGCCGATAGAAGCACACAATACCGCGGGGAGGTGCGTGCTCCGGTCCCAGCTGCAGCGGGACAGCGCGCCCGGTCAGAGCTCTGCCTTCCCCGCTCTTAATTTCTTAATCTAGTTTTGGAATATTTTATTACTCCCGGCTCTCATCTGCTTTTTGCTCAGCACAGCGCTCCTTCTTCCCCCCTCCTTGCTCGCTCCAATTAAATTACGTGCTGCAACCCATTGCTTTCGCCCGGGGCTGCTCCACCTTCTGCTCTGCTGTCTCCTCCATCTCGGCACGCGATGCCGGCCAGCGTGGCGTGCCTGGGGCTGGTAGGCAGAGAACGGGGCTGTGTTGCACCCTCCAGGCCATGCTGCCTGATGGGGATGCTCTTCCCATAGGCAGTCAAAACTGTGAGGGTCTCAGTGCTGTGCCTGCACCTCCTGCATCCCAAGTCCTGCTCCAACGGGCGCCTTCACACACCTTTGAGCTCCCCATGCCAGCCTGAGCACCGGGGTGGGTTCAGCCCCGCCGAGGGAGTAGTGTGGGCCATCTGAAAGCAGAATTGGTGTTTTCTAAGTTGTATCAGAGAATCTGCTCCTTTCTCTGCAGTTCTCCTCTAAGAAAGTCTTTATTTCCAAGCAAGTGATGGATGTGACAGCAGGAATGCCCCCCGCCGCCACCCCTCCTGCTGCCCAGCTCTGCCTTCCCTGCCCCAAGGTTTTTGCCTGCCTTTGTCCATCTGTTCGCACCGAGGACGCTGTTGGGGACAGCCCGTGACGCTGCTGTGGCTGCGAGCGCAGCTGTCGATCAAACACTCGCCATCTTCACGGTCCTTCCCCGAGGACGGCAGCCCACCGAGCACGAGGGAGCGGTGCGGTGTGCTCGCTCCGGCTTCTCGTCCTGGCAGTTACCGACATATCTGTGCCGCGGGGGAGAGATTTAGGAGCTGCAGGTGAAGAGGGGAGGGGGTAGCTCAGGCAGGGAGGGTGGGTTTGGGGCGGTGGTGGAACCACAATGTCCTTTGAGCTCTGCATTTGAGGCTGCGCTGGCCTGTCCGGGCTGTCCCAAACGATACTGGCTGTATTCAGCATCTCCCTGTGGGGGCTGATTTAAGAGCCACGAGGCTGCCTTTGCATAGAAGTTATTGAGAAGTTGCCCAAACCCACCCATCCCTGCAGCTTGTCATAACATAACTCCGGGGTCCCTTCCCTGGTGCCGGAGCCTCTAAAATCGGTGCTGGATGTGCAGAGCAGGGGAGGGAGGAGGCAGGGAGAGGATGTTGCAATGCACCAGCTTGTTGGCAAGAGCTCCTCACAGCAGCACAGGGGCTGCGGCCACTTCTTTGCAGAGAAAATGGCCAGTTTCCTGTGTTTTTATTAATTTGAATTTTAACTGGAGAAATGAGGGGAGCAAAGACATTAAGGATGTTTGGCAGCCGAGCACACACCCCTTCCTACCTCCCGATGGCTTCTCAGCCACAGAGATTTGAGAACTTGATTTCATTTTGCTGCCACCAATAAAACACATGTCGAAGGGGAATTGTGGGATGGAGGGAGGGAGGGAAGAGAAACATCATGAGCTGGGAACTAGTGCCGAAGTGGAGAGTGAGGACCGGTCCCATTGGTAACGGTTGAAGAGGGAGTGAGAAATAAACAGGGGCAGTGGATATTTGGCAAGACAAATGGTGCGCAGAAAATATGTTTCTTGCAAACTTTGTGGGGATAAAAATGATTTAAAGAGATGCCGTCAAGACAAAAATCATATCTATTCAAGAACAAGTCCTTACAAGTGTTATTAATAGCACCCAAGATTGTTACACTGGGAAGGACTTTAAAATATTGCATTTGCTTTTCTCTGTTGCTGCTGCCTGGTTTAATTTCTGCAGCGTGCTTGGCCGAAGAGTGCAGTGATGCCCGGGCAGGTTGGTGGCAAGTGTTGGAGCGAAGGCGAGATAGCAGGGTCAGGCAAGCCCTGGTTTCCCTGAATTCAACTCCCTGGCATCCTCGGGGCCGTGGCTTTGGGGTGCGGACACATTTCTCCACCCTGTGCTCCAGCCGTGATCGTTTCCTGCATCCCGTGCCACCCTCGCATGGGGATGTGGAGGGTTGGGTAGCAGCAGCGGGTACTTTGCTGTGTTGCTCCTGAAGCTGATGCTGCCAGAGCCTTGCAGAGAGCCTCTCCCTGCTGCACCCCACGACTGGAGCCAGGCTGGGGTGAGACATCAGTGAAAGCCTCCAAGCACTGATGCTTTCCCCACATCCCTTGGGAAGCTGCGCTTTGACTACTGGATGAAAGGCTTCTCCGGCATCACAGACCTCCTCCCTGAGTGTTTAATTACAGGCTGTGATCCACTTGTCTCCTGATCTTCTCTTCACCAACATCAAGGTGCTGCTCACCCGGGTCCCCAGGCCCCGCTTGACAGCGCTCGCAGGAGCTGGGTCTCCATCACTGCGGTTCCTCCCCGCAGGGGCAGGGATGGGGAGCGGAGCAGGGCAGGGGGGAGCAGAGCTGCCCCGAGCACCGTTTGGGGATGTCGAGTTCAGCGTGGCAGGGGGGACAGGCTGACAGCCCACCATGCTCTGAAGAAGCATGGGAGGCTCCCTGCTGCCCTGCAAAGAAGTTTAATGGAAACCTGGCAGTAGGGAAAACCAGGTTTTCCCTAGTTTCTTCTCCTTCCCCCCAGCCCGGTGGCAGAGATGGCCAGCTCCACGACCCCGTTTGCAGCTCCAGACTCGGACGCAGCCCCTTCTCGAGGCTGGGAGAAAGCATGGGGCTCGGAGGGATGTGACGAGGTCGAGCTTTGCTCAACACTCCCGCTTGCTTGTCCTGCTTCTTCCCAAAGACCCCAGACGTCCCCGTCGGCCTCCCTCTCCGCTGCTTAACTCTCCGCAGAGCTTCTCCTCCCGCCTAGCCTGAATCTCGCCATCTCTGACACCCGTTATTCCTTTCTGTGCACCCAGGGGACAGATTATACCTTTCCTCTCCCGCAGCACTCTTGCAGCTTTGAAAATAGTGATAGTGTCTCCCTTCTCTCTCCTTCGAACCACTCAGCCCCGGCGCTCCCCATCCCTGCCTGCCGGGCTCGCCTCGCAGCCCCCCCCGCAACCATTTCTGTTGCTCTCTCGGGGCTCGTTCCCAGTGCTTGACATCTTTCAGCCGCGTGAAGATTCATTTTCGCTGCCTGGCCTGCCAGTACGCCGGGAAAAGGGGGATCGCTGCTGTATTTTAAGCCGACTGGTTTGAAAGCCTGGAGAGCAGAACGGAGAATTTAATGGCACATTAAATATATGGCTGATTGTTAGGTCCAATTCTGATTTCAAAGCAAATATGGGCTTGGGAATTATGGATGAAGATGAGTTTCACTACAAGGTAAATAAAAATTAACTGATGGTGGTATAAATATACCCGTGTATTAAAAGCAGGCGTGTGTTTTTCAAAATACACTCAATTAGAGCAGCGAGAGTTTGGGGTCATTTTTAATAAAAGCTTCATAAACACGGCAAAATTTTGAGGACTTAAAAACAATAAAAATACCCCCAGCTCCAATATCTAACTCTGGATGTTTATGACTCTTTAGTGCTCCTTGCATAAAATAAAAGCACCACTATAAATTAAGCCAGGTGCTTTTGCTACCTCTCGTCCCTGGTCTCTGCAGGCGGCTCTGAGCCCTGCCCGGGAGCGAGGAGGCAGCCAGGGGACACCAGGATGGCCCTGGGGACGATGCCTGGCTCGCTGCGGGATGGAGAGGTGGCCCAAGCTGGGAAATAGGGTGGAATGGAGTAATTGCAGGAATTAATTAGGCAGGGCTGTCCCTTGGATGCAAGTCTCTGGGTGTGGGTGCAATTAAGTATCATTCTTGACGATGCTCTCGCAGAGTCTATTCTCAAGGTGTTTGGAGCGAGGGCTGGGCTGGAGCCTTGCTGTTGCTGCAGCACAGCCCTGTGAAATAATAATAATGGGCTAAACCAGCTTTTTACCAGCACGATTTGCACTTTGCGTATGCAGCACTTCTGGAAACCTGCTTCTGGTCTGGGTATCAAAGTGGGAGCTGAGGACAATGAAACCTGGTCCGGCTCTCCAGCAAGGAGGGCTCGGGGCTTGTGGAGTCCTGCCTGGCCAGGGGCTCCTTCTGCCGCTCGGTTCAGTCCAGAAAAACACCCCAAAAATCAGGCAGGAGGGAGAGAGAAGGAGAAAACAAGAGAAAGAAAAGCTCCTGCTTCAGAGAGCGATCGCCTCTGATTTTTACCGAACTTTGTGCAAACATGAAACAACAAAGAAGTAAAATGCGGAGATAATTAAGGATGTAATTGTACACACGCAACTGCTTAATTAAGCTTTTCCTCTTTAAACCTGACAGAATCTGCTTACAAGGTGTGAGCGCGAGGGGAGGCTGCCCATATGCTGGGCCATCTGCAGCGCCGGCGCGCGAGGCGAGACAGCCCCGTCGCTGCAGCCCGGCGAGGAGGAGGTTGCCCAAGAGCCGGGGAAAAGAGCATCACGGCCCCAAATCCGGCCCCGCGCCGGTGGCTGTCCGTCGGCCCTGAGCGCGTCCCTGCCCCGGGTGGCACTGGCACGTCGCCGTCTCCTTTTGGCTGCTGAAAAGCACAGAGCCGTCCTAGCTTCGAGCTCCTCTCCCTCTTTCCCCCCACAGCATCCTCCTGCGTGGGGTGTGGGGGATGAGGATGAACAGACAGCGAAGATCAAGAAGCGAAAGAAAAAGGGAGGGGGACGCTTGACCCACGCTCCTTCTTTCTGAGATTCAGATCGAAGTCATAGTGATGTTAAGAACACGATTCAGACTTTATGAACATGTTATTTATATTGATTTATCCCCGCAGCCCTCAAGACTTCTTGAAAATAATTAGGGTTGACATCGCCAATGCTAGAGCTAAATGCTGATATCCTATCATGAAAATTGCCTGCCTTGGCTCTGCCTGGCAAGCGCAGTGCGTTAAAGCGAATCCCAACACCTGCAGCTCGCACCCTGCACGGCTCCTAAATCTGACGCTGCAGCTGATCGTGGCACCCGGGGGGACGCGTGGCCATGGGACAGGACACCTGGAAACCCCGACCTGTGGCTCCCGCTGCCCTCAGCCCTGCTCGGCCGCAGGAGCCGGCTGTCCGAGGGGCCGCGGCAGCCCCATCGCCTCTGTCCCGGCTCCGGCTCCGGCACAGCCCCACGCCTGATTTCATCCCGCATCCCCCGGGGATGCTCAGCCCAGCCCTTCCACCGAGGCCGCACCGCCTGGGCAGACATCTCCATCAAGCAGTGACGCTTTTTCTTTGCAGTATAGTAGTTTTTAAAAATTTTTTTTAATTTTTTAAATTTTTTTCCTTAACATGGCTTATAACACACATGTACCCGGACTAGGAAGGTATATTCTGGCCTAGCCTGGGGCCAGGATACACTGCTCCAGATTTAGCACACGTGCTCTCCCTATTCGGGCGATATTTGCTTGAGCTGCGAAGTGGAAGTGCTGTGGAAGTGGCTCCCCGGGGACAACGCATCTGCTCCAGCCACAGCGAGGGCCGAGCTGCATCGGCTGTTCCTCCTAACGCGGAGGATGCCCTCCCTCCCGCTGCTTGGTTACTTTTAGACAAAAACCCATCAGTTTTCCAGCTCAGGGTTATCCGTTTCTTTTACCACCACTCCTAGGAATGGGTACTGTGTCCCTATGGAGGGAACACCAGCACGTGCTTGTCCCCATGCTTGGGGCGTCACATCTCACTGTCCGCCCTGTCCTGGGCTGATGCCAGAGGTGAGGAGCCAGCGCTGGGATCGCCGGGATGCCCACGCACACAGGCAGCCCCACGGAGAGCAGCACGATTCCAGCCCAGGCTTTGCATGGCGAAGCTGGCAGCGTCGGGGGACCGATTCAGTTAGACGCCCGACGAGGCAAGGAGGAATGAGACGGGTCGAGGCCGCGCCGGGGACGTGCTGGGAGAGGCAGAACAGGCGTGATGGGAAGGGGCAAGGATCCTGGGAATATGCATCTTTAGCTGCAGTGAGTGGTAGTGGAGATGACAAGCCTGGCAGCTCCGCTTGCCTCTGAAAAAACAAGGAAAAGCTGGCACGGGCAGGGCAGGAGGAAGGCAGAGAGCAGGGAAAGCCCAGCTGGGGGGCAGGGAGGGGGCTGGCAGCCCCGGGGAGGGGGTGAGAAGGGGGCTGAGCCCCAGCTGAGGCCATTTGGGGATTAGCAGCAGGGAGGACACACCCAGGGCTTCACCCTTGATAAAGGGCTGGTTGCCCACTGGTGAGGTTTTGCAAGGAGAGGAGCTGGTGAAGCTGTGTGGAGACCTTGAGGTGGGTAAGATGCTCCTTTGGGATTTGGGGGTGCCCAGGGAACCCCAGCGATGGGGTTTGGCACTCGCCCATGCTGCTGAGCCAAGGCTCGCTCTGTGGGCTGGGGCTGGGGTCGTGTGTTTTGGTGCAAGCTGAACTTTGCTCCAGAAGTTGGCTTTAATTGTGTGCTGTGCCCGGTGCCATCCCCATGAGCAGGGCTGTCGGCAGTGCCATCGCTCATCTTGCCCAGGTTAGCTGTGTCCCACGCGTGCCTGCTCTTATCTCGCTGTTTATTGCTGTAAATTGTTGAAGCCAGAAAGGCTGACTCAGCATCGGAGGCTGGAGGAAATTTTTACACATCTATCAAAGCAGCAAGTCCTACTCCTGTCTGTGTTTATTGTTGGCTGTGTCACCTTGTGGTGGGCTCACCTCCCGGCTGAGACCGGCAGTGGCGGCTGCAAGAATGACTGGTGCCTCTCTGGGGCTGCCCAAAGTGGGGCAGAACTCCGTGCACAGAGCCAGCTCCACAGCAGGCACCAGCCCACCATGTGCCTTGTTGGATGTGGGGTGGGATGGGTCTGGAGCGGTGATGGTGCCTTGTTGGATGTGGGGTGGGATGGGTCCGGAGCGGTGATGGTGCCTTGTTGGATGCGGGGCCATGAGTGTGGGTGAGCTGGGAAGCTGGAGTGGGCAGCTCAGGGGTGGGGTGTTGGAGCTGGGTGGGGAGAAGGAGAACAATTTTGTGTTATTTCTGCAAGAAGAGAGGAAAGCCTTGGTCTGCAAGGGGATGTCTCTGCTGGAGACCTCCTGCCCAGTTCAGTTTTGCTGAGAGCTCAGGCCTTAGTGTGTCAGGATTTTGGCTGCCTGGTACTTTGGGGAAGTCAGTTGGCTTGGGACTTTTTTTTACAGCTGGGTCTTGTCTTGGGGAAATGTGGCTTGTCCCCAGCACTGTGGTGCTGTGCAGGTCCAATCCTGGCTCCCACCCATGTATTCCCACTGTGGAAATGCCCTCCTCCAGGAATGAGATGGCTGAGGCTCCTGGGGATCAGGGTGTCCCCAGGAGGGGAAAGTTTATTGGTGTATTTGTTCCACTTCAATTTATTGAAGTGGCGTGGGGACCTGCTAATGAAGTGTTGAAGATGGATTGTGGCTGGCCTGTGTTACTCGGGGCTCACCGGACAGTTAATTACCTTGGGAAGCTTGAATGCAATGAATACTTCATAAAGCAAAAGCCAACAGTGAGTTATTCATTATTCATTTATAAGGGGCAGCTATGAAAAACCCTCTAGGACATGGACCAAGCGTGGGCTCCCCTTCCCAGCCCTTGGCAGGCACAAACCTGCTCATCTTCCTCATCAGCGTGGGACCTGCGGGGGCAGGGACCCTCTGGGGAGGGGTTTTGGGGGAAACCTCATTCCCTAAAGCATTGCTCAATTTGTTCAATCACGCACTGAGCCCCAGCAGGCACCTGAAAAATTCAGCGAAGGGGTGGGGAAGGGAGTTTGGAGACACAGCGAGGGAGTAGGGTCGGTCGTCTCCCTTCAAGGGGAGAGCAGGGCAGGTCCTCAGCAGTGAAATGCTGTGTGTTCCCCGAAAGGACAGGCACTGTCCCCCCACAAATATGAATTCCAGGTGACAGCCTGGCTGCTGCTGCAGGGGTACCCAGGGATGCCCGGCTCCAGGGGCAAGGGGAAGGGGGGAGAGGCAGGCAAGGAGCCAAGCACCAGGAGCAGAGGTCTTTATATGCACCTGGCTGGCTAATTGGCTTGACACATCCTAACTGGGGAGAAATTAAGATCCATCCCGAGCTCTGAATCATGCTTGAGGAGAGAAACCCTGGGGAAAAGGAGCTGTGATGGAAAACTCAAACCGTGAGTAAAGCAGAGAACAGGACCATCCGTAAGTACCAGCTCGGTGCGGTGGCCCGCATGGCTGGATGGGGACCAAGCGGGGACCGGGCTGTCGCATCCCGGCTGCCGCAAGAGCCAGGCTTTGCTGCCATCTACCTCTCCCGGGCTCCCCGGCAGCCGGGGCCGTGGGGATGCTGCTGTTTCTCCTCTCTATCCCTCTGCTTTGTTTGGCGGTGGCTCTTGCACTGTGGTCTTCCTCTGGTGTTGGCCTGGAGGTTGTTCGCTTCCCTACCGGCGCGGGGTGTACGTGCCTGCCTGGTCTCTGGGCCAGAACATCCCCTTGACATCCCATTTCATGGAGCATCTGCTGCCAAATGGCGTGGCCTTCCAGCATGGCCTTCAAGGGCACTGGACATGTTCTGGGGCTGCTCTGCCCCGTGGGTCAGCATTGTCTGAAGCAAGATGTGGCTTTGCTCGAGCTCTGCCAGGCGAAGCAACTTCTCCCCCTTCCCTCCCTTCTCCCCATTTCATCAATTTTTTGGCACAGGCAGGGCAGCCTGCATGGCACATCTGCACTGCACAGCTGGCAGGGCACATCTGGATGAAATATTCCCCTAAAACCCCTGGCTGAGCCTGCTCCCCGCTGCGTCTGATCCTGTGGGATGGAAATGCAGCAGCGATGGGATGTCCCAGTCCTTTCCATCCTGTGGCACTGGCTATGCTGCTGCATCTTCTTCAGCACAAAGGCGATGGCAGCACCCAGTTCAGGCCGTTCCCCCCCTTCTCGTGCTCAATTTGTAGTTCTGTGTTATCCCCCGAAATCTGTGCTCCTGCTGATGTTCTCTAGACCTTAAAGAATATTTAACCACCTGTTAAATTATTTATCCCTCTGAGGTTTTGTGCACTTGGGGCAGCTCGCAGGCCTCCTGGAGAATTAACTAGAGCCATAAATCAAAGAGACATTTGAAAAATTTCCCATTGCTCGTGTTGATGGCGGCCTGGCCCCTGAAATGCCACTCGCAGGTTGGGAGCTGGGCGCTGCCACTTGCTGCTATTACTTGTTTAGGAGCTTGTTAAATTTAGAAGCTAAATAGACTCCAGGAAACAGATGAGACACACCAAGTGCCAGCTATGGGGGAAATTGGGTGGCTGCCACCCCCAGTACTCCTTTTTAAGGTGCTTTTTCTCTAGCTTTGCAAAGCAGTGCCATCGATCCAGTTGTGGGCTGCAGCAGGGGACAGGGACAGCAGTGCTGCCTGCTTGGCAGGGCTGGACACGGCCGCGCTGTTGGTGGGTGGGAGAGGGGACGGTGGGACTTCGGCAGCTCCACTTGCGTAAAGTGCAGGGGATGTGCCTGGTGCAGAGAGGGGGTAGCGCGATCCCCTGAGGGGCTGTCAGCAATGCTGGGCGTGTAAAAAGCTGATGTCTTTGACCTGTTGTCTTCCAGACCAGCTGGGGTAGGGAGGGAGCAAGGTCTCTGCCATCCCACTGTGAAGCTCAAGCCACTCGGGAAGACTGCCTGTGCTTCCAAGCGGGCTGGTGGCTGATGTGCAGTGACTCTTTCTTTGTCTGACGAAGTGAGCCGTGTCCTGGGTGTCCCCGGCAGCTGCAGGGATGAGTCAGGAATTAGAGGAGGTACAGGGAGGAGAAACCCAGCAAGCGGTTGGACTGCCAACCTCCTGGCTTGTTCTCACTTGTGAACTGGATCTGAGGATGGGCATTTGGGTGGTCTCGGCAGGGCGTTGCACTGGGTTTTGCATGGGACGTGTTTGGGTGCTGCCCGCAGCAGCAGTCCTGCTCAGGCACACGTGCAGAAGCTGTTCAGTAAGGCAGGGGACAAATCCTGGCTCTCTGTCTTTTCGCAGCATCAGATGGAGTGAAACATGTTTAGGAGTTGCCTCTGGGCAGGGCCTCTTGGTAACCAAGCTGTCGAGCGGTGCTGGCTCGTCCTGGGCAGGGAGCTCTGGGCAGCAGAGCTGCAACAGAGCCCACTGAGCGACAGCCCTGGGGTCTCTGCTGCAAGGATGTTCCCGTCTTGCTGAAAATCATACAGATTGCCCTGAGGTCTGCAGCTCACTACTTCATGGGGCTTCTGTGTTTTTATGGCTTTTCTGTATGCTTCACATTGCCTGAACGCTACCGATCGCATTGCGGGTACGAGTCGGGGCAGCTCTCCCACCCGTGCCCCCAGCAGAAGGGAGATACGTGGACCTGGGAGCTCAGGGCACCCTGGGTTTGCAGGTGGAGGCTCTCTGGCCACAGTGCTACCAAGACACCAGCCCCTGCCACCCCAGCCGTGCTGGTGGGGACTCTCCGTGACACCTCTGGGTGGGTGCGGGGTCTCCATTTGTAGCCCCTACCTCAGAAATGCCTTTTCGTTTGGGTCCTCTGATTTCTCCCTGTGCTGGAAGCCTTCTTCAGGAGTGGCAGACAGGAGTTTCACCTTTCCTGAGACACCAGGACTTTCTTTGCCATCAGCATTTTTCCAGCAGAAGCCACCTGCATCACTTCTGCTCCTGAGCAGAAAGCAGCTGCCTTGGGAGACTGCTTTTGCTGCTGACCACTGCGCAAATCACTGCTGTGACGGCTTTCCCTCTGTCACCAAACCCCTCTGCTCCCCCTGCACCACCTCAGTGAGGTTGCAAGCATGCTTTGTCCTTCTTCCCTTCCTGCATTAAACCTCAGGACCCCCCCCAAGGTGTGGGGTGGTGCCTGGGAAAAGCCCAGCTGCACCTGCAGCACCGGGGTCCCCGGGGACTCGGACCCTCCTCCCCCTTGGGACCAGAGCAGGGTGTCCAAAGAGAGGACACGAGCTGCTGTCATGCAGTCAGATGAGCCCCAGCCCCACCTTCCCTAATAAATTGAATTCATTTGGCTCCCTGCGTGATGATGCAGAGCTGCAAACAGACCCCAGAGAGGGGTTTTCTCTACTCCCGCGCTGCCCCCAGCACTTTGCTGCCTGCCTGGTGCGGTCCCACAGTTTATCCCCCATAGAAATGAGAATTTCAGTTTATCACGTCTGCCTGGCGGGCAGCAAGCCACCAAGTGAGCGAGAAGGAGCCTGCAGCAGCCAGACAGAGAGCTGGGAGAAACAGCTAGGTAATAGAGGTATTTATTAAAGGAGGGAGGAAATTTATATGCTATTCCTGCTTCTTCAGCTCTCAGTCATCACCAAGGGGAGAGGAGGAGTGGGCAGCTTGCGCAGGAAATAGCCAGAAGTCTTTTTTTTGCCCATTTGTCAGTCTGATGAACAAGAAAAATATAGGAGGTCTTGATGAAGGAGAAATAGAGAGTCTGGAGGAGACTGGTGCATGTCTCTCCGTGGCTGTGCACAGCCCCAAATTCACAAGAAAGCCACCCAGGACCCCCCTGTCCCAGGCTTGGGGCTGGAGGGTCCCAAGGGTGAATGGGAAGGTGAGGAGGGGGTGGATGGGGTGGGGAGGAGATGGGAGCAGGGCCTGTGGGGAGGAGAAAAGGGGATCTGGAGGGGCAGGCTGGAGGAGAGCCCTGGCAGTGGGATGGGGACAGTCTCTGTGCCTGGAGCCATCGCCACAATCCATGCATCTCCCTGTAGCCAGGGCCCCCCTGCCTGTTAGTTTACCTGAAGTGCTTGGTATCTACCAGAGAAGAGCACTAGGGAGTAAAAAAACCCACCAAGTATTAAGTGCTAATAATTCCCTACTTTTATTTGCAGTTATCCACCTACATGAAAGAGGATGAGTTTTTGCTGACACTTTCTCGCTGGAAATTGAATGCTGCCTGAATCATCCATCCACGGCCATTTATTCATAAAAGTAAGGAATTGCTGTTTGAGTCTTTTTATTGCTGCTAATGTGACATGGGCAGCGGTGACGGGTTCAGAGAGCCTCTGCGCAGGCTGGGGATGCCCACGCTGGGAAGTGGCAGGAACACAGACGGGTGCTCGTGCACCTTCCCGGGGGTGCAGACGCTGCCTGGGGCTCCCTGGGCTCAGCCTCGCGGAGGAGCGGCTGTCGGGGCCGAGCCCTGTGCCCCTGGCATGTCCCCTGCCACTGGCGGGGGGAAGTCTTGGCCTCTCCCGAGCTCTAACCCCAGCAGATTTTCCCCTGAGGGACAGCTGCTCGCTGCGGTACCAGGGGCTGTGCACCCCAGAGAGGGGCTGGGGTGTGATTTGGACACCCCACCCCTGTGAGTGTGAGGGCATAGAGGGAAGGGGAGAGTTTTTTTTAATCTTGTTTCCAGAGCTGCTGGCGTGGCCGGACAAGGAGATGCTTTTCCTTTGGCAGAGACAAATAGACAGAGCCAGACCCTCTGGCATCCCGGCTGCTGCTTCGGCACTCAGACGTGATAAATATATCCCAGGAGAAACCCCAGGAAGCGATGTCCCAGCCTGAAGGGGACCAGCCCCGGGGTAAGATGAGTGCCGGGCCAGGACCCCGTCTCAAACCTCGCACCCTGTGCCTGTCCCCGGGTCTTGGTGCAGGATCTGTGCTGCGCAGCTGCAGGGGACTCAGCAGCCACCGCGGGGCGAGGACTGAAGAACCAAACCCTTGCTGAGCTCTCCCGCCTCCTCCCTGCGGATGCCACCAAATTAGGGATGTTATTAACTACAAGCTGCTTTTTCCCCCAACTGCCGCTTGCACAAATGATAACTGATTTAAAATGAATTGAGCCAATTACTGCAGTTTTCCTAAAACAGATGATGGTAATACTCTGGGAAGGAGGAGCAATCCCAGCTGCAGCAGGGATAAGAGTTAGACACTGAAATGCCCTTTGGGCCCGAATTTCCAGCTGTCATGGTTTCCTGGCTAAGTCTGGCTGCTTTCCTCGATTGCATGTGAATTGAGGTGGCAGCAGCCAGGGGCTGCTGAGCAACCTGCGGCTGCCAGTGCTGAGAAGGTGATGGTACCTGCTCTGTGTGCAACTCCCTGATGCGAACGAGTGATGCTGGAATGATCCTTGCTGATTGCCAGCAAGCAGTGCCTGCAAATACCAATGTATTTATGGAAACATGGAAAGAAATAACTCTCAAATCATTTTTTTTTTTTGAGGTTGGGACCTTGGGGTTGGGTTTGGGGATCTCCCAGTTCTTTAGGGTTAGTGCATGTGGGCATTTCCCACATGGGAAGGGTGTGGGTTATCCGAGGGCTCCTAAAGGGTAGCTCCTGCCCCAGGTTATTTGAGCAAATGGTTATTTCATAGATGCTAAGCTGATCTGCTGTGCCCAGATCTGATCTCCATAAGAAGTTCATCAAATTTTAAAGAACAATAATTGTCCCTGGTTGTCTTGTCCTCGTAATATGAGGAGCTTTAGTGGAAAGGAAACATAATGAAGATGGATTAAATCTTAACTGTGTGAAAATGAGTTAAGGAATCTTGAAATCAGATTCCCATTTGTCTGCCTTTCCAAATCATGGGAAATATTGATTTAGCTGTGCCAGCAGCATTGACAGCGTGGCATGGTCCCAGTGGAGAGGGTGAGGAGTGACATGTGCATCGCTATGTCTCTGGGATGGGGACGGGCCAAATCCTGCACTGCTCCTCAGCTGGCTCAGTTTGCCACCGGCCCCGAGTGCTTGGCAATTTTGGCCCAGGGTTTGCAAGCATTGCAGGCTGAGCTAAGGAAGAGGCTGAGCATGTCTTCCTCACACCAAGGGTGGCGAGTGGCTGGCGCCCAGGCTCTGTCTCGCTGAGGGTGGTGGGACTGAGCTTGAGCTCTTCCCTGGGCCCGTTGTACTCCCCAGTTTGGCTGCACCCCCCAGCCCTGGATTTCCCTCTGCCAGGAGGTGCCCTGGGACAGGATAGTCCCCTTTGCAGCCCACACAAAAGCCTTTGGAGTTGTGTTTAGATGAGCTGTTGCAAAAATAATTAGTGATAAAACCCTATGGGCAAAGTCACAATTGTACCATTTTATCATGTTGCCATCTGAGTAGCAAAAATACATAGATATACACATATAAAACAATTTGAAACACTGGGTCAGAAATCTGGGCTCCTGCTGCTTCCCTTTTAATCTCCTATTAAGTGATATATCTCCTGATTGCTTTTGTCAGCCCTCTAAATTTAATAACTGAACTAACCATCTTCTATTGTTCGCATATAAATAAGCGTTGGATCAATAAAGAACATATTTAAAAGCCCCTGGATTTGAAAAATGAGGGGAGCATGGCCTGGCGGGCAGTTGTAATAAAATTACAGCTTCACACTTCCCAAAGCCAGTGTTTAAAACAAGGTGGGGGAACAAAGAAGAAAAACACTTCAGTGAGATGCTTTCTGCCATGGATAGGTTGAATCAATGAGGACGAGGTGAGTTTTTAGCTTTTGGTTGCAGATTTCCTGGCTGCTGCACTACCCCTGCCTGGCACAGGTTTGGAGAAGCCAATGCTGCAACTTGGATGCTTTAAATTTTTCCAGGGGTTTGTTCAAGGAGAGGCGAGCATCATTGTCGGCTGCTGTGGGGCCACCTCGGAGAGTGGCTGGAGGCAGAAGCAGAGGGGTTGCTCTCATGGAATGGGTTTATCTTTTTATTCCCATCTGCAGCCTCAACCCCAAATAAAGCAGCTCCTCCGTTGCATCGTGGTTGACTTTGAGCTGCCTGATTTCCAGCTGCCTGCACCTCAGAGCATCGCTGGCCAGCCGTGCTCGGGACCCCGCATGTGCACAGCCTGTCCGGGCAATATCCACCTCGAGAAGGCTCCCTGCAGCGAGGCGGCAGCACCAGGGAGGTAAAACTATTCTGCTGGGGATAATTCCCCCTGCCAAGCTTCCTGGGGGCTGCAGGGGCTGGCAGGGTGATCATGACCTCTTGCTGGCTTTGCAAACGGCACCCGCTCGGCTGCTGCGGTGTGGCAGGCGGTGACACATCTGGCGAGGCATCTGGATGTTGAGCACAGTTGGGGGTGGCCAGAAGGCATCGCTGCCAGCATCTGCCATCACCCAGTGAGCCTCAGCACCGTGGGGCCAGGGCACCCTGCTCCATCCCTCTCGCACCCACGGGAAATTTGGCTGCAGAGCCTCAGCCCACCCTGAAGCAGTCCCCGGCTCTCCAGAGCTCCCTGTTAGGGGTCACGGGCTGCTGTTGTCCCTCTCCAGGGTCTGCTACGTCGTTGTGAATTCTTCCAGCATCACTGCACGGCAGCAAAAGCCAAGCAGCCCTCACCTATAACAGCAGCATTTAAAAGAAGTAAAAAAGCGGAGGGGGATACGCAGGCAGGCACCGTGCTCTGTGCAGGGCGCGTGGTTATGGAGGGTTGCGTTCCTGTAATCTATTGCACTCAGAAGTCTAGGGGGTGAGATAAAGCAATGCCGAGGAGGCCTCCTTCGCACGCGGCGTGTTCAATCACTCGCTATAAAAAAGCCCTGGTGCCTCCGCTCCTCTGCTTCAAAGAACAAAAGGAAATGGGCTTGTTGCTTTGTAGGCGAAGGAAAGGAGGCTCCCGAGACCCGCGGAGAGCGGGCCATGAATTATTCAGTGTAGCTGTTGGTTCAGGAGCGGTGCAGAGACCTGTTCCTGCAGTGACCCCAGCACTGGTCCCTGGCCGGGAGCCCTGGGTTTGGATGGGTGCAGGCGCAGTTCTGCTGGGTGCGGAGGCAGGAGGGTGCCCAGGGAGCTGAGGCTGGGGGCAGCGTCCTTCCCCCCATCCCCAGGGCACGGCTGCGCTGGTGGCTTGGAGCAAAAGGGGGGCTCAATTCCTGCATCCTCATCCCAGCAGTGAGCCTTGGGCTTCCCACTGTTTTTGGTTGCTTTGGACCAATAAAGGAGGAAAAATGCCTGAGAGGGGGCACGACACGAGTGTGCCGAACAGGGAGGGTGTCGGAGGGCGAGAGCCCCGGCAGCAAATGCGCTCAGGATTGCTCTCCAGCCAGCTCGGTAACAAATTCACTGACACAGGGAACAATTTTTCCCTGACTCTGCCAATTCCTTAACGATGCTGACTCGAAGGGCCCCACAGGGAGGGGAACTTGAACTCTGCAAAAAGCTCTCTGCTGAAGCTTTATTTAAGGCTACTTGGGGGATGCTTAAATATTAAAGGCCGAAAAAATAACGGCTGGTGGTAGGCTGGGTAGCAAGGGCCGTGGTGCGAGCGGTGGCACCGGCAGCCCTGTGCCGGGTCTGGGTCTTTCTTTGCCTCTAAACCCCTTTGGAGCTCCGGGTAATGGGGCTGTCACCTTGCCAAGGATGGTCACTGCTCTGTGATCTGGACTGGTCTGACCCGCAGGTCCCCTCTCGCGTGGCTTTCGAGGCAGCTCCAGGCTTGTGTCGCCAACAGCAGCGCTGCATTTTCTCGGCTCGACACCAGCGTCTTGTCAACGCAGCCCAAGAGAAAGAACAAGGACTGAGCATCTGTATTTTAGTCTGTGCTGCTTCTGTTTATTTCTTATTTTTTAATCCCTACTTCTTGACTGTAGAAGTCCTTGTGCCGACACGATATTATTTATTTATAAAATATGTACAGGAAAGTGCTCGGGTACCGATCCCACCCTCCAAGGTTGGCTGTGCGTGTCCGGCTGGCACGGATGGAGGTGAAAGATGGTTTCTCTGCCTTAGAGTCGGGAGGAGGAGGAGAAAGGAAGGAGCTGAGAAAGATAGAGACTTCAAAGTACGTGAGCAAATATTTACAGGTTCCAAGACAAAAAAAAAAATATATCTACAGTGTTGTCTTGGGGATATAGGGAGTGGAGCTTGAAGCAAAGCCCGCTCACAGCTCCATTTGTTATATTGATTTATAAAGACTACGGGTATCGATTTCCATCGGCTGTGCCGGCAGTGGGGTGTGCAGCTCCGGCAAGCCCTGGGCTCGAGTGCTGGCAAGGGGCTGCTGGGACTGCTCCAGCCACGGGTTTGTGCTTCTGGGGATTTTGCAATGGTGCTTTGTCTGCGTGCTTAGTTTTTGCCACCGAGGGTCGGATGCTTCTGCGACGCTCCCCTGAGCACCAGGGAAGGGAGATGCTAGCAGGGAGCGCGTTTCAGAGCGGGAGGGAGGAAAATATTGCAGATTGGGTTTTGCCACTGGCCACTGCTGTTTTAACACGATGTGAACAAAGCAGGGGGGGTTGCTGACACACGGACGCTCCCCAAAAGCTGGCCGGCTCCTGGGAGCTGGGGAAGGGACCTGGGCTCCTCAGCAAGTGGCTGTGGCTGTGTCAGTGTAGAAGAGCTCAGGGTGCCGTGTCTGCACCAGGGGTGCCCAGGGCTGGGGGTCTGCACGTGGGAGTGGGGGGAAGCTACCGCGGTAGGTGCACAGCTAACTTCTCGTGCAGGGGAGGGTCTCGGCGCACAAGGGAGTGACTGTATGAAATGAGGCCGTGCGTGCGTGGGTGTCTGTCTTGGACCCCGAGCTGGGCAGGTCACCCCAGTTCAAACTGTCCATGGTCTATGCAGGTGATACTTGGCTGGAGGAGACGGAGGAGACCTCGGTCTTGCTCTGGGATACAGTAGAGGAGACCTCTTCATCCCCAAAGGGGTTCTTGCCACAGCAGATTGTGGTGATCATGCAATTACGGAACTGAAGAGGGGAGAGAAATGGAGAATGATGGTGCTGGAGGCCAGTTGAGAAGTGCTGCCATACTGAGAGCCCCTGACAGCCCCCGAGCTGGCTGCTCCTCCCAGCATGAGATGCAGTCACTTATGGGGAGGAGTAAGGTGCCTGCGGTGACCCCAGATGTGCTGGTAAGCCAAGGGCAAGGGCTCAGCCTGCATGATGTGGGGCATCTCACCTGTTTGTTCATGAGGACATAGATGATGGGGTTGTAGAGGGAGGAGCTCTTGGAGAAGAAGGCAGGCACTGACATGAGTGTGGCGGTGAAGTCTGCTCCCTTGTTGGTGAAGATCCAGAATGCCACCACAGCGTAGGGTGTCCAGGCCAGCATAAACCCCAGCACCATGAGGATCACCATCCGTGTCACCTCCTTCTCAGCCTTCTGGGTTGTGGCTGACTCCTGCTGCTGGGCAGCTGCCTGCAGGTGGGGGGTTGGTGAGGGGCACCCCACAGTTTTCCATTCCCAGATCACCTCCCCTCTCCTGCCCGAGCTGCCTGCCCTGTCCCCGTTCAGCCCCTCCCAACGTTACCTCTCGGACTTTGCAAATGAGGCGCCCGTAGGAGAAGAAAATGACCACAACTGGGATGATGAAGTGGATGATGAACATGTAGAGGACGTAGGACTCGTTGTGGTAGTCGGGGTTGTGGGTGTAGTAGTCGGGACCGCAGGAACACTGCATCCCTTCCGGCATGTATCTGCCAGTGAGAAAGATAAGGATCTTCACCAGGACCCACCCTGGGGAGAACGGGAGGTGTTCAACCTGAGGACTGAATTCCCCAAGGATGGGGGATGCTCCATGGTGTGTGTATTTGGGTGAGCTCCTCCCCAGCTTCTCCTCTGCGCCCTACGTACCCGGCCTCGCTGGCTTTGCAGCGCACGGCTCCTTCAGGGCCGGCATGAGCCGTGTCGACATGTTGCGTCTGGGCACGTAGCATGGGTTTGTTGTAACACTCGCTCTCTCCCATGGGGAACGGGCTATTTATTTCCTTCCTAAGTGGCTGAGCACTTGCCTGCCGGGAGTCACCTGCTCTCCCTCTGCAGAGGGAGGGATGCTGAGCGGGGATGAGAGACACCAGCTTGGTGGGTCCAAGCTCTTGAGGTCTTCATCCCTGCTGCTGCATGGGGTGGAAGATCTTGAGGGCTTTGTCCCTGCTGCTGCGCAGGGTGGAGAGATGCACAGCCTGTGTCTGGAGGGGCCCTGGCTCAAAGGGATGCAGCTCAGGTCCGCTTGGGAGCTGAGGGCTGGCTGCCTGGGCAGGGGATCCCACTCCAAGGCTGGAGAGGGACCGTCTGCCTGTGCCTCATCGCATACCTGCTGGAGCCTGTGAGCAGCCAGCGTTGCCTCAGTTATTGTTGGGGGGCATTTGTTGGTGGGGGACTGAAATATGCTGCAGTGCTGGTGGCAGGGCAGATGGACTCGCGGGCAGACTGGGGTAGGGGTGCTGGGAAAGGTGCCACAGGGCTCCCAGGAACAACGCTGGGGTGGCAGCACATCAGCAAGGCTAGGTTTGCCTCCCCAGAGTGGCCTCGCCTGCTGGCCTGGTCATCCAAATGCTCTTTGTGGTCTGTAGAGAGAAATGGGCTCTTCACAGCATGGGTGAGATGAGCTGTGCCTATCGAAGCCCCTCTTTCTCTGCAGAGCATAAATGGATCACAAAGGGCTATCGCAGCTGGAGATGCGGAGCCTGTGGCTGCCTTTTGTTAGAGGATGCTGAGCCATCGTGGGGCTGACAGCTGAGGTCCCATTTCTGTTCTGCCTTTCTTGCCTGGAGCCCAGGGATCTTCGCGTCTGAGCCATGAGTGCATCTCCTGTCTTGCTGTGCTGTTTGCACAGCAGCCAGGGCTGCCGCTGAGCATTCTCCCACTCACCTGGACCAGCCGAAGAGAGGTGGAGCGGCACAGGAAAGGGCCATTACCCAGGTAAAAGCAATGCCCATCATGGCGTGGCTTGAGGAGAAGCGGAAGTTTCCCATGGGTTTGCAGACGACGATGTAGCGCTCTATGGCCAAGACAACCAGGGACCACAGGGCGACTTGGCCTGCAGGAGGGAGAGAAAGAGAGCGTACGGCGGTGGTAAGAGCTCCTCTGGGCTTGATCTTCCCTGCGTGGTCTTGTGGTTGCGAGGAAGAGCAGAGGGGACCGAGTGGTTGGGGATCAGCAAGGGATAATGAGCATCTTATTGAATAACTGAGAATCTCCCAGCTGAAACATGCAAAAAGTCTGGGAGCCGAGGGAAGCATCTGTGCCGCAGTGGGATGCTGGCGACAGAGGAGGGGTTTATCATGGCTTTTTAATAATTTAAAAATTAAGGGGGTGAATTCCACCTGGGTGCGAGGAAGCAGAATTTCCGGCAAAGATGCCAGATGCGTCCAGACCTGTTGATGCCTTTAAATGTGCATTTCACAAGTCTTCCGCCAGCGCCGGATCAGGGGGAGGTGTACAGGGGAGGCTGTGTGGGTGGGCATGCGTGCACATGTATTTATAAGGGATAATTAAACTTCAGGGGATTGGGAGTGTTTAGTCGGTGCTGTAAGCCTGCTAATGCCCCCAGCTGTGATAATCTGCTGATAACTACACCCTGTGCTAGGATTCGCTGGAGACCCGCTGCTCGCACAGCGACTGCCTCCCGTCAAACTTTCCTCCCTGTGAACAGCAGCCTCCTTGTTCTTTACTAGATACAAACAGTGGAAGGGCAAGTAATGCTGCCTGAAAGCCCACAGGCTCACTCGAGCGGAAACGGTGCAGACCCATACGATCCTCTGACCCCAAGACCGAGCCCATTCTTGGCTGGGATGAGGACGTTTAGCTCTGCTTTTGCCCAGCAGAATATCCATCTTTTTTTTTCAGATCAGCATTACTCCAGGAAATTGCCCTATTTAGGGAGGTGGGGGGGGGGGGGGGAAGTGAAGTCCTTGCAGTGGTTACGGATCTCTGCAGCAAGGATTAGCGGTTGTCAGATCCATCACGAGGTGTCGTGTGGGCCCGGCTGGCTGCGTGGGCACGGGGTGCAAAATGAATTTTCCCTGTTTTGCACGGGGCCTTTCTGCAGGGCAAAGCGTTAGCGGCTCTCATGTCCCTGAGAAATGAAATAAGGAAGCTCCCAAGGGCACCCAAATTGGCTGCAACTGGGACAAGAGCAATTGCTGCAAAGCTTGGGTCTGCTTTCCCTAGCTCTGTGCAATCCTGAATCCTCCTTCCCCTCTGCGCTGCTGCTGTTCTCTTCTGGTTAAGAGCTGCTACATCTTCCCTTTGCTCCTAGATAAGCTGTGACCCTCCTCTTTGTCTTGAACTCTTCCTCTCCATGACCATACCCCTTCTGGGAAGTCCCTCTCCTGAGCGGTCCTCCTCCCAAGGGACGTCTTTTCCTTCCCTGAACCCTCCAAAATGCTTCACCTTTTCCCAAGAAAAGGCTTTTGGCGAAGATGCTTGACATTGATTCAAGGACATGATGTGGTCATCCCCAGCAGGTCTCTGTTCGCCATGCAGCTTCGGTGTGAGACCCCCTGAATTCACGCTGGGCAGTGTGGCCAGATGACCCCAGGCTTGATCCTGTAAACAAGGATCCCTTCCTGTGGTTCGTTTCCTTGCAGCTACCCAGCTAGTCATGAGATGGACATTCTTGGTATCAAGATCAAACTTGCATAAATCTCTCTTTGTCCTTGTTTTTAAGCTGCAGGGAAGCGGTGCCTTGCATGGTGAGCTCTGCCCCATGCAACGAGCTGTGACACTGCAGCAGCACCTGAGGTGGCTTTCTGCATGGGAGGGATGCTGCAGGTGTCACAGCTGTCCTGGTAGTATGATGAAGGGGAGGAACTGGGCTCCCAAACCCTGAAGAAGCAAGACCTGAGCTCCCACCCCACAGCTCTTACCTCCCAACGTGGCAAAGAAGCCCTCTATGGCACAGCCGACCGGTCCGAAGACGAAGTAGCCATTCCAGGCAGTGTAGAAGGTGACTGTGAATCCGAAACAGGCCATGAAGAGGTCAGCCACCGCCAAGTTGACCAAGATGTAGTTGAGCGGCTGCCGGAGCTTCTTGTGTTTGAATGTGACCAGGAGAGTGAGGAGGTTGATGGGCAAACCAGTGGAGATGAGGAAGAAGATGTAGCAGCACACAATGCGGTACTTCCAGGGCTCGGCTAGGTAGTACTGGGGGTGCTCAAAGGGGCTTCGCACCACCCCTGTCTTGTTGGACATAGGCACATAAAAATTGATACCTTCTGTCCCATTCATCCTGCCAATGTTATGGCAGCTGCTTTGCTTTTATGGGTTTTTTAAAAATCAAATGCTCTAGTTCTGTAATTAATTTTGCTTCAACCCCAATTAAAAAATAAAAGGGAAGCCCCACCCCACAATGTGGGGAAAAAACACCGAACTAAAGGCTCCCCTCTCAAAAAAAAAAAGAAAAAAAAAAAAAGAAAAAAAAAAAAGAAAGAATTTAATTAATGAGAACAACAGTAAATTCCGTGGGGACGGGAGGTGGTGCGGTGCCCTGCTCCGCGTTGAGGGCTGGCAGTGCCCGTGTGCCAGGGGAGGTTTTATACACTTCGGCCTCCTCGAGGGAGCGCGGGGGGGAGGCCGGATTAGGGGCTCGGCTAACTTTGTATGACAAGGGCGACAGGATTGAGAGGGGTTGATGGTTTAAGCACCCTCTAAGCAGCCAGTTGGCCCCAAAACCTGCATTAAAGAGTATTAATTGCCATTAAGTGTTTAATATTGTTTAAGGAGTTGGGGAGAGGCAGGGATGGGGTGGGGAGCCCTTTGGAAGAGGGGCGAAGGCAGGAGGAGCGGTGGTGAGTTGGGGAGCAGCTGCTTTCGGTGACTGGTAGGGAAATGGGTCCATGCTCGTGTCCATGGTGGGTCACAGCCTTTGGGGTGTTCCTGGGCAGCTGAAGGACTCCATGGGAGAGTCTGGGACTGGGGAGTGCCCAGCTCAGCCCCGCTGACCTTGGGCAGGTTGCTGGGGGAAGACTGGACTGAGCTCTGCGGGTCTGAGCCGTGGGCTTGGCTCTGGCTCTTTGGCTGCTCTGTGCTTCGGTTGCCTGGTTCAACGTGGGTGCTGCCTGGTAGGGGTATGTGTCCTCATCACAGAGCAAAACCAGGCTCTGCTGGCATGGCCAAGGGCCGCCTCCGTGCGTGGAGCTGTGCAAAGACAGGAGGGAAGGCTGCTTCCCATCCCAAAGGCTGCTTCCCATCCCAAAGGCTGCTTCCCATCCCAAAGGCTGCAATCTTGGTAAATGTTTTGAGGGGACGTCTCTTGAATCATGCACTCTGGTTGTGCTAGAGTGCAAAGCACTGTGAGTTTCCTCTGTCTTGCCTCCTCTCTGGGCTGAAGGACACATGCTATTCAGCTGATCCTCCAAGGATCTCTGGCAGGACAGGAGGGAGCACACCATCTGGCAGAGATGGATGGGGCACAGCCAGCCCCGGGGGTCCCTGTCTCCTGGGGAGCTGGTGGTGAGCGTTTCCCACCCGAGTCTCCTCCCCATCCCAGCAAGTGGGACACCAATTTGGGTTGCAGCTTTTGCAAGAATTGGCAGGGTTTAGGGAGGGTCCTTAGTCACACCTCTAAAACGAGCCTGACAAAGTAACACTGCTTGCTGGAGAAGCAATGCCCTAGCGCCTCAGCAAATGCTGATGTCCTAAATTCCCTCCAGAGACAGTGCAGAGAGACCAGCACCAGCCTGTAGCCATACCGGGACAGCAAGCGGGATGGAAAGCAGCTTCGCCTGGTCTCTCAACACTCAGTCTGGGATGTGGAACCCCCATCCCAGCACACATGAGACCGTGAAACGCTTCTCAGCAGGGTCAGTGCCAGCTTGGAGCACCAATGCTCCATCCCAAGCTCTTTCCCCATTTTTTCCTTCTGGGTCGTGGGTGCTTCTTCTCCAGGAGACCTGCCTAAGGTGCCTTAGCGAAGCTCTTTCATTAATCTCTGACATCTGGTGGAGTTAATGGCCCTGATCTGTTAATGCGGTAAGCTGTTAGCCTCTTTCCCACCACTGCCCTCCGCCAAGACAAGGTGGATGGAAAAAGTCAATGTTGTCTTGCTGGATGAATGAGATCTCCTGCAAGACTGGAGTGTCTCAGAGCTAGAAGGCAGGAGCGGAAGGCTAAGGGGTGTGGGTGGGATGAATGATGTCCTAATCGCTGACCTGCTGATCCCTCTGCAGAGATCCAAAAGGAGCAGAACTAGGACATGGCGAGAGGAAGTGGGTCACATCAGCCTTAGGTGTCCTGGGACGGGGACCCCCCACAGCATGTCTGTGCCTCAGAACTATCTCACTGCACATCCTGTGAAGCCACCAGTCATTAAATTCCCATTCTAGGTCTTCTCTAGACTGTCTACAAGCTCCTCCTTAAGGGGAAGATTTTTTTGTGAAGTCCTACAGCCTTTCTTCTCACAAAGCTATCCCTTTCCTGACCGTAGTCAGGCTTCTGGATGTACAAAAGTTGGGCGTGTTTTTGCAGAATTAGTTGAGTATTAAAGGAGAAACCAGAAAAGCTAACACACATGAATGGACATGTACAGGTGCGCATCTCATTTCTAGTGTGTCCCTCCTAACTTCCATGGTAGAAAGCAACTCTTATCAGCTGAAAGATTTCACTCTCACGGTCCAACTTTAAAAGACTTGGACCTTGCAGTCAGTGCCTGCAGCATCTGAAAGCTCTGGTGTTTCTCCAGGGTTTTGTATATGAACATGCTTGTCTCAAGGGAAAGTTAATTTTCATCTCGCAGAAAGTAATTTTCACCTCCCGTGTCTGTGAGACTTTCTGCCACATCTTTGCAGTGTCCTGTCTTTCCTAAAGCGTTGTACAAATGAAGCTCAGCTATGAGGAGGTGAAATGACAGTCTGTTTTGGGGGGGGAAGCATCCAGGTTTTTTGCACAGAGATTTTTTTCCTTTGCTCAGTGCAAACCCTCTCCCCTCCCTCTTTCAGCTACGCTCTGGCGCAACTTTGGCTTCATGTGTGGTACCCGGAAACCTTTCATACGAAGGATTGCCAACAACTGGACCAAGATGACTTTCACCTGACCTTCAGCTAGATCAGGACCAGGAACTTTCCCCTTTTTTGGGAGCTGAATACGGTGCAGGTAAGCCTGAGTGGCCTCTGCCGTGCTAACGGGGCTGGTGGATTTAGAGCTGTCCGCAGGTCAGCGACAGCCGGAGCAATGCCGAAGGCCTTGAATAAACTCAGCAGGAGAAAATGACACCAGAGAGGATAGCTGGTTCCTCCAGGACGTGTCCTGAATGCAACCTCGGTTCGCTCTGTGTCTCTGTCACAGAAATGGAAAGTGATGACTTTAATTTGGTGTCTCTTCGCAGGGGAACTTTACAGGCTGTCTCCCAGAAAGCGCTCAATTGTTTCCTGTACTGACACTACGACAAAGAAGGCAATAGCAAAATTCAGGCCCTGTTTAATGTGAGAGGAGAGGTTTGGTTTCTTTGTGTTTGTCCTTAAGAAAAGGAAGGGTTTTCTTCCTTCTTACATTTTTTTTCTGCTTTGCTAAGCTCTTTGAGATGAGATTGTCTCTCATTCATTGTTTGTCAGCACATTGCATGACGGAGCTCTGAGCTGCTCTGGGCTTTCATGTCCTGTGTAAAGCAAGAAATGATAATTATAATCAAATAACTAGCTTGCACTGAGCTGATACGGTTCGTTCAATTTGCTCGAGAGACAGGCAGAGCAAAGCCGGCGGCTGTGCCAGGAGAGGTGGATTTCCTGGCATGGTGGCAGTGGGGAGCCCTTTGCGGTTGCGGTGCCTCTCCCCATCCCTGTGTGAGGCTCTGGGGCAAAGGCACAGGAGCGACTTGCCCAAGGGCAGAGCAAGGTGTAGAGAAATGCAAAAAGCAAAATAAATCAGTCATGAAGCAAACACCGATACCTAAATTCTGGTGATGGACTAATACACAGGACGTTGAACCTTGGCCAACAGCACCAGCGCTGAATGCAAAACAGTGCTGAGCTCACCTTTGTGTTGTTGTCTGGTTTTGTCATGTGCTGCCCTGAATCTCCCTTCTGGAGGGGCTCGTTCCTCCCTGGTGGGCAGGAGAAGAGGGAGGAAAGTGTAAATATTACGGTGCCTCCGGTACCCCCGGCTGCCCTGGGAAGACCCCATTTCCCCATATCAGATAGCAGCCTCACGTGGCTGCTGCGCTGAGCCACTTACACCGGGCTTGTGAGCTCCTTCACCAGGAAAGGGGTTAAAGAAAGATAAAGCCAGAGCGTTATAGAGACCATATGGAGGGGAAGAAAACCCTTTATCCTGTAATTGGATTCGTTCCCGGCGGAGGTGAGGCTGAGTGGAGCTGACAGGTCGTGATGGGCGAGGCACTGCCAGCCGCCCGGTCCAAAGCAGGATGTGTGTGCACAAACTTGTAGATCAATCCATTAGAGTGGATCAAATGGATTTAAATGTGTGGCAGGGAGGAGGAGGACGTAGATGTATTTACAATTTGGTTTGGTGGGCCGTTCCTCCCTCAGTGGGGATTAACTCGGCCGTGGCTGGTGGCTCCGAGGAGGCAGCCATGCCCTCTGCCAGCAGCTGCAACGTGCTGGGGCTGGCTGCCTGCTGCTCCTCTGGGCTTGCACGGTTGCGTCCATCCAGGACAAGGATCTGGTGGTGCTGAGGGAGGTTCTTTGTACCATGCCCTTGCTTCTGTCCTAGAAAATAAGAGTACACAGAAGCCTGTCTCCTGCCTTGCTTGCAGCCCCCAAAGGGCTGTACCCACAAGGCTTGAGCAGGAGGAATCCCAGATCCTGTTTTCCATGCAGGTTCCTCATCACAGCTTCTTCTTCAGGCTCTCCCTACCAGCACAGCTTCAAGGGGGTGGATGCACCAGAGCCAGAAGGCAGCTGGGAAGTGGGGAGAGCTTCACCACTGCCAACCTCATCTTGTTTGCATGGTATTCTCAAGTAAGCAGGCCCCCGTCACCTCCCAGGCTTTTCCTCCTGCTGCTGCTCCAGGTAACATCCCCACAAGCTCCGCAGGATTTCCTTGGAGAGACAGAAAGTCTTTGGGACCTGTCATTTTCTTGCCAAGGAGCTGAGCAATCCCAGCTCAGCTGTGAACCTGCACCGCTCCGTGTGGTGCTGTCAACACTTTTATCTAAGTGAAAAACCAGGGCTGTAGCAGAGTAGGCAGGATCGCAAGACAGTCTCACCGGCCACGCAGCACCACGGGATGAGCAGCCAGCACAGCCCGGCAAATCCAAGCAGCACCAGCACATTTCTCTTGTACGTTAGCAGCTGCGCAAGGGAGCAAGCCATCCTCTGATGAGGGTGATGGCCAATGCAAGGGAGAAGATGCTGCCTGCTCCTCTGAGATCATCTTGTCTTGCAAACTGCAGTCAAACCCTTGCTGGATTTTGTTCTATTTTATGGGGTACTTGAGCCAGGTAGGTGTTAGGCAGGAGTTAACAGGGAGAGCTGGGAGTCAGGGATCTATGTCCAGCTCTTCTCTGAGCTCTGCTTCGCCCAACTCGTGGCAGGTGCTTAACTGCAAAGTCAGAGAGGCAAGAGAAAGGCTTTCATTTAATTCCAGAGGGGTGCAAGAGCGCAGCACCAGCACCTTCACTCTGCAGTGTCCAGCAGTGCCTGCTATGGCCCAGCTGTGAGAACAGCTGAGCAGTCGGAAAAGGGGGTTTAGGCAAATAAAAACAATCCAGCCCTTCTATTTTTAATTTGTAAATCTCATTTGAAGTTGAACCCTGTTATTCCTGAGGGCCTTATTGTGGATGTTTGTAGCCCTCTGCAGTGATGCTTTATACATGCTGTTTTGTTTTGTCATAATTGGGTCATATTTTTTTTTCCCCCCATTTCTAGCGCAGAGTCCTGGGTTTTCTCTGTGGAAGCCTGGAGACTGCTGTGACACAGACAGCTGGGTTATAATCTTTTGGGAAGCAGTACGGAGGAAATTTGGGGTTTGCTTGCCTGTTCTCTGCTTTCCAGCAGGGCCTGGCTGGGCTGGTCCCTTGCTCCAATGTCCTGACAGGACCACGCACAGCCAGCCTGGTGTTCCAGCTCCCAGAAAAGCCACGTCCTGGTGGTACTTCGGGTCTCCCAGGGAGAATCCCCCACGTCACTGCCCTGGCCACACTCTCAGCCATCTGAAAAGCCCCATTCCCTGCCTTTTGCACCATTTTGAGGCCCCTCTTCCTCTTGGTGGTGGCTGGGTGTCCTGCACCGCAATTTGTTTTTTGTCCTCTTCTTGCTGTCCCTACTTTAAAGCCTTCTAGGGATTTGATCCAGACCAAATGTGTCCTGTCTCTCCCTTTGCCCTTCATCCTGTAATTGGATTCATTTCTTCCATCCAGCCCACCCCAGGCTTCTCCCCATCCCTTTACGTAACGATGCTGGCTCTGGGCTGTGCCAAGCCCCGGCACTTGGGGCTTGACCTGCAGCCACTGAAACCAGTGAGGGGTTTGCACCGATTCCTATTGCATCTTGAATCCCATGTAGGTACAACAATCCTTTTCTTTTGCAGTTCCTGCTCCCATCCCCTTTGCTGCCTCTTTTTCCTTTCCACAGGCAACGTGTGCTCCCGCCAGCCTCTGCGTCGCTCGTGCAGCAGTTGCACCTCTGCACAAACCTCCTGAGCACGTGGCCCTACGGCATGAGAGAAGAGGTAAATGCAACAGCCCCACACAGGTGAGCAAAGCAATGGCAGGATTGTCTGGAAAAATGATTAATTTTTTCCTACTCCATTAATATTTATTTCCATTAATTCCAGTCTTTACTGTTTAGCTCTCTAAATTGTTTGTGGTTGAGAGGCTTTCACTGAGGTTTCTGTTCATCACCTAAAGAAAATATCCATGGATTAAATGGGCATTTTATCAAATTCGAGTCCTGTGCTGGAACTGGACTTAGCTAGACTGGCCCAAATGTCTTTGCAGGTCTTTCTGCTGCTGTCTGAGTTTTCTATTTGATTTTCCTGGCCCCATGACCCAGCACCGCTGTGTTTTGCTGGTTACCAGGTTTCTCCCATGAGAAACACTCACCAGTGAGCACACTGGCGTGCCATGTGTGCGGTCCCTTTTTCGCCCCAAAGACACCTGACCCTGTTTCCCTGTTGCCTTGCAGAATAAATTGGTGCCTTGAAAGTCTGAAAGCAGACAAAGCAGAATCAAACTCTTCTCCCCTGTCTCAGGTAAACTGCTGTTGACTGCTAAGGGTTTCTGGAATGAGCAGGGCAACTGTCCATTGAGAGCACTGATAAATCCAGGGCATCCAGCATAATCCAGTCTGTATCAAGAAATCTACTGGGAGCTGGCAGCATTGTGCACAGCAATGCCTTTTCATGCTGCAGTTCCCCCATGGATGGATAATCTCCATGGACAACAACTGCAAATGCTGGAGGTTGGATCCTGGCTGCTTTCACCTCCCTTTCTCAGCAGAACAACTGCTGCCTTCTGCTGCGGGACGTCGTTACCTGCAAACTTCATCTGCGACGGTGACCGCGGGAGTGAATTTTGCATCTTGTGTGTGAGCAAGAATATCATACATCATCCTCCTGCTGATTTGACAGTGCAAGCAGCCCTGCAAAGCAGCGATTTAGTGCACTTCTTGGTGCCTTAGCGTTTTGTCTTGCTATGCTTAACCTGATATATTGTTGTTTGATACGAGAACAGTAGTGGGGGTAAAAGGAGGTAATAAGAAAATAAAAGGTCAGTGGGTGCCTGGTGTGTGTAAAGGCTAAATTGCTCTTTCATCAAATCTAATAAATATTCCCTGTGAGTGGAGTAGGGATCTCCTTTTCTGAAATGCTAAGTGATTTCCCTGCCTCAGCCCAGGACTCGGATTATCAGCTGCAGGCATGGTCTCCCATCGCTGGCCCCTGGGTCTCTGCCAGCCAAGCCCTGTATCTGCAGCACCCCAGGAGGCCAGGGCAGCGGGGTGCCCAGGGAGAGCAGCCACTGCGAGGGATGGGCCAGCCCCAGCCTCTTGCTGCACATGAAACTGCATTTTTCTACCATTTCTAAAAATATTCCTGAGTCTTCAAGTGAAAACCTGGTGGTGTGGATTTGAAAACCAAAATGGAAACAGATGAGATGCATCCCATCTTGTTTTCTCACCTCCTCTCCTTTCTCTATTCACTTGTTCCAGACTGGGGAGAGAATGGCAAAGGAGTGACCAAAAATGAAGAAAAAACAATGCAAAGAAATGTTTTTCTCTTGTGTTTTTCCTTGTTTGAGAGACTATAAAGTTTTTATAAGCACAGAAATTGGTTTTATGTGAAAAAGGGATTTTTTAATTTTTATTTGATTCTGATGGAACATGATTGTTCTGGAATAGGAGACTTTGGCCAGTGCTTGTCTTCTCCATCACCAGTAGAGAAGCTAAATCCATCCAGGCTATGGCCAGAAACATGTGCTTTCCTCTTTCTTTTGTCCTTCCATGGAGAAACTGAGGCAATGGGCAGAATTTCCAGGTGTCCCAATTCTGGGGTGTCCAGGTGACCTCAGGCCTGGTTTCCAGAGAGGCTTTGGAGTTACAGGGTGCAGCACTCCTTTGTCAGGCTTTAAGTGCCTATGGGAGGCTCTTACAGGTGCGTTCCAGACCCAGAGGAGCTCAGAGTTGCTGGGGAGGTAAATCATCATGAAACCCCTGAAGATGGGTCTGCTGCAAAGATGCTGCTCCGTCCAGGGTCTCTTGGAGACATTGGTGCTGAAGTGCTACAGACCACTGCATTTGCAGGCAAAACTGAGATTGCTGCCTCTCAAAGGTGAGCAATGGGATGCTCCCTGCCCTCTGCTGCATGGCCAAATCTGCACCTCCGTCCCCATGTCTGACCTCTGCCTTATCCACAGCTCACTGCTGTCAGCAAGAAGAGCCTCTGGTCTCTGGGTTGTCTGTAGGAACCAGGCAGAGTGGGAGGAGAGAGAAACAATGCGAGACAAATTCCCCATTAGAGATCATTATTTGCTGCTAGAACCAGGAGGGTGAACGGTTTTCGGGAGTCAGCAGGAGTTAAATCCTTGCTATTGACTCTCGCCCAGCCTGGCTGCGCAGCCGTGAATTACCGTGAATTACACCGCCGAGCAGGGGGGAGAAATTGAAGTGGGCGCGAGGCAAGCGTAGGGATGGGAGGGGGAAGTCTGCACCCTTAAAATATTTATGCTGCAAATTAACATGTGTTTTAAACCTGTGATCCTTCAAATATTTATCTAGCATTAATATTTTCAAAACTGCATTAAAATTTGCCACTGGTGCTTTATTCATTAGGAGCATTCGGCAGCCACAGCCAGCAGCGCCTGCTAAATCTGTAACGCGTCCGTGCAGAGACAGCAGCTGGAGGATGGTGCCTGGGCTGTGAGAAAGAGCTTTCTGCTCCTACCTCCAAAGCAGGGAGCCTCAAATGAACTCCTTACCCACGTCGACTTCAGCTGTCTGACTGAAGATGTTCAATTCAGCAGAGCATGCGCTGGGTTTTTGACCCATCTGACTCCAAGCAAAAATAATTTAATGTGAGCAGGGTGAGATAACTATTCCCGTGGGACAAAAGACACAAAGACATTGGGAAGGGGAACTGGGGCTGGGGGATTTTTTCCATTTTTTCCAAGCCTGATGGCTGCTGTGGGTCTGGTGGGGCCGTGAGAGCAAACTGGACATGCACAAAGCCATGTCCTCTCTTCTCATATATGCCAGCCCCATCCAAGGAGGTTGCTGGATATGGGGGAAGGCAGGGTGATTTGGCCTCTGTCGCTGTCAGGGCTGGTGCTACAGCTGTGACATTCACCCCCAAACTGGAAGCTTTGCTGGGGGACACCCCAACCCCTGACCAAGAGACAGGCCGAGTGGCAGTGCGGGATTTCAGTCCTTCACGGTCTCCCTTTCTGCTCCCTGCCTGCTCCATTCGCTGAGGGCTGAAATTCAGCTTCAGACTCGCATTGGCTTCTCTCTCCTGTTTTTATATGCAATCCGCTTGCCAAAATAACCCCGAGCAGAGAGTGACTTGGAGGGAAAAGTACAGGACATGGAGACAAATGCTCAGTGTTGCTGGCACAGGGAGCTCATTTTCCCTTGGTTTCTTGACATTGCAACTGATGCATGGCTTAATGGACTTCACTGCTACTGCCAGTTTCCTGTTAAAATTACTCCCAATTATGGAGAACATTTAACTTTCGCTATGAGCAGAACTGCAAGCAACTCCATTTTGTACATCATATTTTCGTTAAGCTTCTAACCTCTGCTACAATTTTACTTCGTATAACGATGAGAGTTTCAGGGGCCCTGCAGATTGCAAATTGTTACACCGACTGCAGCAGGGCAAGCTTTTTGCATTATAATGCTAGGGAGTGAGATTTCCAGCTGTGATTTTTATTTTAATTTATCCTTATTTTGCATTGGCAGTGGGGACATGCCAAAAGTTGCTTTTATCACCTGGGCAAACCTAGAGCAAAAAGGTGCCTGTTGCTCGCACCCCCTCAGGTGCTTCCTCTGAAGACGTCATGGAGTCAGGTCCCTTATTTTCAGCTCTCTGTTTCCCTCCCTTTTTGAGTCCTCTTGCATAATTAAGAGGTGAACCTGGCAGGCAGCAGCCAGCTAATACAGATACGATTAATTTTTATCTTCCCTTTTTATTTTAAAGGTTGTCCTTTCCAATGCAGAAAGCTTCATCCCAGATGGATGGGAAACCTGCCAGCCAGCCACATTTTTGAGGTAAAAGGGGACAAGACACGGGAAAGTTTAGTGCTTTGAAAAAGTGACCTTTCTTGGTAATTAATTTGTCACTTCCCAACACCATCTGCTGACTCGTCAGCTGCATCCATCATAACCATGCACAAATACTGGAAAAGTCAATTAAAATGAGAACCGGTGTCAAACAGGCTTTGTGCAAATTCTTTAGCAAAGAGAGGGTAAAAAAACCCACATAACCTGTCATGTACTGTCCTTTTCATCAACACACACACACATGGTTCCAGGGAGAAAAACTACGTCGACTGCTCTGGAAGTTTTATAGCCAGGGCCACTGCGTTGCCTGGTGCTGAGCTGCAGTAAACGCACAGGGATCTGGGCAGCATCTTAGCGATGGCCACATTTTCTAAGGGGGGGCTTCGGCCCAAATTGAGGGTTACTGACTGTAGTGACAGCAGTAAGTCCCTTTTGAGGACCAATGTGCCGTGCAGTGTGTACATGTTGTATTGACTAGCTGTGATGGAGCTAGGTGAGAAAAGTCATTTTATGGGCTTGGGCGCTAGCTCTTTTCCCCTTGTCTCCAGCAAACACTGGCAGTGCTTGGCTTTCAACCAGCCCGGCAGGAACGCCGCTGCGCACCCTGCTGTAACACCCCAGAAAGCCGTTTGATGCAGGAGGATTTCATTGCTTCCCCAACTCATTTTTCCCTCTTGCATCTCGTCTGATTGCTCTCACGTTTCCTCGCGCGTAGCCACCCGTCTGTGAGAAGCACCAGGACGTTTCTGGCCTGATCCCAAACCCCCCAGCATCAGCGCCTGTCTGATGGTCTTGGGAGACCAAATATGAGATCTTACGCAAGTCACTCGCTCTCTCTGCACCTCATTTGTCTGGGGAGAGCTGTCAGTGCACAGTTTTGTGTCCCTGAGGGGGATCAGTGTGCCCAGGACCGTGAAAGGCTCAGTTACGAAGTTAAAAGGGGCCACATGAACACTCAAAATGGACAGATAAACCTCTCGGACTGCTTTGATATCTCCCCACTTGTCTGCTCAGTTTATAAAGCTTTTTGGTGATAGATGTAACATGTATAGTTTTATTTATTATTTTAATATTTAGCTCTGGATCCTGCCTGGGGATTTATTACCTTAAGTCAATGCTTTTGTAATGCTAGTGGGTCAAATTTTAGTCTCTATTATGCTTATTTCGTGGCGTTGTTGTTATTATTGCCATTTGTCCACATTACAGTACAAATCTAATGAAGGCACAGGCATCGTTTTACCACTGGCACACTCACATCATAAAATCTTTATCCTGGAGGGCTGACGATCTAAAAAGACAAGCTGAGAGAGGAATTTCTCCATCTTATAGATGGGGAAACTGAGGCAGAGACAGATCTGCCTTAGGGGGCCTGCCCAGCTGTGGGACCCGCTGAGAAGAGCTGCCAGCCTAAAGACAGAAGAGGGAGGAAAAGGGGAATTTTCCTGGAAACAAAAAATTCCTAAAAATCCAAAGAAGATAAGAACATTCCCTGTCCAGCAAACCCATTACCGTGCATGCCAGGCAGCCGTTCATCAGCGATGCTGGAAGTGTGGGCACCTGCGCAGGTAAGTGATTGCACACAGGTGCCTCTACATGTCTATAAAGAGTGGGAAAGCTGGCAGGAGCACCTCAGTGTGAAGAGGAGCAAGAAGAGTTCTGACCTCCAGCATCCCATGGCTGCACTCGCCAGGTAGGCGCCTGGTCTCTGCTCCCACTTGCAAGCTCGGTGGGGTGGGTGCTTCATGGGTGCTCAGATGGGTGCTGGTGTTGTCAGCATGTGTTGGCTTTAGCAGAACGAGCTCTGACAAGAAGGAGGAAACAAAATCAATGCCTAAACAAGGGCGAAGGTGCTTTCTGCTCTTCCCGCCATCGTGGGAGCATTGATTCCACCAGCTCCTGCCTCTCTGCTTGTCGTGAGCACCCAGCAGACACCGGAGCGTGCTGCAGAGGCGCAGGGAGCCCTGGGTGCCCTCTGCTCTCAAGCAGCTGCTTTGAACAGACAGAAAATGAGTCACAGACAGTTCCTATTGACAGTAATGATTTTTTTTTTTTGGAAGACAGCTCGGTAGATAAATGTACTCTCTTGTCACTGTGCTCGCACCAGTACCAGGTGGATGCTCACCCCTCCTGCCCCCAAATTGGCATTTCACCCCATTTCATGCAGGCATAAGCAGAGCTGGGTGATGCTGCACCCAGCCCCATGCGACCGCAGTACTTTGTTGTGCTGATGCTGAACTTGGGATCCTCCTGCTTTGTGCTTTCTCTTTGTAGCTGGGAAGCAAATTCACCAACAACAAAGTACATATCTGCCTGGAGAGGCATTGAGCTGGAAACCTCAGGTCTGAAAGACATGTCCTGCTTACAGAATAAGGAAGGGACATTCAGAAACAATGTTTTTTTGACTGGAGTAATGTGTGGGGGTGTTTCTCTGGGGGAAGAGGCAGAGAATCAATTGACAAAGGGATAGTCAATAAGAGATGAGAGAGGTGACTGGGTCTATTTCTTGTATGGCAGTATTTTATTGTGGTGATAGAATAAATGAAAAGGCAGAAAAGATTGATGCTACTGAGATAACACAGTGTTATCAGCATATATGCATATCAACATGTTGTATTACAAGGGGAGAGCCTGAGAAATCCCCTTTTGATCACTGCAGCAAACACTGCATCTGGCTGGGTCACCCAGGGCGATGTCTCAGCGCCGCTGATCGCTTTGATGACCCAGCGTGGGTGGGCAGTGGGGAGGTGGCACCCGTGCTGCCCGAAGCGGTGCCAAGGGAGAGGAGAGGGGCTACAGCCGCCTTCGCTCGCTGTCAGCCCTCCCCTGGCCTGGCACACAGCAGAGAGATGTGACTGGCGAGTGCTGCAGAAAGGGAATATTTATTAACTTCCACCAGCCTTCGGTTCAATACCAGCTGATATTTATGGGAAATCTAATTTAGGGGTCAAATTTGACCTAACAATGTCTTTGCAATAACGTCCAAACCAAGAGGTTTCTGAAACTAATTAAGGATCAGACTCCAATCAGGTAGAGTAGTTAAGCTGTGGGACCAGACTTCATTAAATTTGTCTAGAGAGAATATTTTAATATTTAAAGAGAACATTTAATGTTTACGTAAGTCCTCTTCTGATGTGAAGTTGCTGTTAAATCACTTCAGAAGGTAATTTTTTAAGCCCTTTATACTAGGCTTTTATGGACCCAGGCTGGCAAATGTCCTTCCCAGCTCTCTTGGACCCAGTGAGGCTTATTAAAAGATTCAGCCCATCAGGGAATGTTTTCAGGGGTGAGGAATATGAAAACAAAATTTAACAAAACAGCTGTCGTATGGTTTTTCTCTTACAGCATCACTCTGTCTCTCTTGCTGTCAGTGGGACTGATGGGAGCGTTTTGCTCTGGATGTGTGCGGGTCCTAAACCAGTACAGCTGGAGGGCTAAAGCTTGCAGAACAGAGGGAGTCTTTAACACTACTGAAGGGCTGGGCTTGAAGTCTCTGGAGATATTGCTCAAGAACAAATCTGTTTACAGAAAAATGTTTCAGAGGAGAATTGTCAGTCAAGACACTTCTATTCTCAGCTCAGGAGCAACTGGAAGAGTAAATATACCTCTAGTTAGCTGGTGGATAAATTAGATTGCAGCTGATCAAAAGCCAAAGGGATTTCTTGTCAAACGGCCCTCTCCACTATCACCCTGGTATCTTCTTTCCTGTGTTGTTCAGAGTCTCACAATGGTTTCATAGAAGGTGGTGGCCAGTTTGCTCTTGGTGTACATGGTGTCTATACTGGCTGAACAGACCGAATGCTTTGTTCCCTTTCTCACCCAGAGCGATTTCTGGAAAATGCAGGTAACCCCAAGAAACGTGCTGCTGGGGCTGGAGCCCTGGATAAATGAGGAAATGTGTTTCTTCCTTCCTCATCCCCCAAACCTCTGCCAATTCACATCGTACCACTGTCATTCCCATCATCTGCCCTCTCTGTTCAAACAGGAGGTACTGTGATATTGGCAGTCCCTCACTCATCCCAAAGCTAAGGGCTATAGGAGAGGGCAGAGACAACTTCTAAGATGTGAGACTAGAAAGGAAGAGCCTGGACTTCTTTACATAAGAACTAAAAGACCTGTGTGGGTTATCATCTGCAGTTAGTGGGTCTCGTTTTTCTTTCCTCCATGCTAGTGGCTGTAATTTTTATAGAGAAACCGCAGCCTCCCATCACTGTACTGATGGGTCTTTTTGTTGTAACAAATAATTAAACCATCCTCCAGATGGTTGTCACCTCTGGGATGTGCAGAGAGGAGAATGTTTTTTCTTTTGATGTGAAACTAATACTGTTGAAAGGTGTCAGGCAGGCAGCCTCAGAGACTGCATCTTCTTAAACACAGCCGAAGTGAGCTTCCCCCGCACAACACAACCCATTGATATTGGGGAGAAATCTTGTTTCCAACACCTATCCGCTCAATGGCTGGCATTTGCTTTTTGTGGGGAGTACAGTCATCCTTTGGTCTCCTTGAGGGAGATGACGGGGACCCACGCACAGTCCCCAGATCGGTTGTTCATACATCACAACACTTGTAGCTACGTGTCTGCTAGTGATTGAGGGTCTTCTAGACGTACGTGGGTGAAGTCAGTCTTCCAAAGGCTGCCTCCTCTCCTCTGAGCACACATTCAAACCAAAGTGAGTGCACAGCAAGCAGTCAGTTTGGCATGGAGCACAGTCTTTGCTGCGTTTTCACATGTCCTGTCATGTCTGTCATATCGCAACGCAACTTCAGCTTTTCTCTTTGGGCTGGGAAGAAAGGGAGGGTCCTGAAGCCAAGTTTACAGACCTGCAAGAAAGGCTAGTAACACATAACCACTGCACAGAGCTCACTGCAATGAGACTGTGCAGGCTTTTATTAAACTTCATTGCCACTGCTACAGAACAGAACCATGCCCAGGCTGCTGGAACAGCTCTGTAAAGTCGGGATGCTTGGCTACCACACCCTTCTGACAGTGTTATCTTGCACAGATCAAAGGAGTCGTCTAGGACTGTCATGTTTGCTACAGAACTTTACAGCAATCTTGCAACCCGACCTTACACCCACCACTGCAGCCTCTGCTGCGTGTCGGAACAACAGTGCCCAAAGCCGTGCTGACCACAGCTGGTGGGTCCCTTCCCAGTGAGCTGTGGCCCTCGTAAGGCTGCAGCATTGGGTCCAGGCAGTGGTTAGACCTCCAGTCCTTCTGGTTTTGTGCCCAGCGCCGCAGGCTCCTGGCTGTTGGGCATCACACTGTTGATACGGTGCAGAGTGGGCTTGGCACTTGCACGATGCTGCATCCCAGCATCGCTGCCCTGTTTGCTCTCTACTGCGAAGTTGCAGGAAAAGGAGAGGAACAAAGGAGAGCAGAAGAAATCCCTGACCTCGCTGCAGCAGCTGGAAGAGAAAGGCTTCTCAGAGTAATCTGGTGCAGATGTCAAGACCATCCAGGTATGTTGAACCACACGACTCTAAGGAGCCCACGGGGACACACAGCAGGATGGGCAGCCCAAGAGTCAGCCCATGGGGCCAGGCTACAGAGGAGTGTTTTGGTGGTGCTGTGTGAGGAGACAGTGGGTGTTATCAGGGAGCTCACAGTCCATATAAAGGAATACCACACGTTTTCTGCCAGGCAACTGAGCAAGGTTGCATCAGAGAAAGGTTTTACCTCCACCCTATAAATTATCCTAGACATTCAGCAGCCTGGTCACCCCTCAGACCCCCCCTGGCTTCTCCCTTAGGAAGACAAAAACAACATGAGGTCTGTCTTTGCCATTCAGTGAATACCAGTCAGCTGCAAGGCAGGAATTTGCAGTTCAGCTTCAGCTCTGGGTTTAACTTGTCGCTTTTTCAGCCAGCTCCAGATTAGCTGCCTGGTGTCAATCTGATCTCACAGTCCTCTGCACTGACAAGACCTTATTTACAAACTTGGGCCCATACAGCCGTACACCTCCACCCCAGTCTGTATACACAGCAGAAAATTGCCAATTTTAGGGATTTAAGTGCCAGTCTAAGCCCTCAAAGGCATGCTTACCTGGTTAGCCAGGTCTGAAAATTGTTCTTTTCCACTTGAATACAGGAAACTCTTTGCCTTGTCCGTGCAGCCACTCCTGCGGTGAGCATGGCCATTCTCTCTGCCAGCAAAAGGAGTGTGTAAATCCACCCCAAACTGCGGGAGAGGCAGAGTGGGACAGGCAGCGGGATGAGCTAGACTGGAATTTGGCCAAGATGCAGGTTCATGTGCAACTAGTCTCGCAAATGTGGTGCACCAACAATCAATAATAGGATTTAAACAGCAAGGATTCACAGTTCAAAGCATTAAATAACTGGCACAGCCCAGTGTCTAACACCCCCCCGCTGCAACCACAAGCCCTCGAGTGCCTCCAGCCATGACCGGAACAACTCTATTTACTTCGGGTACATCTGATCCACAGCTGGCTCCCAGTCAGTCAGTCTGCAGGCAGGATGATGTCTCATCCTCAGTCTTTACAAAGGCAGGGTGCTTCACCAGCATCAGTAAAGCTGATGGCTTGAAGGGTCAAGGTGTGAGATAGTGGAGGATTATAAGGTTCAGAAATTATTTTCTTCCTTACAGTCTGTGTTGCCAGGAGGTACCTTTATCTGTGTTTCTGAGTCAGCCCATAGATGATCCAATGCATGAAGACTTTGGCACTCTGAACAGCACAAGATTGCACTGACTTAAAAATACTGCTTTTCCCCATGTGAGGATCATCTGTTTCCCTTCAAATCAGCCCTAGAGCCTCTACCAACTTGAGGGAAGTGGGGACAAAGCACCCTACCTGCCTCCCTCTGCTCCCCTCACCTTTTCCTTCTGACTTTCCTGGCTTCCTTCACAGCTAGCTGTTCCTGTCAGAGCTGGGATGTGGCTCACCCCAAGGCAGCTGGAAAAATACCACCATGCCCTGGAGAAACTGCTAGTAGAGATGGTACAGGACACCCCAGATGGTACTGTCAGGAGGTTAATTTCTGCCTTGGGAATTCTGCCTTCCCCTCCTCTCACCAGCTCATCATCACGGAGATATTTATATTCCTCAGAAGGGCTTTTGTGTCGTGTTTGCTCACTTTACAGAGTCCTCAGATACCCCACCCACTTGCATGTACACGCTCTGCTGGGAAGGTTATGCTCTTTCTTAAGGTGCTGTCTGTGCCCCAGAGCTGATACTGCCTGTTAGCATCATTGCAACACTTCCCAGCAGCTCTGTTTGGCACTGGTTCCCACTTCCCTACTCCTCCTCCCAAAAAGTCCTCAGTCTTCAGGGTGCAATTTCCAACAAAGCTTCTAACGCAAGCTACACCTGCGAGGCAGCTCAGCACCTGCAGTCAGACCTGAACACGCTGCTCCCTGCACAGGGGCTTAACAATAACAATTACAGCTAGAATTAGCTGCAATTCAAGGTGCTAAGTGCTAACAAATCCAGCCTTGGGCTTTGCTCTTAGTGTATGGGAATTGCAAAAGAAAATATCCAGAAGCATTATGTTATGCAGCTATTCTGCCTGCAGAGTTGAGGGGTGGTAGAATGGGTCTCGCTAGTGTTGTCTCTGGACCTTTGTCTTATCTGGGCTTAAATGTCGCAGATGAGAGGGTCCCGGCTATCCCTGTGGGAGTTGTTATTCTGCTTCGGCTGTGCTGATTTCACTTTGCCTTCTAGCTTTTCAGCTGGGGAGCCGAGGAGGAGGAAACAATATATAAGGCCTAGGAAAGACTGAATGACAAATTTAAGGACGCTTGTTCTTTCTCTTCTTTTTAGCTGACTGATATCTGCAGAATCAGAAGAGAAAGTGATGTAGCTTGCTAAAGCTAAAAGACTCCACTTATGTAAATGAAATCTGTAAAAGAGATTAACAACAAAATCTGAGGTGAGATAATAAAATGCGCAGTATAATTAAAAGGAGGATTTGTGTCTTCTTTTCTGTATGCCTCTCAGCCAGATGGCAAGCAGCAAGTGTGGGAAAGAAGAGAAGGAGGGTTTCCAGTTCTCAAGAACATCGCTGTCCTTCCGAGGAGTGCAAAGCATGTTGCAAAGCCTGAGTAATTAATCTTCATGGGGTAAGAAGTTTTAGCCCTCTCTTTTGGCAATGAGGGAAACTGGGGCAAATATTTACAGGGTCTCCTAGCCAAACTGGTGACACAAGCACAGGGTGAGGAGTGTTGGGCGGGGAACCTGGGTGTCCCCACCAGGCTCCCTGCTCTGAAGGCAGGAGGGCCCTCTCTCCCACAAACTGCCCTGATTTGCAGTTCCTACTTGTGCACTTAACCCCATCTTACTCACCCAGGCCATATAAATCTAAACAAAACTGTGAGGAGCACCTCTCCCACAGCTATGGTGTGAACAGGCACGGCTTGTGTGAAACAATGCAGAGCTCTGGCCTTATTTTTGTCTCTCAGACAAACCTAGAGCAGAAATCGTAATTCCTCTTGAACATATTGCTCTCCATTTACATACCTTTGGCTTATTTTAGAGCTGCTCCTTTACATTGGCAGCAGGAAACCCAACATATGCAAAATAAGGATGGATGAGATCAATGGTATGTATGTGAATATATCCAACTTCAATCCAATTTTATCGTCCCAACCTAACATCAGTTCTGTTCTCACTGTGGCTCATTTAAATAGCTGTGTTTGTGCTAGAACAACACTCCTCAGTACACTTTCTGCTGCAAGCCATCCCTTAGGAGAAAAGAAATATCCCCATGTATAATGTAACATCCAACATGGAGCGTATTCCAGCTTTAACATTTGATTTGAAGGCACACTCCTAGTCTGTGCACTGATCAGCTCAGTGTAAGTCAAAGTTTGCAGGGATTATTGCTGAGGCAGGTTGAGCTATGAGATCACTACAAATGAGTCTGAGGAAGATAGAAAATAATACATTCCATTAGGCTGAAAGTGAAAGCAGCTGCATGTATTGCTGGGAAACAGGAGCTCAGCCAGTGCAAATCAGTCTGCAATGGAGACATCCATGGAAGATCTGGCATGGAAATCACTGGAGGAGCTGCACCACGTTTACACCGGTGTCCAGCAAGATCAGAGACAAGACTGTTTGCTTCAAAGGGGGCATGTTGCCTTGTTACTTCTGAAAGACCCAAACCTTTACCCCAGGTTTAATTTTGCCCTGCCACAGGAAAACAAGGAGAATTTCACCTTGAGGAGCAAACTGTTCTTAAAAACCTTACATAAGCTCCACTGCAGGTTGGAGTTGTCTCTCCAGCATGCCCTTTTGCCCAGCTCTTTCACTCAAGTGGTTTCCCAGGCTGACAGATCCCCTGTGCCACCGAGGAAGGAAAGTTTCCCAGTGACAGCAAGAAAGAAAGTGACCATGGGCCTCTTGGATTTGCTTCCTGGACCATTTCCCACCAGGGCAATGGTGGGCCTGATGCTGTGGAGACTTCCATAAGAAGACCCACCAATGTGACTTTGCTGGGATATTTCCCTCTGCTCTTACATTTTGAACCAAACAAGCTGCAGGAGCAAAGGCCTGCTTTTACCCTGGCCATCAGTTCTGCCAATGTCTCTTCCCAGTTGACCCAGCTATAAATGAACTCACGGATGTATGACTGAGTATGTACGACAGCAACCCTACAAACCCCTTGTCTTGTTCTGCATCACCAACCATGCTGTCCAAATAGGCACCAAAGTCCAAGGGGTGGATTCAGCTTTTGGAGTTAAATTCCTTCCAGCCTCGGGTGCTGGAGTAGTGGGAAAAAAGCAGATCTTTTTCTGCTGGAAGGAGAAGATGGATGGACACCAACCATCCTTCCAGGCATGACTCCAACTGTCAGGGCTACACCTCTTCTTAAGAAGTAAAATGGTCTCCGAGTTGCAGGACTGATCTGTATCCCAGTGCTCTGGAAGGCTGCTTCGGCAGCCAGCAGCACTTTAGCAAGCAGGTTGGAAGCTCTTGCTGCTCCAGAAACCAAACAAGAGTTTTGTGGCAGGAAGACCCGCAGAACAGTTGGGGAAAGAGGCAGGGAAAGAGGCACAGAAAGGAGAAGAGAGAAGTGAAATCAGCACTGACTTTCTAACCTAATAAGAAGCTCAGCAGACTGAGGACACGACATACGATCGGGAGGATGAGAAGCGGTGTTCTTGGGTCACACCTGTGCCGCGGCTGTGAGTGACAGGGTGTTAAATTGGCACAGTCGGTTCCCAAGTACAATTTGACACTTCCCCTGGTGACATATGCAGGACTGTCGTCCAAATGCCACGGGCTAAGCAGAGGGGGTGGGACGGCAGGGGTTCTTCAGCAGCCCCCAGTCAGGGGTGGAAGGGTTCATCTGCTGCTCATGCTTTTTGGGGTGCAGCATGCTCCCTTCTTCAGGCATCTTGTGAAGATGGTGCAGATCTATTTCTACTCCTCTGCTTACACCAGTCCTGTCTTGATACTTCAAGAGGAGAAGCAGACGGCATGGCACGCCTGCTCTTCCCATTTGTTATCTGAGTCACTGCCAGCAGGCCTCAGGCAGCTTCTGGGCCAGCAGGGAAAGTGGAGGCTGTCCCCTCCTCGCTGTCCCGTCTTCCCACATCCAGCTCAGGATATTTACAGCCAAGATATTCGAGAGCTACACCGTGGGCTGGGAAACCGGCTTTTCACAGCCGAGTATCTCTGAGCATCACAGCCCATCTGCAGCATCAGCAGGCCTGTGCTCGCCCTGGCAGCCTTTGCTGCTGCCCAGAGCTGTGGGGATGATGAAAGGGCTGCAAAAAGCAGAAAATCCACTGTCAGCCTCAGCATCAGCACTGTGGGCAGGGTGATGGGAACAAATAGGTGATTGTCTATGCTGCCTTCTCCGTGGTGTCCAGGTACCTTCCAGGGAAGGCAGGGATGCTCTCAAGGGTCGTCTTGCTAGGGAGAAAGGGAGAGGGGTTGTGGATTTCTCTCCACAAAGCAGAGGCATCTGTTCCTGCTGGGCATTGGCACCACCAGACTCCCTTCTGTGGAGGAATCACAGCTTTTCCCCAGTCCTCCAGTTCTGCACCACCACTCCCATGTTCTCCATTCAAACGCCATGCAACGAGGCTGCTGGGCCAAACTCTGTCCTGGTGTCACTTCCCTGACCTCCAGAAATACAAGAAGCTGGAATGATGGTTTGGGGTTTTTTTCTGTTCTTTTCTTCCAAATCAAGAGGAGTTCGCTTAATTCATGGGCTTGTATCAGCTCATGCTTAGATGCCAGCATGCATCTGCATGTCTAGGCTGAGCTTTTCCAAATTGAAAGCTGTGAGTGTGCAGAAACTGTGTACTCGGAGCATATTCTAATTCTTTATTTACATTAGATACTGCTCCAAATTATTAGCTGTCAGTTATGCTTTCCAGTTAGTGAGCAGGGGAGGCTTGGCGTAGCACATTCACACTTCCCATTGGAACTGCGTATGATCTTTTAATGGGCTCCCTGGCCCCTACTAAGTGTATATTTGTTGTTGCTAACCAGATTAACACATCTCAGCATCTTGTTGCTGCTCCCTTGCGTAAATCAGGAAGAGCGAGGCGAGCTTTGCCTGATGCCCTAAACACGAAGGGCACAGCAAAGTGAGCATGAAAGGAGCAGTACCCCTGAAGAAGTTTTGATGTTGTGAAGACACAGTTCAGCATCTCCAGCCTCATGGTAGCAAGCGGTGGGTGTCCATGCTGAACTCCCCCAGAGTCCCCTCCAGCTCCCGCTTGCTGCAGGTCCCGCTCCTGACAGACCACGGATTTTCCACCACTCCGGTACGATGCGTCGATCATAAAAATGGCAAAGCACAGACAGCCTGTATGCATTCATCATTACTTTTTCATTATCTTTAATTAAATTCTGATATTACACCACAGTATTTCTGCCACTTTCATTACTTTCTTTATAGGCGGCAGCAGGAAAAAGCAATTACTGTACATCACTGCCTTGCCAAAATAAATTTTTAAGTTGACACTTGGTTTTGCCTTTTTAGGCTGCAAAGTTTGCAAGGAACCTCCTTCCCCAGCAAATATCCCGAGGACGCAGATCCTGATCTTGCCGAAAGCGGTGGCAAAGATCCAGCTCGCTTGATGGGTGCCAGTTAAACAACTGTAAGTTGGCAGCGATGAGAGGGATGAGAAAAAGGGGTGTGTGGGGTGGCAGGTGGCTGGGAAAGACACTTCTTTCTCCTCGTGAATGTCCCTAAATGTGTCAAAACATCAGTGTAGCTTGGGCAGAGTGAGGTCAGAGGTGCTCGAGCCCCTTGCTTGCACCCGAGCAGCGCTCCCCACAGTGATGGGGCGGTCACACAGGCCAGCCCCAGATGACGAGGCTGCTTTTAGCCTTCGCTTTCTGAATTTCTCCCCCTTTTCCCCTCTCCTCAGATGAGCAATAGCTCCCGCCTGTCTTCATTCCTTGTCTGAGAGGGCCCCTGACCTTCCCAACATGGCAGAACCAGCCACCTTGCCTTCCCAAGATGGCGGTGGCGCAGCGGCCGCGTGAGCCAGGCGTTGGCCCTTCCCAAGATGGCGGCGGCGCCGCGGGCCCCTCCCAAGGTGGCGCTCGCGCTTCCCGGCTCTCCGCGCGCTTCCGGTGGGGCCTGGTGTCGGCGCCGCGGCCATGGCGGAGCTGACGGACGCGGAGCTGCGGCGGGAGCTGGTAGCGCTCGGTTACCGGCCGGGGCCCATCACCGCCACCACCCGCAAGGTTTACGTCAAGAAGCTGGGCTGCCTGCGGGCCGAGGTGGCGGCGGCCAGGCGCAGGGGGCACGGCACCCCGCCGAGCCCGGCCCGCGCCCCGGCCAGGCCGCAGCAGGCCTCGCCCTCGAGGCAGCGCTCCGGCTTCAACCCCGCCGTCGGGGCCGCCCGCGACAGTGAGGAGGAGGAGGAGGAGGAGGAGGAGGAAGAGGAGGAGGAAGGGGGGCGACCGCCCGCATCCCACTGGGGGACGTCTCGGGAGAGCGGCGGGCTGTCCTGGGGGGACTCCCGGGGGTCCCCGCCGGGTCGGGGCGGGGGGCTCAGCGCCAGGGCGGAGGGAGGCCTGTCGGCAGCTGTAGAGAGAAGTGGGGGGGCCAGGGCCGAGCCAGGGGTGTCCCTGGGTGGGCTTGGGGGGCTGAGCTCCCCCTCCCAGTGGGACACGTCTATAGAGAGAGGTGGGGGGGGCAGGACTGGGCTGGGGGTGTCCCTAGGTGGCCTTGGGGGGCTGAGCTCCCCCTCCCAGTGGGATACTTCTGTGGAGAGGAGTGGGGGGCTTGGGGCTGGGCCGAAGCCATCCCTGGATAGGTTTGGGGGGCTGAGCCCCGTGTCCCAATGGGACCCGTCTGTGGAGAGAAGCGGGGGGCTCAGCACGGGGCTGGGAGCGTCCCTGGACGGATTTCGGGGGTCAGGCTCCACATCCCAATGGAGCACGCTCACGGAGAGAAGTGAGGAGCTCAGCGCTGGGTTAGAGCCGTCCCTGGAGGGGTTTCGGGGCTCGGGATCCTCACTGCAGTGGGGCACGTCCGCAGAGAGAAGTGGGGGGCTCAGCGCTGGGTTGAGGCCGTCCCTAGACAGGTTTCGGGGGTCGAACTCCACATCCCAGTGGAGCTCATCTGCAGAGAGAAGTGGGGGGCTTGGCGTCAGGGCTGGGTTGGGGACATCCCTGGATGGAGCTGGGGACTTCAACTCCACGTCCTCCTGGGGTTCCTCCACAGGCAGGAGCGTGGGGCTCGGCTCCAAACCCCTTTCCAGTGATGAGAGTGGGGGCCTGAAGTCCAGGAGCCAGTGGAGCACGTTGGGAGGAGGAATCGGGGCGCAGAGCTCCCGAGCTCCGTGGGAGACGGCAGGGGAAAGGAAGGGGCTCTCCTCGAGCAGCTCGTGGAGGCGGGAAGGCGAGGTGATCCCCCGCACGCAGTGGGGCACCTCGGCGGGATCTGGGGGGTTGAGTCACCAGTTTGGGAGAGGGACAGAGGACTTGGCTTCCAGTGTTCGGAAGGAGGCGGACAGGGAGCTGAACCCCGGCAGCCGGGGAGGGGGCTTGATCCGGCGGTTCCCGTGGAGAGCTACGAGTGACGCAGGGCTGGGCTCGGGGAGCCGGTGGGAAGCGTCGGGAGCAGGGCATGGAATAACCGCCCGCACTGGCTTGTTGCGGTCAGCCCCAAAGCAGCAGATGGAAGGAAAGGGCAAAGGCCTCGAGTACTACCTCTCCCAGTTCCTTCGCCTCGCCAGCTTTCTGCTGCTGATGGTTTTTCTGGGCATCCTCGTGATGAAGATGATTGGGTCAGGCTGGCTGGACAGGAGAGAGGAGAACTGTACGTGCGCTGGTTTAATCCTGTTTTTAAACTTTATTCTTCACCTTTCTTTTCTGCTTTCCCTTTGTTACTTCCATCACCATCACATTGATCATTCTTATTGCTGTAACCTGACATCTCTGCTTCCCCATTTCCACCTCCCCTTGCCCATGGGAAACCTTGTTAGTCATGGAAAGTCAGTCAAATGTGTGCTTTTTGTCAAATGAGTTTGGCCTTCGGTTCTTCAAAGCCGTGGGTTTTATGGACAGTGACATTCCTGCTAGGCCAAGGATGTATTTTATGATTGTCCGTGGTGTAACATAATGTCTGTGTAATTGCCCGTTTTGTGTTTTTAATGCTGGCCTCTGCAAAGCACAGCCCTTGGCGGTCTTTGTCCTGGCCACGTGAGAAGAACAGTGGTTGAACTGGTGTTTCGGCACTCAAAGTGTGGCAGAGCTTCGATGAGAAATGAAAAGGGGCTTTGCTGTCACCTGGTTTTTAAAGCAGAGCTCCCCAGCTAGAGCAGCTGGAAATGTTGTCATTTCATGGCTTTGAACTGAAAGGAGAAGGGCTTTGTGGTGTGGTTGGGAAGGTGCAAGTCCTGAAACTCCTGTGGTTTGTGCCCTTTGCATGGGCTGGGAAAGCTCTTCCCGGCTTTCTCAAAGTCGGAATAAAACTGTCCGCTGTCGGTGAATTTCTGATGCACCCTTTACAACTTTGTTTGATGTTTCAAAACCGATGGTGTTTTGAAGCGAAAACCTTGCAGCACAGGTAGTTACGGTCGCTAGAAAGTCCTGCCTGGCAGAGCGGTGGCCGGTGTGTATCCAGCTGTCGGGGTGGGAGGGAGCTGTTCAACCAGAGGCTGTAATCGGCAGAGCTAACAGCTCCAACTAAAATAAATCCTCTGCTTTTGCCTTGAGGAGGCTTGATTTAAATCCCTGTTATCACCGCGCTATTTCAGGTGGCCATGGCGTGCTGCGCATGGCATTGCTAGATTGTAAAAGATCAGTACAAAGCAGTAGGTAGTAGAGGAGCACAAAGTGTCTACTTAAAGGGAGCTGTTAAAACATTGGGGTCCCAGTTTTTACTTCCCAGCTGAACAGGGTTCGTTATTTGCACCCGTTTTATTTGTTTTGCTTTCGGTGCTGCCTACCAAAGCAGCGCTTTGCATGCGCTATTTGCATAGCAAGGTACTGTGTAGAGGGAGATTAAAAATAGCAGAATCAGGCTTTAAAGTAGAGCCTTCTTTTAAAAAGATAATTACTTTCTTGATCAAAGCTCTTGTTCCACAGCCAGCTAACTTGCCCTCCCCTTCTCTCTCATAGTTAATCTCTTGCCTGTGGATTGCGACAAAAGAACAGATGATGTAAGCATATCTTTATTTATCTTCAAGTATTATGGACAGGGCATTCTCACAGAAGAGTAATTATTTTAGGTAGCTTCCAACAATATCAGTATCCTGTAAAATTACTAGTTCTATCATTTTACAGGAAAATTGTGACTCGAGTTGGAATTAATGGGCCAGATGAAATTAGAATTATATATGAGACACTGAAAGATAAAAATTTAAATTCCCAATTATGTGAATCAATTTCTTTAGTAGTTGTAACAGAAGCGGTATTGGTTTGCAATAAAGCTGTGTTCAGCTTTAACAATGCAAGATTTAATCCAGCTAATTCCCTGAGCTCCATCATAAAGTGTTTGTACAGCCCTGTTTCTTTTATTCTAATGTATTATTAGAAGAGAGGAAATTTCATATTGGATTCAGGGTTCTGCTTAGTCTGCTGTGGTGTTCTGGAGGCAAAGAATCGCTTTGTGGTCGGTTAGAGGGGGGTCTGGTGGTGCAGGCTGGGCTCTGGGGGCTGGTGGCACTTTCGGAGGATGCCCTAGCTCGCATTTGACTCAGAAGCTCGATGTTTGCTGCAGATGTGTCAAACCCTGCTGCTAGTATTTTGGTTTTATGTTTTTAGCTAGTCTGACCACTGTCCTGTTGCTGCCGGTCTATTCACATTTGTTTCTGACTTTCAGTTCTGTCAAGCTAAGCAGAAGGACATAATAATGAACATACTGCAGGAGCTGTATAACTACTTGTCCGTACAAGCCGGTAAGTTCCAATTGTCATTATAAGGCACTTACGAACATTTGGCAAACTGCCTCTCCCAGCTGTCGGGACATTTTTAACCTCAGTTTGAAGAAGGGGGTTTATGGAACAGTCAGTTCCACCTGAAGAGCTCTGAGAAAGTCAGGTAATAGAAAAATAGAAGAAGATGTGTTTATTTTTATTCTGAACAGTGCTTAGCTAATGCACTCATATCACTGTGCTCTTGTGGAGTGGTCCTTGTTTGCACTTGATATATTGGGAGTTTGAGGTAGAAATATTACGCTTTATGGTTCTTTTCTACCAGCATCTTGAAAGTGTCTTCAAGACACTTAGAGCCAGCAAGTGTAAGCTGATGTGTTCTTACAAATAAAGTTAAAGTGACTTAAGAAATTGCCAGATCTCTGCTGAAATGTGGCAGCTGATTATGTGAGCGCCTCTCTTTTTTGTCAGTACAGCATAAGACAGGCTCTCTCAGCTGAAGGGCTAACCGAGCACAGTAGTACAGCCAGTCTCTACTATGTCTGAGCAAATCCAGTCCATAACTAGTATTTTGTGATGGAGAAGGCTGCTAGAAATTCAATGGATGAGTAAAAACTTGTTCAGCAAAATGTGTAATAATGAATAAAAGCACTGAAGTTCCTTTTTCTCCATTTCAGACCTCAAAAAGGCTGAATCCTTTAGATACTTTAGCTTCACAGAATTTCTGAATCTTTTTTGTCATCAGCGGCGCTGAGTCTAGTTGGAGGCTGGTAACTAGTGGTGTCCCCCAGGGGTCAGTACTGGGCCCGGTCTTGTTTAACTTCTTCATCAATGACCTGGATGAAGAGTTAGAATGTACCCTCAGCAAGTTTGCTGATGACACAAAACTGGGAGGAGTGGTAGATACACCAGAAGGCTGTGCTGCCATTCAGCGTGACGTGGACAGGCCGGAAGGTTGGGCAGAGAGGAACCTGATGAGGTTCAACAAGGGCAAATGCAGGGTCCTGCACCTGGGGAGGAACAACCCCATGCATCAGTACAGGCTTGGGGCAGAGCTGCTGCGGAGCAGCTCTGTGGAGACGGACCTGGGTGTCCTGGTGGACGACAGGGTGACCGTGAGCCAGCAGTGTGCCCTGGCTGCCAAGAAAGCTCATGGGATCCTAGGATGCATTAGGAGGAGTGTGGCCAGCAGGACGAGGGAGGTTCTCCTCCCCCTCTACACTGCCCTAGTGAGGCCCCATCTGCAGTGCTGTGTCCAGTGCTGGGCTCCCCAGTTCAAGAAAGATGAGGAGCTACTGGAGAGAGTCCAGCGGAGGGCTGCGAGGATGAGGAGGGGACTGGAGCATCTCTCCTACGAGGAGAGGCTGAGGGAGCTGGGCTTGTTCAGCCTGGAGAAGAGAAGGCTGAGAGGGGACGTTAGAAATGCCTCTAAATATCTGCAGGGTGGGTGTCAGGAGGACGGGGCCAGACTCTTTCCAGTGGTGCCCAGCGACAGGACAAGGGGCAACGGGCACAAACAAGCAGAGGAAGCTCCAGCTGAAGATGAGGAGGAACTTCTTCCCTCTGAGGGTGACGGAGCCCTGGCCCAGGCTGCCCAGGGAGGCTGTGGAGTCTCCTTCTCTGGAGATATTCCAGCCCCGCCTGGCCGCGGTGCTGTGCAGCCTGCTCTGGGTGACCCTGCTTGGGCAGGGGGTTGGGCTGGGTGACCCACAGAGGTCCCTGCCAACCCCGAACATTCTGTGATTCTGTGATTCAAATCAGGCTTCGGCACCTGTGAAATTTCTACCAGTTTTACATAGTCTCTTAGCATATTTGTTCAGTCAACTTTGTGAAGCTAACTTTAGAAGATTTAGTTCCTCGCCAGCATTCCTCGGCCTGGGTAGACAGTAGAGCTGTGATTTAGGCTCCTTAGAAGCATTTTCAATGCTGGTCATTAACTCCAGCACCGCAGTCTTTTGATACCTGGTGGAAGGAGCTGCTCTGCAGGGGAAGAGATCAGAGGGGTGGTTATGTACTCTGCAAGAGGGAGAAACGGTATTGGGTTTTTCCCCTCATTCTGTGTTGAGTAGCTCACACACTGAAGCATGAGGTTTGATTGCCCTTATCCAACCTATATGCAGTGACTGAGCATTTTATTAATAGTCATATTCTTATCTTCCTACAGTATAAATCTTACCTTGTAATCATTTTGCCCAGAGCTATAGCCAATTCTAAAGAATAGCATTTGCAGATAGTTAAGTGTATTCTGAACTGTTTGAGGGCTTTTTTTTCAAAACACTACTTCTATTTGGCTTTTTTTTTACCAGGTAATTTTGAATGCGGAAACCCTGAGAATCTAAAAAGCAAATGCATTTGGGTTAGTGAAGCGAGGGATCACGTGGTGGTAAGTAGGCTGTGAACAACTATTGTTATAACATAGTGCTTAGTCTCTTACAAGGCAATAAATAATAGATACTAAAGCAATTCGCCATCTGTTTTACTTCCTCATCCTGTTTTGATTCTTTCCCATATCTCTAGCTTCCCCTTTGGCCAGTCCTGTTCTTAGCAGTTCTTTTGGAAATAATATTCTCCTACATCTCTGATTCAGCCCCTGTAAATCTAACTTAACGGTTTGTTGTTTCACCATAGTCATCAGTCTTCTGAAACCAGAAATTTCCCTGGATTGAGGGCTGGGCAGAAGAAGGATTTTTCTATGCTCCAAAGTGTCAGAAGACAGACTGCTTTGATCTAGCATTTCATTTCTTTCATGGTAAACTGTCAGTAAGATTACATTGTATTTAGTGGTTAGTCTTAACAGCCTGGGATAGTGTTCTTTTACTGAGTGCTTCATGCATCATCTACTATAGTCAGAAGACTTTAGCCCAGACAGACCTTCAGATTTAGTTCTCCTTCCTCCAGTTTGCAGAATTATGATTAGAATTAACCTAGGGACAGACCGTATAGAATGAATTCTCCGACCACTGCAATGAAATAATGTTATTCAGTGTTTTAATGAATGGAGAACTAATCTTCGTATGGATTCTTTTGAACAGAATATAACTGGTAGTTCCCCACAGAAGTTTGAAGCTGCCCTGCACTGGATACTAAACAGTAACAAGGATTTAGGAATTTGGTGAGTGGAAGCCCACTGTGTCAAAGTTATGTTTCTCGGTGTTGGCTGATGTGTAATTTGACATCCTCTGTGGTGTGCCCTAAAAGCTCCCATACCTCTTTAGATTTCAGAAGATAACCTGGAATTGGCTTTGTCAGTGCATGCTGGGCAAGGTTCCAAATGAAAAGTAAAAATTGGCAGCAAAAATTGGCAACTGAGCTCATTCCTTGGGAGTCTGCTTCCCAGCCCTTGCGCTGGGGGACATTGCGTTCACAAACACGCTGTCGTGCAGATGAGGCGTAAATCTGAGGTCAGGGCTGCTTATGGTTATCAACAGTTAGGTTGTGCTTCCTGCAAGGTTTGGAAGCGGTGGTCCTGGTGTCCTGCCTACGGTCCTGTGACTGCAGCACGCTGCTTAAACTTGCCCATGTGGTCACTCCTGCCAAGATAGCTTTTCTTCAGTACAATTACTGGAGACAGAGCTTCAGTGCTGTGGGGAACCGCGGCCTTTGACCAAAGGGTTTGTTGGGCAGCAAAGCACCCTCTTCACTAGGTAACATCACCGCTGCTTTGGGATCCTTTGGAGCAAGTCCCAACAAGGAGGGGAGGAAAACGGATTGTTCAATGTATTTTTTCTTCAGTGTCAGTTGTCTTTCTGGCAGAACACACAGTACATGTTAAAATGAACAGTCTGACTGACTATGTAGTGTGTTGGTCAGTCATCAGCGTGGCTTTTTTCTCTTGGCTTTCTCAGCTAGCAGTCTCTTCAGTGCATGAGAAATAGCAGAAATACTCATTTTTTTCAGGTAAAAAATACAACATTCAGACCATAACCTAATGAAAGACTGTTATCCAGAGTCCACAGACATCATTATCTTCCTCTGGGAAGTGTGGGTTGACTCCAGTCTGTAGTCTAACATTTGTTTGCATTTTAACGTTGCTAAATGTATCTCTGATTAAATGAATTGTAACAGGAGTAATGCTGGAATTGGTGGGCATAGCTTGTATGAATTCCCACTACTCGATTTTCTCTAAAAAAATTTCTGCAGCTGCTGCTGTGATCTGAAGATCAGACAGCGTCTGCTGCTTTGATTATTGGTGTGTGGCAAATTCCCAGGACAGGACATAGTTTCCTTAGTGGCAGGTTTGGATTTATGGGCTGGGATCCAGAGTTTTCAAATTCATATTTTTATACAGGAGCACTGCTCATGTCAGGAGCTGTGTGATACAATATACTCCCAGTTTTTTTATTTTCATAATTAGCAACTCTGCCGGCTGTTCACCGAACGGATCCACTTTCACAAAGTCTGCGTAGCGTGCGGAATGAGTGTTCAGCGTGCTTCAGAACCTGCGGGTGGCATTTTTAGCAAATGCTACGTGATATTATTTTTCTAGGTGCTAGTCTGAGAGGCAGCACTGAAAATGAGCTCTGCACAGGGTGATTCTGCTGCATATTTCAAATGTTTTCATGGAATTTGGATTGTAAATAAGACAAGGGGGTGGGCAACAACTGTGTGCCTCCAGCTACCGTAGAATCGAGTAACCAAGTACAGGCTGTCAGCAGGTTGTGAGCTGTGCGCTAGTAAATTGAGAAAATGTCTTTGTCTAATAGGTTATTCATTGCAAACCTAGAATGAATTAGTAGCTTAAAAAGATAAAATCCCCTTTAGTCCAATTCCTCTGAATCTGATGGCTCTCGCCTGGATTACTTGATGCCTGTTGGCTAAGTGTATCTAATAAGGAAACCGCATCAGCGTAGATCTGTGTATAAAGAAGTGAGTGAAGAGCGTATCGGATAGCGCAGCAGGTGTGTAGAAGTGATTTTGCAGGAGGATGTGTTATCGATTTTGCCATGAATGCTTTCCGAGGGTGTGTCTGTTCTCACTGCAGATACAGTTGATGCGTTGTCGCTTTTCTAGCTAAACTGTTTATGCTCATCTGTACTGAGGAAAACAGCGCAACCTCCACGGACATTCGCAGTCTCCGTCAACTGCTCTCTCTGCAATTGCTGATGAGTGACTCAGTAAACATTTCCATTTCTCTGTGCTGGGAGGTGGGAATCCAATTTAAAGTTTAATCTTCTGCACGCTGAGAGGTGCTGTCAAAGAGTCTGCAGAGGGAGACTTCAGTTTACCAGTGGGAGTTCCAGCCCTGCTGCCTTTTCTAAAGCCATACCCATTCCTTGCTAAGCAGCCAGTCCCAAAATGTTCTGGAAAGAGGAGCTGCGAGGATGTTGGTGTATTTTCTGTGTGGTGTACAGAACGAGTTACTGCATGTGCAGTCTGTTTGTTCTCCCTGTCTTGATTAAAGACTGCAGTTGGAGTGTCTGCTCTCTTCAGTGAAGATTTTCTGCCTCTTCCCATCAGGTTGAAAGGCAGAGAGCTTTCGGAACCAGTTACCAAAGTGGAGGAAGTGTTCTGTCTCGAATCGGCCCATCCTCAGATGGGGCTTGGCTGCCGTTTCCGTCGGGCCGTGGTCACTGCCATTACGAACCTTTTCCTGTTTTTCTGGAGTAAGTCGTCGATGTCAGTAATCAGCTTCTCCCCTCGCTCGCTGTTGAGATGAACTTATGTGCGCACACACATGTTCTCCCAGACATATGAAATTACTATCAGAGGTGAAATAAATCTGCTGATGAGTTAATTTCTAATTAACCTTTGTTCTGGCAGCAGAGGGAGACCTGTAGACCTGCTCTTGAGCTGTGAGTGCTTAACATTTAATTTAAATCAGCAAGCTGATTAGCTCTCTGGGTATTCCTCAAGTACGCATTACTATGGTCTACAAAATAAGTTTGTTAACCTACCTAGAAGATTCATTTTTTCTTTCTTTTCTTGCATTAAGCTGCAAAGACTTCTAGCCTCTTTAATAATGACTTGTAGCATTTCAGTGTTAGAGGTTTTATTGGAATAGTCTGTCATGCCCCAGCTGAGACAGAGGTCTTACTGAGCGAGGTGATAACGAGAGATCAGTGTTGACTAGGGGAGTTTATAATCTAGCCAGACAAGGTGGGGGTGAAAGGCGATAGTTGTGTTTATTGTAGAGACTGAGATACTAAAGTTAGCTCATGTCGTAAGGGGGGCATTTGTCAATGCTAAAACCTTCAATATAGATCTCCTGAATTTCGGGCTGGCGCTGGAGCCCCAGGCTTTATTTCCTTATCAAGTAGCTATCTTCAGAGCAGTGGAGCTTGACAGTCTTCCTAAGTGATTATTGTGGGGGAGGCCTCTAGCAAAGAGATAGCTCTGGGACTTGGAGAATTGAAGCCCTGTGGTTGTGCTGAGGTTTCTGGTGGGGGGGAAAGAACTCCATGATGAGGCCTTACGACCAGCTCTTTCCACATGCACGTGTGCTCTTCTGCTGCAGGGGTTGTCAGTACCAAGGTTTTTGTGGGGTGCCGCTGCACTGGTGATCAAAATGAATTGTTTGGATTCAGTTCCAAGCAGGCCTGGGTAGCAGGGAGTGAAAGCTGCCTCTGGGTCGAGGCAGTGTGAGAAATAAAACTGCTAGCATCCAGCAAGTACACGTCTGTCAGTTATTGAGTTGTGTTTGTTTTTATTCTTCTAGGTCTGATAACTCTTTGGGGGATCCTGATCTTCCTTAGGTATCGCTGGCGGAAGATGGAGGAAGAGGAACAAGCCATGTATGAAATGGTGAAGAAGATCATAGGTAGAATCCAGTAGCTCTATAAATGCACATAGCCCTGTTCTCCTCTCTGCAGTGTTGAGGTCTTTCACCGTTTTGTCTTCCTGCCCTCCAGCTGTTGTCCAGGACCACTATAAGGAATGGGAACGGAATTTGGAGCGTTACCCCTATGTTGGCATTTTCCACGTTCGGGACAGCCTGATCCCTCCTCAAAGCAGGTGAGCTGCATTTTATTCATTAAGGAGGGCTGTCAGCAGGATGTTACTCAGCTCAGCTAAAAAACACAGTTACGGGGCAACAGACCATGAGCAGACAATTGATGGGAAACTGGACTGCGAGAAGAGTCTGTCTGGCCTTTCAGTTTGTAAAGGATTTTGACACAACTCAGGCTTTGTCTTAACCTGCTGCAGATTAATGTGACAGTCCCAGGGCCAATACTTTGTGCGGTCACACAGGTGTATTGTCATTGTTCTATCAAACAGTAATTGGATTTTGGTTTGCTTGGGCATGGAGCATCTGATTTTCTCTCCTTCAGCTAATGTGCGTAGGATGCTATCGTCTTTCTCAGCCATTGTAACTTATTCCCCAGACGGGTTCTGTGTTTTTCAGAACAAACCTTGCCATGAGTTGCATGGGGTATTGGGAGGCTCTTCTGAAGTGGGTTGTGTATGTTGCTGCCTGGAAAATTACTGGTTTGAATTGGGCAGCTTGAAAGGGAGATACAGCCAGATGGCTGGTTTTGGTGCTTTTTCAAAAAGGAATTGTGGTCTGGTGTGGCCAGAGGGCTGCGGCCTGGGTCTCGGTGGTTTATGTGCCACTTGCTCCATCTCTGCAGGAGAGTTTCTTGTGTTTCGATTAAATGAGCTGCTTTGTTCTCCTGATGGCACAGAACTCCACATGCGCTGCAGAGTCTTAAGCATTCTCATTCTTTATCAGTTACAAAACCCCTTTCCCTGCTAGTGGTAATTTCAGCTGTTCTGAACCAATCTCTGTGTGTGTGGTGCTCAGAATTACTAGACACTGATACAAAACTGGGGTGAACTCCAGTTTGTCCTCCCTGGTCTGAGATCTCTCTGCAAGAGGGCAATTTGCTAATCGAGTCCCTTCGCAATACAAATTGAGCTCGAAATTCAGGGCGGTCATCGATTCCTGGTACTGACAGAGGGTCTCATCTTCCCTGCCCCAGGCAGGACCTGTGTTTTTATCTCCTGGCCTGAAATCGCTCCTAAACCAGAATTCTGGTTTAATCTTCTTTACTGTCTGCACAGGGAGCAGGAGGTGGTTAGCAGTAGCTTGATCAGCAGCCACAATTGCTGTAAGCAGGAAAGCACAGTGAGGGAATGATTCTAATTTATTTTCTTTTTCTTGCTGTTGCTTGCAGAAAAAAAATGAAGCGGGTCTGGGAGAGAGCTGTGGACTTTCTGGCTTCAAATGAGTCACGGATTCAGACAGAGTCCCACAGAGTAGCAGGAGAAGATATGCTAGTGTGGAGATGGACTCAGCCTTCGTATGTCTCGGATTCGGAGCACTGAAGAGGGGCAGAAGTTGAGCAACTGTTGATACAGACCTCTGCGAGGAGACAGTCCCATCTCTGGTGGTGGGGAAGAGCAGGTCACGGTCCTAATCTCCTAGGGTTGGGGATTGCACGTATCCATTTGCTCTTCTTTTTGAAAATCTTCACACACACAAATTCAGGGCAATAATGTTGGCTTGGAAGGAAGATGGGATAGAGCTGGTGGGCAGCTAGAATTGCACCAAAGTTAGCCTTCCAGCAGATATCTGGCTTCCACGGGCAAGCAAACCTAGAACAACTTTTTAAAAAGAAAAAAAAGCATACCTAATACGGAGGGATTTGGGATCTCTCTGACAGAGCATAGGTGTTTAATATTCGACCTCAGTTCTGCAAAGGCTAACTGGTGGCAACATCCATCAGGGAATGTGTTTAAAGAAGATTAACATTTCCCATGGAAACATTAGGGTAGCAGTTAAGATGCTTTTTGTTAGAATTTGTTTTTATCAGTACAAAGACGATGAAAGCATTTGCTGCTTCCTAACGAGGAAAATGTTTGTGTCAGCGTCACCTTTTAAAAATGGGGAAGAAGGGGAAAAGTCAGGTGAAGGTAGTTGTGGAGGGAGGGCAGTCTGACGTGCCTTGGTGGTGTGGGCTGGGCTGGATGGGGTGGAAGAGTGGTTGTAACCCTGTTAAACTTTTTTATTTTTAAGTCTGCAGTCTGTGTGCTTTATGATTTCTGGGGGGTGGGGGGGAATTTGGGTGGAAAATAAAGGATATAGAAACTTCCGAAAGCGCTTTCTTGTGGCTACAGCCAAAGGGCCTGCTTCATGGGCTATTAAAGAGCAGCTTTGGAAAGGCTTTTAGGGCTGAATGTACTTGTTATCCTGGGCAGCTGCAATGCCTGTGCTGCGTGTCGGAGCAGAGGTGTACCGTGCGTGGAGTGTCAGTACAGGGGTTGCCAAGTCGGTGTTCCTGCAGCCTTGTGACAGGTACAAGGAGCAGCGATCAGTTCTCTGTGTGCACTGCAGGCATGGTTTTATGTATCTATAATCATTTGGTTACTTAAGTTTCTTTTTATGTCCAGCAAAGGAGTGTTTGTTTCAAAGAAAACAGCACCAGTGTGTGGCAGCTTAGGCTAGGCGTAGATACTGCTAATCTGCTCTTCCCGATATTGTAGGACAGCTGTCCAGCTCGCCCCTGAGACAGCAGGGACCAAATTCATTTCTGGCGTAAGCTGGAGAGAAGCCAGCATCGATTTGTACCTGTGTAACCTGTGGATGTTGTTCTTCTTAGCATCACGGGTACGGTGTGAATGCTTGTCTTCCTCTCTGACGCTGGATGCATGGAGAGCTTCCTCTCCAGGCTCTGGGTTGGCTTAGGACGGCTGCCTAAGCCCTGCTTCCCGCTTGGCAGGCCGGTGATGCCACGTCCGAGGTGGGTCCCTTGTGCCAGTCCCTGCTCACCTCCCGGTGCAAAGCCCACGCTTCCCCTCCCCACTGCTGGCTGTGCTGGGGTTTTCCAGCCACGCTCCCACCGGCAGCTGCTGCGGCGGGGCTGGGAGGCACCCGGCGTTCCTCCTGCGGGTGCTGTCAGCCACGGCGAGCGGAGGGAGCAGAGCTCCCCAGGAACAAAACACAGGAAGGTCGTTCCCATCAAATGGGAAATACCCTGTGTGGAGTTGACTCTTACCCCATACGTTCTTTTTGGTTGCCAAGGTAGGGTGTTTGAACAGGAGAGGAGACTCAGCAGCTGTCTTCAAGACAATGACCAGCTTCTTCCACCGCTCCTAAAACAGGGGATAAAGTGAAGGCAGCCTTGGTTCTTCTAAAATGCTGTAACAAGGTCTTCCCTCCTCTCATAGAAATTTGTGCAAACACCAGTGCCTATGTTCTTAAGCTTTTTAAAGATATTTGTGGGGTTTGGGTTAGCTTTTTTTTAACTGTCCAAATCCAGAAGTGAAGAGTCAGGCGTTGCAGTTGTCTTTTTGTATTAAACTCGTTTTTGTAGAATAAATTTCACTGGCTTGGTGCTGTTCATATGTTCAGTTTAGCTCTGTAAATCAATATATAAATAAATTTATTACAAATAATTTGTTGCCTTTATTTTTTCACAGTCACAGATTGTTCCACGTGCTTTCGCTCAGGCAGATCAAATAGATCCTCCTCCGGGGAGCTCACGGTTTCTAAGAATAAGACTGGAGATGGCGTGGGGATTGCATGACAGCCTAACGAGACAGCGGGGCTCCTTGTGACGCTCGGTCATCTGGCGCAATAGCCAGCAGTCTCAAGTGTTTGATTGCAAATTAAATCTGTGTTTTGGGAATAGCTGGCATTAAGCAGAGGTGTGTATGAAAAGCAGTTAGCTTGTTTAGCTGCATTTTGTAGAGATTGACAGCTTGGAGGGTTGTGAAACTGTAAATATTAGTGTAGCAGGTTGATCAGCGTTCCTGTGGCCTGTAACCAAGCAGTTACTTGCAGCGGGGAATGGGATGAGCAGTAAGTCTGTGGTAACTGCGTGAGGGTGCCTCAAGATCCACGGGTCCTGCACTTGGTCTCTGAAAGGCAGATCCCTCACGCGCTGGCTGCCCGAAGTCAACGGCCGCTGCGGGAAATCTTCGGTCCAGGCTGCTGATGCTGTGTGGCGGGGCATCCGCAGGCCGCGGTTAGCTCGCCTGGTTTTTGGGATGAGGTGCGAAGTGCCGGGTGATAGTGGAGGAAGACTGGGAAGTAGCGAGGGTGTTGGATACGGTGCTGGGGTGGGGTGGATGTCCCAGGCTGCCACTGGACACATCGCCTCCCTCCGTGTGTCCCAAGGCTGCTGCAAAGCACTGTAAAAGCGGAGATATTTATGTCAAGGACAAAGGTAAAAAGTCAAGTCTTCGACTTTACCGGACACTCAAGGTTTCCAGGGTTGCCTGGTGAGTAGAGGACACAAGCACATCTCGCTGGCAAATCTGAAAGTTGGTTTTAGGGTCCATTTCCTGGAGTGTTTTCAATTCCTCTCTCACCTGAGCGTCAGTGACTCAGAACACATGCTGCCACGAGTTTCGGCTTCTTCGCAGTCTGCTCCTGAGACGGCACGAGCAGTCCGTGAATCATCGTTGTGTAACTTCTGTGGACGTGGTTGACTCACTTGTGTTTGGTTAGAGAAATATTTAATTCATCTCATAGTGTCGGTCTGGATGAGAAAGGGGGAGATTTCCGCCGACGCAGAAGGCGGCTGGCTCCGTGGCCGCTGCGGCAGTCGGCGGGAGCTGGCTACCTGCTCCCTGGCGTTGAGTTGTTGCTAAGGGATGGGAACAAAAGGGGGTGCAAGGCTCAATCCCTTCTCTGAACCTGCATTCCTGCTCAGATGCTTTTACCCAGTCTAGGTTGCTAAGTTACAGCTGAAATATATTCAAGGTTAGGAAATAGTCTTCAGTTTGGTGTAATTACATGTGCCAGAGGATGTTTGCTTTCGACCAAGCTGCCATGATGTTCTCTGTGATAGTCTTCCCCCCATGTCTCTTCTTTCATTTGCTGTCTCGAGAGCAGAGAAGACTAGTTTCATGCCGCGCTCACTGCCAAGCTCCTGCTTGCTCAGTACAAACGGTGTTGATAATTTCTGTGGTACCAGCAGTTCTCCCAGAAGCCCAGGTCCGTTCAAAGCAGAGGGAATAGCTGGGTTCCTCATCCCCCTGCCCTGCTCTCCTTACAACTTGCGTTCGCTCAACCAGAGTTGCTAACTTCCCCCTCCCGCTTTCTTGCAAAGTATTAAGTTTCTATAAATAAATTCTCCAACGGTGGGCTGATAAAGCCATCGCATCCCCTTACTGTCAGGAAGGAAAATATGTACCAACAAGGAATCTAAAATAAAATTTGCCCTTTATCTTTTCATTTCCTGCTTCCATTTAAAGCCTTTCACATTAAATGTTTTGTCTCCTGCTGACATGACAGCTGATGCTGTGCCTTATTTATGGGGTGCAGAGTCAGGGCGCTGTGCCAGTTCTCCTGGAAAGATCAACGTGAACCGGAGAAGACGAAGTGTGGCCAGCGAGTCCTGCCCGAAGGCACCTCCCTCCGGCACGGCCCTGTCTGAGGCAATCACTGCCCGGCTCCTGCCCTGGGATCTCCACCGTGACTCCATTCAACCTTTGCAGAACGCCCTCCAGGTAGGTGTTCCAAAAGGTTTTTTGTGCACATTAGCAAACGGACCTTAACCAGAGAGCGCGGTCGGAGTGGGGTCCCCACCTCCCTACCCCTCGGGGGGCTGCCAGCAGCTGAGAGCAGGCTCCAACACGGGGCCCAGACCTCAGAGCCAACCTCGAAGCAGCATGCTGGTTTTGGAGGAACACTTCTGTAAGGCTGGGGAGCTCAGATGCGAAGCCCACGGGTGGCTTTGAACTGGCTCTCCAAAGCAAGCAGACCCCAGCGGGTTGTGGAAACCTTGCTTGGCGCCGAGCTCGCCTCGCCCAGGGGCAGAGCGTGGGCTCTGCGCCCCAGGAGCCCCCCACGCACCCCCTTCCCCAGCTCCCAGCAGAGCAGCGGCTCCCTGGGGACGTGCTCCCGGGCGGCAGGAGGACACCGGAGCCCCTGCTGATCTCCCCTCTGATGGAGGAGACCGCCTGCCCCGTGTCACTTCGCAGCGACCTGCAGTGGGGCTGGGTTCAGTGTTTACATCCCGGCTCCAAAACAGCTCCCAGCATCCAAATAGCGGAAAACACTCTAGGGTGGCAAGGAGCTGCTGGCTGGGGAGCAAGGCTGGGCTCGCAGGGTGCAGCTGAGCCACTCCCATGTAAACCAGCTCAGCAATGGGTCCTGAGGGGTTCCCTGCGCTCCCTCCAGGACAGCAGCCCCTGCTTTGCTCCCAGCCAGGGTTCCAAAGGTGCCACCAGCAGCAAGGACACCTCGGGAAGGGGTTCTGGGTGTTTGGCAGCCCAGCGGGTGAGGCTCCAGCACCCACCAGCAGCATTTCCAGCCCCGGGGAGTGACCCGGCCTGGCTGCCCAGCTCGGGGGCTGTCCTGGCATCACCGTGCCACGGCTGCAGCTCCCATCTCGCACCGCTGCCTGTCCCGGGAGACAGCAGAGAATGAAACAAGAGCAAATACATAAGGATGGTCCAAAGTCTTTCAAAATGCAAAGAGAAAAACTTATGCTGTTGGTGCCTGTGCGGGAGGGGAGAGGATGGGTGTGGCACAGCAGAGTTGGTGTCAGCTCCCTGCGAGTCCTCAGCAGTTTTTGTTGGTCTTTGGTTGCTTTTTCTTCATTGCCCAAGGCAAGCCCCAGTCGCACAGTTTTATTCCAGCTCTCCCGCAGGTATAAATTTAGTCCTTTAATATGAGAAGGGCCCTGCACAGGTCATGTCAGGATGAAGCGTGGTGGTGCTGAGGTTACCCGGGAGCTGGGGAACGGGCAGCTCTGGCTTGCTCAAGGCTTGGCCTCCACTTTTGTTAATGGCGCCTGTCCCACCCTGTCCCGAGTCCGTGCCGGGCTGGGAGAGGTCTGGAGTCGGGATCGAGGCTGCAGCCTGCAGGCTAGCCAAGGGTAACAATATCTTTGTGCCCATAATTAGTTCCTAATTAGCATAGTTTTAATATGAGGCAGGGTTGCTCTCCCCTTAGAGCGCCCTGCTTTTTACGAGAGGCTGAGTAATTGCCTCTGCGGCCGTTCGGCGGTGGCAATCAGCCCGGCTGCCTGCGCAGGGACCCCGCAGCCGCTCACGGCTCCGGCTCGGGCGTCCTCCGTGCGCTTGTTTTATCGGAGCGCTAACTGCAGAGGACATGTCTCCTGGCCTGGCAATACGCCTGACATAAAAATGAGATTGCTTCAATTAACACATGCGTTAAAAAGACATACGATACCCAGCAGGACGGGCTTCTGCGAAGGAGAAAGGTGCGTGCCGGTGACGTGCTGCGGCAGCCGGACACCCGTGCTGGGCTCCCTGGGGCCACGGGGCGAAGCTGGGTGCTCGGTCCTGCCTCCCGCTGAGCCCCAGGGACCCCCCCCAGCATGGCCCTGGCCCCCCCCTACCAACTCAGTAATGATTAGATTTAAAGCCTGTCGTGTTTGGGGATTGCGAGCTGGCTCGGCTTCTCTTTGTGGGGGTCTTGGAGCGATGCGCTGCAGTGCGTGAAGGAGAGAAGGAGGGATGTCGGGACTCGGTGCTTGCCCGTGCCACCCGTGGTGGGCACGGTGAGGGGGAGCTGCCTCGGAGACCTGCCCTGCCCATCTGTCCCGGAGAAGGGGAGAGGAAAAGGAGGAGGAGATGCCAAAATCAGCCTGTCGTGGGGAATGGGAGAAGGGAGCAGCAGATGCTGGGAACCAGCACGTTCCTGCTGCTGGGATGGTCTGTGACGCTGAGCCATCGCCTGCAGGCACCCCGACCTGCGACGCTGAGCCCTTTCCAGACGCGCAGGAGAGGCAGCTGGTGCCTGCAGCGATTGCCCCCGGCCTGCTGCAAGGCAAGAGGTGCTTCAGCCCTGGGCCAGCTCTGGGCTGTCCCCCCTGCACCCGTGTCCCAGGAGAGCCAGGGGTTGGGTGTAAGCCTCTCAGCGACCGCAGCCCAGGTGGGATGGAGAAGGCAGCAGCCAGGTCCAGCTCTGCGCTGGCAGCCCCAGGTCTGGGCTGGCCCTTCCTTCCATCGCTGCCTCCCTTAACAGCACCGAAACCCACCAAAACCCTCCATCTCTCACCAGGGATACGTCACCCAGCAGGAGTTCCCCACAGTCCCACGGCAGCAACGTTTCAGGGTAACCTACAGCTCAGCTGTTCGGCCGCGGGACACGATCGGGGATGAGGTGGTGGCGAGGGGGAGGACGGGAGCGTGTTCCCCACAGCCGAGCTGGAAGGGTCGCTCGGTCTCCCCCAGCCCTGTGTGTTTTACTCCCAGCCCGTCCTCTCCCCCGGCCTCCGGCTGCTCCAGGGCGGTTGCGGTGCAGGCGATGCAGAGCAGAGTCATGGCTGGAGGACGTTTCGCCTCATCGCTGGAAAGTAGAGAGGTACCTTAGGGGAATTTACACCCTGAATTTTTGATATCTCTGTTGCATTTTGCTGCTGGGTTCAGAAGTTGTTGGCGGGGGATGCACCATGGTTGGCCTCGCAGAGCGCCCGTGCCGGCTTGTTTCCCTTCAGAAACCAAGCTTTATAAGAAAAACCACAAAAGACACTTTCGTGAGTTAAAGTACCAGCATAAAGCAGAGCGAAGTCAGGGTCTTTGTTTCACCCTTGTCTTTAATCTCGGCCTCTGCCCCTGACCATCAGTTTGATCTCTCTGGTCTTCGTGAGGCTGTTTTCTCCCCTCCAGGCAGCGAGAATTACCACATCCATCAATTGTTATCTCAACAGTGAGATTTTCTTCCCAACCTCCTGTATTTTTGCTGCAAAGCTCTCCCCTCGTGGGCACTAATTTGCTGATGTCCCCCAGGGTATCGCTGGGGACTGGTCCAGGTCCCCCAGGACTGGGGGATGCGAGCGGGGACCGCCTGCTCCTTGTCCTCGGGGATGCCCGGACTGCACGTGCTGGATGATCTCCTAAATAATATCTGGGCCCTGTCTTCTTGGGACGCATGGGCTGGGACGGCGCGTCCAGAGCACGCCTGCCCTCGGCACGTGCCGGAGAGGATGCCCAGCAGCGGGCGGAGAGGGTCCAGAGCGGGGCACGTGCTGTCCTTGGACTCACTGGAGGAGACAATCTGGCCCTGGCAGGAAAATCCCTGGGACTTTTCCATTCCTCCCCGGGTGCTGAAGCACCCGGGTGTCATTTTTCCCTGCACAAGGCTGTTGGCAGGGTCGGGGCTGGGCAACTGCGACGTCCAGTCCCCAATCCACTCCCCTGCTGCGTGCCTTCGGGCAAACCCTGCTCTTGCCCTCCTTGCCGTAAATAGCTTTTATTTGCCAAAAAGACTGGCGATTCGGTCTGTCCGGCAGCATCGCAGCCCCTCTCCCCACCTCCCTCCAGCGATCGCAGCCCCTCTGCCCGTCCTCCCTGCGTCGCCCCGGCGTGATTCCCCACGCAGGGAGCAAGCAGCTGGTGGGTTCCTTTGCTGGAAGCTGGTGCCAGCCCCCTGCCCTCTCCCTGCTGGGGTACAGCCGGGCTTCCAGCCCGCTCCCACGGGGAGGGGATAAACACCAGTGGGGCCGAGCCGTGGGGGCTTTTGTGCGAGGTAAATCGGAAAACAGACGGAAGAAAGCCACAGTTGTTTTCCTGGAAAGACAGTTGCACAAGCGAGCCAGAGCATGGCCACACTTTCTGGAAAGCCTCGCACACATCCAGTCCCTTCTCCCTCCATCCTCAACCCTCTTGAACATGCAGCTTTGTTTTCCATTAACACCCAAGGGTGTCTCTCCCCCCTTGAAGCTCAGCCGTCAGCTGGACATACCAGGCGCTTGCCAGCCCCGGCGGCAGCAGTCAGCTGATGGCCTAAATGTCCGCGGGCTCCCCCCCACTCCCTCATTTCTCATACCCACAGCGCACCGAGAAGCAGCAAGAAACCCAGCCCAGGCAGCACCCCGAGCCCACGCTCCCCGCCGAGCCCGCACCGGGCGCCTACACCCCGCAGGTGAGGTCCAGGGTGGCTTCTGCATCAGCACCGGCTGCCTCCCAGGGCAGGATGGACACGGGCAGGGTGAACAGGCACTGGATTTTGGAGAGTGGGTGGGGTATTATTCAGAGGGCTCTGGGCACAGCTGGGATTTGTGGGAAGGGATGGGAGTGAGGGGGGCAGCCGGCACCCAGGGGGCTGGTGTAAACCTGGGGGTTGCAAAAACGGAGTCTGGTGGCTTTCGGTTCTCCTTCACGCTCGTGGCATCGCCAGAAAGCGTGGGGATGCTCGGCAAAAGGGCAGATGGTGTTTGGTGCTGTGGAAGGCAGGAATCAGGAAGGGGGACCCATGCCCTTTCCCACGGGAGGTGGTGGCACCATATCCCCCCATCCCGCGGAGCTGCTGGCAGCCCCAAGCTTGCTGCTGCGGTCCAAAGGCATGGTCCTGTTCCCCACAGTGAGCCCAGCCCTCGCCAGCCCTGCTGCCAGCCCACATCGTCTCGGGGTGCCCAGGCCAGCCCCGGGGTGGGCAGGGGGCTGTCAGGAGCCTGCCCATCCTGGATAACGCAGCTCCCATCCCTCCCCATCGATCCTGCTGCTTCCCACAGAGCAGCCAAATAAATCCTTCAGCGCAGCAAACTGGATCTTTGCTTCGTGAGGGACACGGGGACCAGTCATCAACTTTATGAACATCATTTTCTTTCAGGAAAGGAAACATAAGATAAAAGAGCGGAGGTTTCTGCATGTAAGGATTTACGGCAGGACGGTTAGAGCTGGGTTTCTTACCGAGAGCTGAGCTTTTGGGTCCCGGCGTGATGCTACTTTGTGACTTTGGCTGTAGTCGAGGGGAGAGCAGGGAGATGTGAAGGTTCATCGAGGGTTGCAGCTGCTCACCTGCCTGTGCAAACAGCCCGAGCCGGCTTCCAGCCCTGCTGGGACGGGTGCTGAGCTGGAACCGGTAGGATTTTCCTTCTGGCCAAAGCGCTATGGAGTTTGGAGGCACGAGGCCAAAGACTGAAGGGAAACAGGGCACTGGGGCTTTGCCCGCACCTTGCTCGCGGGCAGGGCTAGCCCTGGGTGCAGGGCTGGCTTTGAATCCAGGTCAGCTCCGGTACCAAGAGCTACGGACATGCAGCTCTCTTCAAATCAACAGCTACGCTATTTTCTTGCTTTTTACAAAAGGAAAAAGAAAACCAAAACAGCAGCCCCCTGCAGTGCTCGAGACCCGACTCTGCTGCGGGGAGCTCCGAGATGCTCCGGGGAGCCGGGTTCCCCAGGGGCGAAGGCGCTGACCGCCGTGTGTAAGACTCCCCACATGGTCCCGTGCTGACAGCGTGCTTGTTTTTAAAGTGATTTTGCTTTTTAGGATTCCGAAGCGTTTCTGCTAAGAGGACTCCAGCTTTTTACGAGGCTTTCTCCCAGGGCTGGGCTGTCTGTGTTTTACCCCCCGCATGTCAGAGCCACGACGATTCTGCTGCGGATGGGGTGGAGTAGGCACTAATTAGAGCTTAGCAAATTTAATCTGCTTGATTCTTTTTCACTGCATGCAGTTGGGAATAAATAACCTGCTTAGCTCAGACTCTTTCAGCATTTGGTCCTAACTGAGAGCAGGGCGGGGGTACCGGTACCCGGCCATCAGTGCCGCGGCAAGCGCTGCTCTGGCCGGTGCCGAGCAGCCTGGCCGGTCCTCGTTACAGCTGCGTGATCGTTAGAAACACCAGTCTGTCCCAGGCCAGGGACGCTGCTGGGACGCACTGGAAGGGAAGGTGCTGTGTTCCGACAGTCGCTGGGGAGATGCAGATGTTTTAAAGTATCTCGGGTTTTTTTCCTGGAGAGGGGAGTTCTCTATACAGAGAAGCCTTTTCCTTCCCCAATATTTTCTGACTCATCTTCATCTGCAGTGCCTGGGTTGCTTTTTTTTTTTTTCATTTAGCTAGGGGAAAAATATTCAAGGTTTCTGGTTTTGTTTTTGAGGATACAGATTTATCTGTAATTCTGTGTATTTTTAGTGACGTAAATATCTTTTGGCATTCACGACAACCTGAGCCGGCAGAAGTGATTTATTTCAAGAGTGTCTTGTTTCAGAGGAGCTCAGCAAGTGTTTGCTGTAACATTTATCTGCTCCGAATGGACGAGCTGCTTCCGAACAAAAACGAAATGAAAGGAGTCCTTTTCTCTTACTGCAAATTTTGCTCCAAGTTTTGCTGAAGAGAAAACAATAAAAGCCTTATCAAATTGTGGAGGTTTCCCCCCCAAACCTCTGCCAAGGTTGCCAGAATTCGAAGTGTGTTATGTCAGCCGGGTTTCAGCCTTGGACTGTCTCTGAAGCAATAAATGCTGGATTGAAGTCATGTTGTACTCCCTGCTCCAAGAGGTTTTATGACAAATCCCTTTGCTTTTCGCTTTTCTCCTTTTTTTTTTCTCTTTTCCAGGAGAGGAGGAGGGGGGGAAAAAAAAAAAACCCAACCACAACAAATCTACAGCTTTCAAGGGAGAAATCCTCTTTAAAAGTTGCTGCAACTTAACAAAATGCTAAATGCTTTTATTAACTTCTAGAAAGGCTCTGAAGAGCTGCTTTCTTCCCCGGCTGAAAAGCACTCCGACGAGTGGCCTGGCTTTGTTCCCTCCGCACCGGTACAGCCTGGTAATTGTAGAGTAGAAATTCCTCTCCAAAGTGCACGGTGACGAAAGAATAGAAAAATGAGGAGGGGGGGAAAAAAAAACCCACCTTGGGGGAAGGTAAAGGAGCTGCTCTGCGTGTTCTGGAGGTAGGAGTGTTTCTTCTCCCCCTGCTCTGCCTTCAACCCACTTCATCCCACTCCTCCAGGCGAAAAACAAAGCAGGCACCTGCGCCGAGCGCTTGTTTGCTCGCTGGTTTAATTGCAGCAGGAGAGGCGTGAAGGGGAAATTTCAGCAGCAGAGCTCTGGCTCTTTGTTGCAGGATGAGGAATATGCTGCGTTTTAGTGGTTAAAGCTCCCAGGTCAGGCTGGGAGCGCTGGCACTGGAGGAAGGGCTGAGCTTGCCCCGCTTGCAGAGAGCCAGGAGCCGTCTGCCTGCGATGGGAAACTCCAGGTTTACTCCTGGTGTGAGCGGGGAGGTGCCACCACCCCTCTGCTATTTGGTGTCTGCTGGTGAAGGAGAGGGTGAGGGTGCTGCCCCAGCCCTGGCAAGGCTTGGAGCTGGCAGAGGTGGTGTTGCTCACCCAGCAACACGTCCTGGAGGCTTTGGTAGAGAGAAATGGCTCTTCCAAAGGCGTTATTATCAACTGCACTGCGTTTCTTCTAGCACAAATAGGGTGCCAAGCTCCCCAAGCTAGGCTGAAGCTGGAGGAATCAGGAGAACGGCACATGTGCTAACAGGGGCAGGCAAACCAGGGCTCTGCACACCGCTTTTGAGGGCTGCAGGAACATGGACCAGTCCTCAAAAGAATGTTGTTTTTTTTCCTCATCCCTTTTAGTTTGGGATCTGGAGTATCTTCCTCTGATTTTACTGCCGCGACGGCATGAAGCCAGGCTGCTTCTCCAGTGTAAATATGAGCTCAGCACCTTTTTGTCCTCCTCAGGGGCTGTGGGGTTCCCCTGCCCGACGCCCGCCAGAGCAAGAGCCATCCGTGGGCTTCCTGCAAAGCATACAGTGAAGGAGTGGGTGCTGCTGGGCGCTTGCGAGAGAAACCAAGATGTAGCCCGTGCCTGTGCTTTTCCTGCCTTACCGTTCTAGAGCCAGGACTTGTTGCTGTCAAAATCAAGGAGGAATTTCTCTCAGGGGCTGGAACCAGGAACGGATCTGTTCCTGGATGCTCCCTTGGGCGGTAGCAGAGGGCAGAGCTGGAGAGCTCGGGGGAGCTGGCGCTTGGGTGCGAACCGTCTCGGTGCCGGTTTGACATGTTCTCATGCCACGCGTCAGCACAGCAGAGGAAACACTCCTCTTCGTGCTCTGGTGTTCAGTGACAGGGAATGTCCCCAACTGAGGTTTCTGTAGAAGGTACAGAAGATGTTGCTGACCTCATCAGCAGTGTTAGGAGGCAAGGGACTGCCCAGGGATGTGAGCTTGCAGAAGCTTTATTAATAAAATTCCTTTGCAAGGGATGTCCTAGCTTGGGAAAGATGAAGACCGTCATTAACACTGTCTCGTAAGGCAGACTGGGCTTGTTTCACAGCAAGGGGTGTCATTAATACAGCATATTAATAACATGGCATTACCGGTCCAAGGAATGCCCTGATCCAGCTGCTTTGATGAGGCCACCGCATTAACTCGGTCGCTGTCCTCAATCATTCCCCTCTGTTTCTTTTTGCCCCAGCAGATCTAAACTGGGTCTTTTCTGGACTCTGCATTTCAGGCTCCCTGCCAGCCCCCGGGCACCAAGGACCTCATCCCACCCGGCTGTGCCCTCGCTGCCTGGCCCCAGGCTGCCGGTGAGCGTGCGGGGCCAGGCTGGGCTCCCAGCCCTGCCGGGATGCCCGTGCAGGCGGTGGCTTTGCGGTGGCTCGTCCCCCTTTCTCACTGTCTACCCTCTGTTTTGCAGACACCATCGGTGAGAACCCAAAGCGGGTGCTAACTGGTCCAGCACAGCATGTCCCAAACCCCGCTGCTGACCCCCTTTCGCTGCTGCTAAAGGGGAGCGAGCCCCCTCCCCGCCTTTCGCCCAGAACCATGGTGGGGCAGAGCCCACTGGACCCCAGCGAGAGCCGGACCGCCGTCCTCCTGGAGCCCTTCGTCCATCAGGTGGGCGGCCACATGAGCATGATGAAGTACGACGAGCACACGGTCTGCAAACCCTTGGTCTCGCAGGAGCTGAGCTTCTACGAGTCACTGCCCTTGGCCATGAGGCAGTTCACACCGCAGTACAAAGGTAAGGGGGGAGGCTGGGGAAGGACCTCGGGGTTGGTGCCATCACCAGGGTTAGTCCTGAGACTGGGACAAAGGCCGGTGGGACGAGGGGCGGGATGGGAGGTACCGGCTGGCTCGGTCGGGCTGAGTCTGAGCTGTGGAGCCTCATCGCTTGTGCAGGTTTTGCTGAGCGCAAGGGTGCTTCCCAGCTGACTGTGTGCACAGCAGCAGGCCTGGGAGACTGGGAGGGTTTCCTCAGTCTCTGATGTCTAATAAGGGTTGAGCTGGCTGATGACACCAGGAGATGCTCCCCTCTGTCCATCCCCTTGCTGCTATGGTCAGCCTTGGTGACACAGGAGACTCTCGTTATGTCAAATAGGGCTGAAACTGGTCTGTTCTTGAGGGGGACAAGCATGAGAAGATGGAGGCTGAGAGCATGAACAGGATCCCCTGCCAAAGAGCTGAGAGCCTGGGCAGCACAGGAGTGGGCCAGAAAAACAGAACAAGGGGAAGGAATAGAGTGGGATTTCCCAAAAGTGTTTGCTTGGAGGATTTTGCTGGTCATGGCCCCAGAGAAGCTGGTCTGATGGTATGCGAACAGCGGCACTGAATAGGTGCAGGAAAGCAGGGACTAGGGGAGTCTTGTTCAAAACAGGATCCCCAAGATCGGACACGTAACCTGCTCTGTTCAGTCAAGCTTTGAATTCGCATCCCCAGATAAGAAGGGCTTTCTGTACCAGGAGCAGAGCTCAGGGTGCCTTTGCCCCACGTGCACGGCCCCGTTGCTCCAGGCCTTGGGTTTAGGGGAGGCGAAGGTTTGTGTCAGAGGCAGAGAAGCTGGTGAGGGCAAGGAAAGGGTCAGGGCTGGCACCAGCACGAGCTGAGGGAGGGATGGTCTTTGGGGCCAGCATGAAATACCGAGCCTGAAAAAACAGCCCAGGGATGTCTCAAGCATCATTTTTGCTGGGTGCTCCACCCTCGCCAAGCCCCGCTCCCCCCAGCGCTCCTCTGAGCACCGGTCCCTGGAAAACCGGGCATACCGACTGCTTACCTTCTTCAAAATCAAACCCAGGCAGCTGTCCTGCCGCAAGCGAGACCTTCCCGGGGCCCCCCTGCTCGGTGCCCCCCATCGCTGCCTGGTCCCCCCTTCAGCTGCCCTGTCCCTGACTCTCCTTCTCCCAAACCACTTTCCCAGCGGAATTTCTCAGCTCAGCAACTGGAAATCAGCACTTGGTGTCTGTCGGGGTCCCCGCATTTTTTTAAAGCCATCCTCCCTCCCTCCCTTTCTTCTTCCCTCACTGTTTCTGCTTTTACTGCCAGACTTGTGCTGCTCATAAAGCTCCTGACCCTGGATTTTTGCGAGAGGCGAGAAGCTCAGCTGTCACGTAAAAAACTTAAAATATCTTTTGGTCCTTCAGCGGTACAGAAAAGAGCTCAAAGTGTCAGCCACGGTTTCAAGATGCTTCCAATCCAATCTCTCCCTCTCCCAGAAAGTCAGGGGCCTCTGCAGATTTATGGGACAATGTTAAAAAGATGCTTAAGAAAGAAAATGAGCCTTCCTCTAAGCAATTTTCTTTAGCAGGGGCCAGGGTTTGGTGCCGGAGAGCTGGGCTCTGCTCTGCCTCTCTGATCAAGATGTTAAGCTGTCCCAGCTTCTCAGTTCAGGGGGGGTTATTAATACCTTTTTGTCTTCTTTTTCTCTTCAATTGCAAGTCCCAGTGAGTTTTGCGACGAGGGGTAATTAAATAGCAATTCTTCTCCAATTTGGCACTGGGCACACACATTTTTTGTTCTGATTATAACCGTCCCAGCCCTGAATGCCAGGTGAATTATAAAGGTGGAACGTATTCCCACAAGGGTGGGGGGGGGGGGGAGGGATGAGCATCAGGGGGAATAATCCTGAGGTCTTCATCACCCGCTCCCACGTGTCCACGTTCCTCATCTCTATTCTTGGGCTGCGGAGGGGGGGACAGCGGCTCAGGGACCGTTATGTAATGGTGACATTATGTGCGACGTTGATGAAATGTCATCATTCAGATCTAACACTGCGTCGGCTGCGTGAAAGATGTCTACGGCTCACTTAACCATTTCAGGGAGGCTGGTGACCCCGGGACCGGCTTTCCCTGCACCAGCCCCTTGCAAACCTCTGCCTGCCCCAAGCTGAGCTTGCAAGGGGATGCTGGACTGGTTTCCAAGCCTGGTTCTGCTCAGATTCCTATTGCATGTGGCAGTAAAGAAATGCACTTGTAAATTTAGAAATAAATCCGCGAGGGTAGAGCTCCATAGCGAAATGCTGCTGAGGAGCTCTGGGATGCCACTAGCATGGTGACAGCACCCATAAATACCCGCTGGTGCCTCGCCAGTGCTGGACAGGATCGTGGGTTTGGTGACACTAAAAGGCCAGCAAAGGCAAGTACCCAAATACACCTTTGCTCCCAGATAGATGTTTTCTTACTGCAAGAAAAGAGAATGTCAGTAGCCGTGTGTTACAGACCTGTTCTGCGCAGGCAGGTCACTCACAGGACATATGCAAAACCCATCCCAGGAAATAAAAGTATTTTTAAGGCTGAGACGTAGGTTTCTGAAGGCGGAGTTTTCAGCTGGAAGGAGTGAGAGGATCACATTCCCTTGCAATTTAACGGCTCATTCTTGCCTTTGAAAATCTCCCCACTAATTTTCATATTAATACAAGATACTTAAGAACTCTTAGTTTCATGCTATATATAATGGTTTTAGGGCCAGATTGTCAGCACTATGTAAATCAGCACGGCTCCACTGGCTTGCAGATCTGTAATTGGGACAGTTTTTAAGGTTACAGGCTGCTACAGAGCTGTAACTGAGGCACAGCGCTAGATTCGGAATCGAGGACTACATTCGCCTCGCAGTGACATTTTAAAAATAAAAAGATTTTGATTTAGGCAAAAGATACACTTTTTTTTTTCCTGCCTACCTCCCCTGGAAATTCAAAGCAGGCCTCTGAGCTGATAGGAATTTTGCTTGCTCTCAGTTATCTGTAATACGGATTTTTTACGAATGGGACTCAGTGAAAGATCAGGTGGGTAATGCTGGAGCCTGAGGAAGACAGAGCTCCCTGTGCTTATCGTGACCATGAGCAAAGGAGTGAGATAGATACCTAAAAATATTACTTACCTCCTAATTAAGGTTCCCAGCCCCGCCCCCAGCTCTCTTAGCAGAGCAGCCTATGTGTACTCCTCTCCCATCTCAGTGCAAAATTAGCTAATTTAACCAAGCCTGCCACGGCACGCTGTTCAGATGAAGGCTGATTTTACAGCAGAAGGGAACAGCAATGGCTGTGGCACCTGAGCAGAGGGGCTGTGCGGAGGGCAGGAGGGCAGCGCATCCGAATACAGCTGGAGCTGCAGCGTTCTGGGGTGCGGGACTCCGGGAGGGATGGGCACCCTGAGTCAAACGGAGGTGACCGGCGGCTGCAGACACGCAGGGCTCCTGCAATCCAGGCCGAGAAAACCTCCCTTCGTCAGCAAAAGTCAGCAGGCAGGGCTCTGCGCACGCGCAGAGAGGGCAAATCCTGGTGCCTGTGTCCACTTGCTATAATTTCACTTTAAATGGAGAGAAGGGAGCCTGCATTTTTATTTGCTGTGGCAAATTTGCTTGGGAGAACAGAGCTCCCTTGTTTGTTAAGCTGCCAAAATGCATCTCCCTGCAGTGCCCACCAGACCAAGTGAGGGTACCCTGGGGACAGCTGGATAAAACCCAGCTCCACATGTTGCTAACGGGGGCTCTTTCCAGTGATGAGTTTTGCTGGTCCAACAGCCTTGACCGTCCCCTTTTGGATCTGCCGCACTGCAGCTAGACTTGAAAGCAGCAGGGTATGCCTCATGTGGCTGGCATCCCCTCCGAGCCCCAAAGGGCGATGCTCTCAGAATGCCTCTGCTGCCTTGAGAGGCTCAGGCAGCCCTGACAGAGGGTGCAGAGCACGACTGCAGTTATCAGCCTTTTCCAGAAAGGTCAGAGCCGTCTGGTACGCGAGCCGCGGCCATTCGTGTCCTGCCACGTGAGACGCGGAGGCAGCCGTCCCCATGTCAGGGGTGGGCTGAGGCTGGGCTAAATCTGTGATGGGCTGAACGGCATTTGAGCCCCGTGATTCCTGTGAGAGTCAGGGACAATTGCAACACTAAACTACACAATGGTGTCTGAAGCACTTAGGGTGGGAAGTAATAATCCCTGGTCATGGTCATGTTCCTCCTCGTGCGTAAACACCGGACCTGTGAGGGTCCAGTCCCTGCCATCAGCTGTTCGGGTTCTGGTCCTTGGCGCCTGGGAAGGACAGGACTATGACAACGTACGGGCATTGCAGGTAGCGCTGCCAGCCCATGCACATGCCTCTGCCCTCGCTCCTGTGGGGGGGTTTCCAGTTAAAGAAGCTGTTGGCATGCTGGTTATCTTTGGAAAATTCCTGGTTCCCAATCCTCCCTTTGCTTCCTGCCAATGAAAAGCATTTCCAACCTTACCCTGTCTTAGAAAGTGAGACCTAAATCCCTTGTCATAAATAACCCAGGAATTCCCGGTCCGACGCAGGGGTCTTTGCTGGGTCACTTGCGGCACAGCAGAGCCAGGAGGGATGGAGGACAAAGGAACATGATGTTCAGAGGAAGCGGGTTTCGAGCCGAGCCTCGAGAGGAGGGAACATTAGAAAAGCCTGTGGCTGTGTTCCAGGGTCTCAGACTAATGATGTTTACTGGGCCTCGAATCAGAGTGGAATTGGTGGGAGAGGACAACTAAAACAGGAGCAGACAGCTGTGCTGCTGGGCGCCAGCCCTCTCAGGAAGGCTGGACCACCTCAGGTCGTGACCAAGCCTCCACGGTAACCCACGGGTTAATCTCATCCCGATTTGGTTTTCCCCCTTTTTGTCCAGGCATCGTTTCTGTGCACCTCAAAAAGGACAGCCTCGGCAACCTGACCCTGATCGCCAGCCCCAGCCTGCAGCTGGAGAGCTGCGGCCGGCTGGACAACGCCATCGGCGACTCCTCGGTGACGACACGGCACAAGCGCAAGTGGGCTGCTGGCACCGGCAGCGAGCACACGCTCATCAAGTGGAGTCACACGCAGCTCGTCAAGACCTTCAAAGACAGGTGAGGGTCTGCTGCTCCCTGCAAGCCTCCTGATCCTCGCTTGCCCTTGGGTAGGGTCTAACCGGGGTGGTTTTGGAGGCACACCTCCTGGTTTAAGGCAAAGCGAGCGAAAGCAACGCCCAGCTGAGGTGAAGAACAGCAAAGCCCAGCTTGGTGGCTTCATGGCTCATCTCTTCCCTGGCTTGTGGATTGTGCGGGGCAGATTTGGCTACCCCTGAGATGCTGTTGCTCAAATTTGTGCCTCAAATTTTGCTTTAAACCTGTTTCCTCAGAGCACAGCATGCTCCAAAAGAAGAAGCCCCAGGGGAACAGCCCCTGAGCAGACAGCACGTAACGCCCTGCTGCTGGTAACCAGCCAGGAGTAGCAACCTCGAGGTGGTTCGATCCTGTCCCCGTCCCAGGGGAGAGCTGTCTCTGAAAGGCATCGTGGTGCTTGCAAGCACGCCGTGACCTTAGGGCTTGCAGAGGCTTTCTGCAAGACATCTTTCATCTCAAACTGGTTCAGAAAAGACCTGGGTCAGCTATGACTGAAAGGTGCAATATTGCTAACGTGAAATCGCTGCTCTGGGCATGGAGGGAGTTATGGTGTTTGGGTGTGCGAGACCAAGGAATGACCCTCCAAGGAGAACAAATCTCTTCATCGCTCCCTCCCTCCCCTCCTCAAAGCCAGCCCCTCTAAATTGGGAATCATTCCTATTGTTGGACAACGTGCCTGTGTTGTGCCTGTTAGGCAGATAAATAGAGATTCCTGGTCATTGACGCTATGAATGGTGCTTTTCATAGGAGCCAAGCACGCTTTGAAATTATAATGAAAGAAAATATTGGCACCCAGCAATAGCTGGCTTTCTGAAAATTACTTTTACGGAGTAACAAAGGATCTCTGCAGATTGGGCACGATGAATATGTTCCCTTGGAGAGTCCCTGAAAATTTACCTTACCAAGTTTGAGGCTCTACAAAAGAGTACGAGAGGGCATATTATCTTCTGGTGCTTATAAACCAAACGTGTTCTTTTGTGTGTTTTGTCTAGCTGCCCGGGGAAGATGCTATTGAGGACAGACCTTCAGTATCGCAAAGATTCTCTTTTGGAAGATGCAAACGGAAACCAGCCAGAAAGAAACAGCTACAACCCCTGGGGACTGCACTGTCACAGGCAGCACCTGAACCGCATGTCCTCCAAGCACAATGAGAACAAACTTCATCGTATCCTTTTTCCTCTCTCCCCTCCAGCACCCTCTTCACTATGAATAACAGCTTGTAATCAATTTATGTTTTATTGCAGGGAGTATGCATCCCTCCCTTGCCCAGTCCCTGGGAAAATACAGAAGATACAGAATATAGTTGCACTGTTATCTTCTCCCACTGTTCAGCTGGACTAGATGATCATTGTAGGTCCCTTCTATTCTATTCTATTCAAAAAAAATAAAAAGAAAAACCCCAATTCCCATAAAAGATATTCTGCATAAGTGAAGGATTCCCTTAGCATGCATTTAAAAACACAACTATAGGAATTAGCAGCTGCCTCGCCTTTTATTTTCCTATTACACTTCATTGCCCACCAGTCATGTGAGTAATACAGCTTAACAACTTCTCCCACACCCACCGGAGCGAGTACAGCACGGAGGCAAGGTGTCGGATCGACAGCCCGGGGCTACCACATCACTAGAGAACGGAGCTGTTGGTGCTTTAATTGGTAGGACTGTACTACAGTAAATTAAATGAAATTGGCAGCAAGGGGCCTATAGCAATGACATGTTGGTAAAAACTGGCTCAGAAAGTCTCATTACAGTTGTGAGCTATTATGGGGAACGTCAGCAGTTGCTCTGATTTAAGAGCTTTTTCAATCAGAATTTAAAAGTACTGGGTTTTCCTTAACTCACGTTCAGAGTTTCTATTGCTTGAAAATGTGGTATCAAAATACAGCTATCCCTGCATCCTGGACCTAAAGATGGGAACCCGGCAGCACGGCGACGACGCCTCGGAGGAGAAGAAAGCCCGGCACATCAAGAAGTGTGAACAAAGCACCTCTGCGTCTCTGGGCGTTCGCATCTGTGGGATGCAGGTAAGATGGAGCCCTGCTCCATTTGGTGTTTGCCTGACACGTGGCTTGAAACCAAGCTGGGAATCTAAAGGGACTCGGTGGTGGTGTAAACTGAAGCAGTTTCATTCTCATCTCCCACCAAACACGGGCTGTAAGAACTGCCCAGGCTGCCTGTCCTATCCACCAACAGGAGAGGATGCTTAGGGAAGGGGATAGAATATTGCACCTACAGGGCACCCCTTTCCCCGCACCCCTCTGACTTCTGGAGATCTGGCTGCTTTAAGCACCACCCTGCACCACTGCCACCAGTATGAGCAGCTGGAACCAGCTTATCACGGCTGAGAATCTGCCTGTACACGAGCACGGATTCCTCTCTCATGCTCAGCTCTTGGCTGCTGCACAAACAAGAAAGACAAAAAAGCATCCCTTGCGCCGCTCGTGCTTCGCAGAGCTGTCTCATCCTGTCGCCGCGGGAGCGAGGGCTTTATTTTGTGCTAAATATTATGGTTCCTTTTGCTCTGAATTGCTGCCCTTCCTCCTGGAAAGCGAAACCAGGCGTTTGTTTCACTCGCACGTCTCAAGCAGGTTTCGAAATGTTGTTCTGCTGTGCCTGAAGGATAATTGTGAGAATGATGATTATAAAGCACATCTATAGCAGCGTAAACACTTGGTGTCAAACCTTGTGTCCCCTTCTGGTCCCTGACATCCTTCTGTTGAGCAAATTATCCTTTAAATTACAACTGGCGTGTGAGCTAATTCTGAATTCCCTCCCTCATTTCTTACCCAGTGTTACCAGAGCCTCACATACAATTTTCTGTCTACTTCTTGTCTCTCTGTGTTTAAGAAAGCAAGATGATTGCTACCAGTGCATGACGTATTGCGAGAAGCTACAAAGCTGGGGTATTCCTGCACCGCTGCAAACTCCTACCCTAGCCAGAGGGAAAATGCTGTAACTCACTGCTGGCGCGGCTATGACTTACAGCTATTTGGGTTTCACAAAGGGGTAATTTATAGCGGTACAACAAGAATCTGCACTGGTGGTTTAAACGGAACAGTTTAAATCTCCGGAATAGACAGGAGGTGGGACTCAGCCAGGAGCCTGCAGTACCCTGGCAGCATTGCTTGGTACTGCCAGGCTGCGGAGGCTTTGCGTCCCATTCCTCGCCTCGGGTCTCAACTTTTCAGATTAGGGCGAAATCTAGAGCTTTGGGAACACTAAACAACTCAGTCTGGATCGTTTCTGTCTTTCCTCAAGGTTTACCAAGCGGACGCTGGCCATTTTCTCTGCAAAGATAAATATTACGGCAGGAAGCTCTCACCGGAGGGGTTCAGGCAAACCCTGCGCCAGTTCCTGTGCAACGGGAACCACCTCCGAACGGGCCTCCTGGAGCCCATCATCCTGCGACTGAAAGCTCTGCTTTCCGTCATTAGGAAGCAAAGTTCTTACAGGTTCTACTCCAGCTCACTTCTCATCATTTATGACGGACAGGAGCACAAGGAGAACGCGGCACCCTTGGGTAATCGCCTTCACTTCCAAAAAACAAACTGCACCACGTCACACGGCACTCCTCACTCCAGAGTTGACGTCCGGATGATAGATTTTGCCCACACCACATTTAAAGGCTCCAAATGCAATCACACCACTTACGACGGGCCAGACCACGGCTATATTTTTGGCCTGGAAAATCTCATCAAAATCCTTCAGAATATCTCAGAAGGAAAATGACAAGTTCTGTGAAACAGCCTGGATTCACTAGTGACCGATAGCCCTGAACAGTACCGCGTTGGGTCAGCTGTACAGGACCCTCACAGCTGCTGGACGTCACGCGCAGGGTTTGGAGCGAGAACACGGACAGCTTGCTAGGAAAGTGCAAAAAACTCTATGTGCCGTTACTGAACTCAAGCGTAAAAAGCAAAGAGCTGAAAGAATCCGTTCTGTCTGCAATCAATCAGAAGATTTATTTTCCTTTCTTGTTTTACTGCTGTCCTTGATTTATCTGCGAGTCAAAAGAAAGCATTACTTGAAAGAGTCTTAATGATAAAATAGGACCCGCTCACCTCTCTGCTCACGCAGCCGCACAGGCTGAGGAGATATTGTGCGTTTCAGTGAGACTATTAAAATGAGCTGGCAGCTCTGAACAGATTGCGGCATTACTTTCCACTCCTGCTCGGTGCTACGGGCTGAACGCAAAGACATGAGTGGGGGAGAAAAATGGACACCCTGACATTCACGCTCCACGCGCCCGGTGCTGCGAGAGGCGGGCGCTCTCGGTACAGTGCGGGTGTCGAAACGCGGACGCACGGGACGCTGCAGAGGTTCTGCTGTGCTGAAGGTGTAAAGGCAGCGGGGACCTCAGACCAAGAACTGGCCCTTGCGAACGTTTAATATCCCTGCGGGATTGTAACAGGGTGTGTTTCAAAAACTTTCTAAGCAAGGGGCTCCGTAGGGGCTGGAAGCATGGGAATGCGATGATTGTGTCAAGATATCAGTCACAAAAAACATTCACATCAAGGTATTTTTGCTTAAAAAAAAAGAAGAAAAAAAGAAGAAAAAAGTGTGCGATTGAGTCAGGGACTAGACGCTAAAGGTCACCTAGAAATTCCTTGATACAAATATTGTGTGTGTTGGGAAGAGACAATAACAAAAGACTCAAAATGAATGATGTTTACAGCTTTTGTGGACAGACTTTATTATTACAGAACAAACATAATTCCTTCCTGCATGGTGTGGGAAACGTGCAAGAGCAGCCCTTACACAAGGAACAGAGCTACAGAACCCCGTGACTGGGGAGTGGGGATACAAATAAAATCGTCTAAGCAACTCTTACCTGTTGTCCATCTGATTTTCACTTCCACAGCATCCTTAAGTTACATTATCTTTTGATTAGGGCTGTGTGTTTTGAAGACAGCTGTTATTTCCCCAGGTTTAAACACCAGATCTCAAGGGAGACCCCTTCACTTGTATTTTACTGCACGCAGCTGGCGAATCGCTACAATTTATAGCTTGCAAATATAAGTCATCTGTCCCAGTTGCATATTTTACTTGGCCTAAAGTCCATCTGGGAAGACCTCATTATTGACTGGATATTGTTCATGGCGTTGCGTATTTCTTGCCCACAATCTTTGATGACTATAAAAAAAGGCACAAACGCTCCGCTTCAGTAGTGAAAGGATTGAGTCATCAATTGTCTTGGCTCACTCCTGTGCACTGTGGTCCTGCCATCAGAGCTCACCGTGGCTGGTGACAGCTCTGCCGACCCCACCTCAGCATCTGCACCGCTGCCGGGCCTCTTGATGGGTGCGTGCACCGGGGCGTCAGGGCTGACAGCAGGGGAGGATGAGGAAGGGTCCGGGCATGGCACCCGCAGCCAGAGCCCCCTTGGCTGCATGCCTCACCGGCTGCTGCTCCTGGAAAGAAAACAGCAACCTGTTGCTTACATAGTAATGGAAAGCATCCTGCTCACAGAATCACAGCATGGCAGGAGTTGCAAGGGACCTCTGTGGGTCACCCAGCCCAACCCCCTGCCCAAGCAGGGTCACCCAGAGCAGGCTGCACAGCACCGCGGCCAGGCGGGGCTGGAATATCTCCAGAGAAGGAGACTCCACAGCCTCCCTGGGCAGCCTGGGCCAGGGCTCCGTCACCATCAGAGGGAAGAAGTTCTTCCTCATCTTCAGCTGGAGCTTCCTCTGCTTCAGTTTGTGCCCATTGCCCCTTGTCCTGTCACTGGGCACCACTGAACAGAGTCTGGCCCCGTCCTCCTGACACCCACCCTGCAGATATTTATCAGCATTTCTAAGGTCCCCTCTCAGCCTTCTCTTCTCCAGGCTGAACAAGCCCAGCTCCCTCAGCCTCTCCTCGTAGGAGAGATGCTCCAGTCCCCTCATCATCCTCATAGCCCTCCACTGGACTCTCTCCAGTAGCTCCCTCTGTTCTCACCCCTTACATACAAGCATGTCATTATCGAGTAGTTAACCATTTGCCTGACAAGAGGAGCACCTCTGAGCCAGCGCACAACCTCACGTACTCCATGTGGAGATGGGGAAAAACAGGCAAGACTTTCCAGGTTTCCAAATGGCCACAAGTCAAGCACTGACGCAGCTATTGCATGCCGCACTGTGGGCTGCCCGACCAGGGTATCCACAGCAGCATGGTCCCACCACCAGCAGCACAAAGCACGACATTGGGCAGCACAGGCAAGGACCTAGCGAACAACTGGGCCACATCAGGCTGCTCCTCAGCTGCTTTTCAAAACCACAGGGCAGGCCATGAGCTTGCCAGGGCAGCGCTCAGAGCACTGAGGAAGAGCAGTGCTGCCGCCCAGGCCTCGATCCCCGCCCAAGGCCTACGAGGCCTGCGGGCCCTGCTGCCCCCGGGCCTGCGAGGCCTGAGGGCCCAGCACGGGCCCCAGGGCTTCGCCCGGCAGTTCAGCCTGCCCTCACCGAAGCACCCCCCGGGACGGTGGGGCAGTGGATGGGACAGCCCCTCGGAGCCCCCTCCCCAGCCCTCCTTTTCGGTGCCGACCCCCGGGGGGGGCAGCGCTGAGGGCCAGCACCTGCATCCCCCACCCCACGCCGCCATGGCCGCCCTCCGTGCTGCGCATGCGCAGCCCAGCCTGACCCCCCCCCCTCCCCGGCCGCCGTAGGCCACGTGACCCCGCATGGCCGCCGCCGGCAGCGATGGCGGCCACCCGGTACCGGCGGTTCCTGAAGCTCTGCGAGGAGTGGCCGGTGGAGGAGACGAAGCGGCAGCGGGACCTGGGCGTCTTCCTGCGGCAGCGGGTGGCACAGGCCTTCCGCGAAGGGGAGAACACGCAGGTGAGGCCGGGGGAAGGGGCAGCCCCGCGGCGGCGGCTTGCGAGGGGGCGAGGCGGGGCCTGGGCCGCGCAGGCGCCTTTTCCCCAGCCGGTGTCCGGACGGGGGCTGGCAGGGGGGTGGGGGAGGGGGATGCGGCTGAACGGAGGCGGCTGCGGCGGTTTCTGGGCACAGACCTCAGTTTGGTGTTGATATCGGGGGGGGGGGGCTCCCGTGGTGCCCCCCGCCTCGGAGCTCTCGCGGTTACAGTCGAGGAGAACATTGTGCCTGCGGGGCTCCGCGGTGAAACGAGCCCACCCGGGTCTCCTCAGGGCCTCTCCTAGAGTTCCCCCCCCGGGTCTCCTCAGGGCCCCCCCCCGAGCTCCCCCCCCGGGTCTCCTCAGGGCCCCCCCCCGAGCTCCCCCCCCGGGTCTCCTCAGGGCCCCCCCCCGAGCTCCCCCCCCGGGTCTCCTCAGGGCCCCCCCCCGAGCTCCCCCCCCGGGTCTCCTCAGGGCCCCCCCCCGAGCTCCCCCCCGGGTCTCCTCAGGGCCCCCCCCGAGCTCCCCCCCCCCGGGTCTCCTCAGGGCCCCCCCAGAGCTCCCCCCCGGGTCTCCTTAGGGCCTTCCCCAGAGCTTCCCCTCCTGGTCTTTAAGACCCGGACCCCAGCAGCCCCATCCCTGGTTCCTCGCACGGCACAAGCAGTTCTATGTGTCTCATTCTTCCTCCGTTTACACTCTGTGCTTTGGAGAGCCCCGCTCCCGTGGTTATAGAAGCGGGGTACAAAACACCGTGAATTTGTCAGCGCTGTGCTGGAATCGTGTTAATTAGTGTGTTTGGCTTAGCACGGTGATAGGGTGATAGCGCGAGGCAGTGTGGAGTACATGGAGGAATGCAACATTGCCTGGCACTGTTAGGATGCGGTGGTTATAAAATTGGATTCTGGCTACGGTTGTAATTGTTGGAGCTTAGGCTTTGGTGCTGTAACAAATTAGAGAAGCTGATGCTTGACTTGGGCTGCAGACCTTTACAGGCTCGGAGGTGGTGCTGTGGAATGTAAATCTGCCCTTTCTTAGCATAAAAACATTGCTCCAGAGATGCGTTTTCTACTTCAAGGGGCCATTATAGGCATCTAATTCTGTACTGGTCACCAGAATAGTCTGCAGCAGGCATTTCGGAAAGTGCTTATTGCGTTTTTGTATGCTCAGGACAGCTGAATTTGCTTCACCAATTGGCTGCAAGATCCCAAAGCTGCCACTCGTCTTGAAAATCTAAATTGATGCCTGCAGCACTGATGTCAATTTGTATGTATAAACGCTTAATACAGCAAAGGGAAATGTACTGGCAGACAGCAGGAGGAATGTCTGAGAAAAGAACTGGAAGCATAAAGGATACTTTATCAGTCTAATGTCTGTTTTATTCACATGGAATAAGATTTGCTGATTTTATGGGGGGGAGGAATACTGTTTCTGCTACCCATTTAATAGCTATTTCTCCTGTCATCACTAAAACATTAGCAGGGTCATTTGAAATGTGACGGCACTGAAGATCACCTGCAGTGTGATGGTGCTTACTCTTGACAGTCTGTCTGTCCCTGTATCCTCTCTCCTGCAGCAGCCACTGCCTGCTGAATAAGGAGAGCCCTTCCTTAGCTTTCCTAGTTTGCACAGAGACGTTACCCGCCTTGTGCTGAACCTGTGCCAGTGTCCCAAGGACAGATGCGCCGTGACATTTCATCCTGACATGTTTCTGTTGATGCTGTTCTTACTCATGTATCCATTTTAATCATTTATGTTTGATGTCATCGAGCAGCAATGGAGAGTTCTGGTTGAGATGGCCCCCACTGTAAAACAGAAAAACAAGATGACGTGCCATCCATGTCGTTTAATAGATGGCTCTGCAAGGCAGATGCACCTAGCAGAGGTTTAGGTATTAGCAAGATCTTTCCAACTTACTAGACCAAAATAGAAATTCATTTGCCCTTCACAGGCTGTCCAGTGTCTTTCATGCTGCTTTTTCCTAATCAATTATAAACTATTTTTAGCCTGCACTGGGAATTTTCTAACTTCCATCCTAGTACATTATCCTATTTGATGCTTTAGAATAAAACAGGTGGCAAACTGGCCTTTGAGCAAGAAGTCTCGCCGATTTCCCAGCAGCGGCCAGTAAATGTGCGAAGAAAACTGTCCAGCAATACTCTCATTAACTGTGTAATCACAGTTGATCTGTCGGATCTTTTCGAGCAGAGTTGAAGGTCCATTCTGGAAATCACATGCCTCGTTATTCTTGTAGGCCAAGCTGGTGAGAAATGGAGGGGAAAGAAAGCGATCCGCACTCTGGAGCAGCGTAGCAGGGGTCACCAGCATCCTACATTGCACTGAGAACTCACCTAAGCTGCTCCTTGACTGTCCTTCTCAGAAGCCTTGAAATGAGGTTAAAAATGCTATGGAGGTTTAAAATAAGACTTGTGTGATACTTTTATCCTTTTCTAGATTGCTGACCCTGAGACCTGTGACCGAATGTATGAGAGCTTGGTCAGAATCCACACCAACTACTACAAAAACAAGGTGAGCTTTGGCATTAGCCGTCATTGCTCTTTTAGGGCGTGAATCACTGCCTCATCCCAGCAGGGTTTCTGGGAACGTCTGACAGACAAGTGAGCCGTCAGGTGGATGCAGCACTACCTGGTGCCCTTGGTCACGCCGGGAAAGCTGCCGACCTCTTGGCCTCTGTGACATGTGTGAACAGTGGAGATGGTAATTCTTGCTGTGGATGAAGAGATTTCTTAGAGCTTGACTGAGAATGAGCCCAGACTCTACTGTACAGTGACATTTTTACCTGTTTTAGTGCGCTACAAGTAACATCTTTTTCTCTTTCTCCTTCTCAAACCTACTTTCTCGTTTGTGAAGTATCCACGCCTGAAAGACACAAGCTTCACCGGATTGACAGTAGAAGATTGCAAGATGATCCTAGCAACAGGTACTAATACTGGGCTTGGTTTGAGAATAAGTCAGTGCAGGAGATAAAGTACATCTAGTCTTTGTGGTGTTCACTGCATCACTTCTGCTAAACACCTGTGATTAAAGGACAGAATGGAACTGCCATGCAAATATATTAGGCCGTTTAATGAGGAGTAAGTTCAGGAATAATTGAGGGGACCTTCGGTAATCTATCAGGGCGAAAAGTCGATTGTATTTTGCGTTGGGCAGGAACTGCAGAGGGTTTGCAAGGGCTCTTTGAGATCAGACAGCAGAAGCTATGCGAAAGAAATGCACGTTTGCTACATCATTCCAAAAATTCTCAGCTTCTATTTCACCGTATTAAAATTCCCTTCAGTATTTCTCCTTTTGTATTATACTTTGCGAGAAAACAGGGTACCACAATGCAGAAATACTCTCAGCCAGATCACTTATTAAGTGCTGTGTAGGAAGCTAGTGCAGTTTTGTTCTGCTCCAGTTCCTGACTTTGATCGCAGTGCGTGGAAACTGAATATTAGTTGCTAGCGATAAGGGACTCCCTGCACAATTGATTGGAAGGGAAAACAAACTTGCCTCAGGCCCTGAAATAGAAAGGCATTAAGATGAAAAGTCAAAAAAGGAAAATATATGTAAGGTAAAGCTTTTATAAGAGGGCTTTTATTCTCTTGCTTTTCTGCTTTTCTTCCTCTTTCCCCATGTCTCTCTCTGTGTCTCTCTGTCCTCCTTTTGCAGACATCCTGAAACAGATGGAAGACATGAAAAAAGGGACATGGAAAAAACTGCGAGAAAAGTTTTATGCCAAGAAACCTGAAGAGGACTCGAAGTGATAGGCTAGCTCCCAGATTCTCCACTGTATATATTCCTAAAGCACTGTATGGTGCCATGATGAATAAAACCATTTATTCCTCTTAGCAACAGTATTTTTGTTCAGACCTACACCATACACCCTTCACTTTTAGTGCCCCCTCTTTTTTTTCCTGAAAAATCTAGGACATAGCTTAACACATCTGTGCTGAAACCATACTGGAGCAATGTAGTGTAGAAGAAAGAACTTTGTGGTGTTAGAGCAGATCCTTTGTGTTCCAAGGAATGGAACAACCAGGAGATGCACAACGCAAGTAGGTACAACCGCGTTAGCTTTAAATTTCACAGAATCACAGAATGGCAGGGGTTGGCAGGGACCTCTGTGGGTCACCCAGTCCAACCCCCTGCCCAAGCAGGGTCACCCAGAGCAGGCTGCACAGCACCGCGTCCAGGCGGGGCTGGAATATCTCCAGAGAAGGAGACTCCACAGCCTCCCTGGGCAGCCTGGGCCAGGGCTCCGTCACCCTCAGAGGGAAGAAGTTCTTCCTCATTTTTTCATTCCTCAAATTTGCTTGTGAAGGTAACAATAGTGATGATGTGAGAATGCGGATATGCTTGTGTTTCTGTATGTGAAATTGAGGGATAGATAACCTTTAATAATCACCTTTATTTTCCTTTTGAGAAGACACAGGCGAGGACTGAGGGTGACTCTTTACTATGGTGACAGTGGAGTAGTGCAAGAGTTTACAGTCAGATGCTGCAGTGGTGTGCAGTGGTGTGTTGCTGGGCCAGCTGGCTCTGTGCAGATTGCCCTCAGCAGGAAGAGCAGGTTCTGTATGGTTACTGTGTATCTGAGGGATAAAGATAGGCTTTCATGACATGTTGGTGCGTAGTGTGATTCCAAGTCTGATTAGTCCATTGCTGTGGCCTATTTTTATTCCTTTTTAAAGTATCAGTGTCTGTTCTTGGGAGGCAGAGGCACAGGACTGCAGTCGGGGTGACTCCAGCCCTGCTTGGGAAGGGTGCGTGTCTAGAGCGCAGCTATGCCAGGACGCTGCCAGGCTCCAGGCAGCACCAACAGCTGCTCCTTTTTATGCATTCAAACAGTGTTTTCCTGGCAAGTAGTGAAAGACACTGAAACTTTGCAGCAGGCTCTAATCCAAAGCTTCAGAAAACAAGGCTGGTGTTCAAGTTGATTCTTCATGGTAGCATTCTTCTTCATCTTCTGCCTGGAGCATCATACTACATTTTAAAGTTCAACAGCTGGAGCTGAGACCATTAGGTTGTTGAGCATCTTGGGTAAGAGCCCTGGTCTGGCTTCAGGTCTTTGGATTGTTCCATATTCTTATTTATAATGCCCCCATTACATACCAGAGTGCACAGGAAGGGCGCTTTCTTTACCATATTTAAGTTTTTATTATTATAATATGATTTTGTATTTAATTTAGTTAAGGCAATTTACACTTTAGTTCTTAAGTAACAATAACAACAACAACAAGAAAAACATTACACCAGAGATGAAACTAAAACACAGGACACCCCTTCACAGTGAACTCCTGTAAACCTGCAGTCTCCTACTACTACTGCCCAGATAGTCTTGGTCCACTGAAGGCAAAAGCCTGGTTTGCACTAGTACAAGCTTGGATACTCATCCTCGTCTGGTGAGTTAAATTAACAAATCCACCCCCTTGAGTTTAGCTGCTCTTTCCTGCACCACAGTGACGAACAGAATTCTTTAAATGGAGAGGGATCAGCATGGAGCAGGTACAGCAAATACGATGGCTGGTTTGCAAAGATCCACATGTACTAGTGCCACTCTTGGAATAAGTTAAATATTGCAGCCCTACAGCTAGTTACACTACACCTGAGGTGGAGGCCGTCAGAATGTAGCGCATGGAGATACAGATACAACCCTCCACATTTGCAAAATAAAGAGTTATTGCAATGAGGAACAGAAGTCCTGTATAATTTATCTTCCTACAAGGGCATTAGAGTAACATGCGGGTCCAGGTATTGTGAGGAATCCTGGCCAGTCCCTGGCTCCTGATCTGCTTACAAGCACTCTAACGAAAATGGTGACTGTGAAGCCCTTCTGCACCGTCCGTCTTTCTCCAACAGTGACGTCCATGTGTGCAACCCAGGAATAAGCAGCCTCCTTAGCTGATACGTGTGTGTAGTCCCTCGGTGGGTGAAGCCACTGCTGCTTTGGTCTCAGTGGTTCATGGTGTTCTGGACATCCACAAAGCCCATCCTCTGTCGGCGCTTCCGTTGTTCTGTCATCTAGAGTTCAAACAAGGACACAAGTGAGGCGGGAAGCCAGGCCTTCTCGCCACTCACCAGCGCCCTCCTCGAGTGTGTGACTGACGCATCTGCTTTAAGGGTCTGCCAGAAAACCCTGTGAGGTGGACTCTAGCTGATGAGGAGGTTAAGTATCAAAAAGCACATGTCCCAAGTGTCCCCGAACCCCCCAAAAATTGCTGCAGGAGCCCTTCGCTTCGTATCTGAAGTTTTTCTGGCTTGGGCTGGTTCTGCCTCCTGTTCCTTGCAATTGGTGTCTGTTTTGGTAAGGACAGCGGGTTGCCATAGTCGGGTGTTCCTACTTTTAAAAGTATTTAGTACCTGTTCCTTCAGCTCGTTCAGCTGGGAGGTGAGATGGGACACCAGCTTCATCGTGGTGTTGAGTTTGTCTTGCAGATTTCGGATCTCATTCTGTTCCCCTTCCCCTTCGTTGCTGACCAGCGACATGGCTCGCATCCGGGGGAACCAGTCAAGGTTCTTGTTCTGGCAAGGCAACCACAGAAATTGGGAGTTGGAGAGGGGATGATGAGGAGGGAAGAGACAGAGTAGGATTTAACAGGAAGCCTGGTTATGCTTTGAGATTAAAGAAATTCTCAAAGACTCATCTTGTCTGTATCTTTGCACATTTTCCATAAATAGTCCATTTCCAGCTCTTTTCTTACAGCTTTCTGGGCTCAAGTTCTGACATTTTTCTTTTCTAAACTTCCTTTCCCTGCCTTCTTGCCTTGAAATCACCTTGAAGTCACACTCTCTACTGCTTGGTTTTGCCCTCCATTAATCCTTAAGTACACAGTACGAAACATCAAACAGACAATGTGGTGTTGGCTGGGACTGCAAAGTGGGAATAACCAGCTAAGAACAAACTAAGGCACAAAAACGTTATTAAATATTTCCAAGAGCTCCTTCTCAAAACTGTTTTACTTTGGCAAGCCCCTTGTTCTCAGATCTTTCCCCGGGGTAGGCAGGTTGCAACAGTGAAAGCGCTGCCCTGAGAGGACGCGTACCTTGATCATCTGCGCCACGTAACTCTCTGGCCCTGTGTAGTCGGTCTTGTTCTTCACTCGCACCAGCACTATGAAGTACAGGTAGTTCCACATGTTGTGCTCGTATTTAATATGCTCCTCAAAGGACACTGTCTTGTTGTCAAACTTGTCCCTTTCGAGTCCTGGGAAAGGCAGTTGGGAACAGAGAAGGTGGAGGGAGGAGATGGGGAGGGGAGGGGAAGGTAAGAAGTGAGCAAGCAAACAAATGTGAAAGGAAGTACAGATAATTGCATCCTCTCACAGGTGTGACTTTCAAGAAGTGCTTTTAATAATTAGTTGGCATTTAGCACACAAGCAGCATCCATAATGGGGAAAATAACCCAGTTGTGTACTTAGGAGGCTTCTATTTAAAGTACTACTAGCTATGCTTCTTGCCTATGTATCTAAAAGCATAAAATGCACCCAGTGGGTCTTTTAAGAAGAAAAGCAGTGAGACTGACTGGGTTTTTCCCTTTCTTTGGATGCCTTCTGATGACTGAAAGCATTCCAGAACATTTTCCTGTATTTTATTTGCTCAGTAATATGGTGCTTTTATCCCACTGGCTAAGCGGTGGTCTCGGGAGCGATAGATGCACAGCAAGAACTCCACAATGTGGCATTTTAGTTTAACACCTCATTAACAGAAGGCGAGGAACAATACAGATAATTTCCCCTCTCAGTTTGTGTCCTTGTTTAAGCCTCCTCACGCTGCAGTGACCCATCAGGGAACAGATCTAAGTTTTGCTGTGAACCAAATGAAAGCCAGCCGAAACTTTTTTCCTCCCTCAACCCTGAGGAGAGGAAGAGCTTTGGGGTGATTCCTACACCGCCAGGTCCCAGCGCTCACCGCAGATGAAACAGGTCGTCTTCAGTATCTCTTCCTTCTTTTGCTTCTCACTCCTCAGATCAGCAAAAGTGTCGATGATGACCCCAAAGATGAGGTTCAGGACGATAATAATGACAATAAAGAAGAAGAGGAGGTCGTAGACAACCCGAGCAGGAAACAAGGACTCCTGTAATGGAGAAAAGGGATAAATGTGTCTCTTGCACGCCTCTTCTCTAGCCACTCCAACCGTGCTGCCTCGTCCCATGGGCCATGGGCTGAGGGTACCAGCTGAGGGGGAATGACGGGTGTGACGACAGGGGAAGAGAGGAGCAAAGCACTGGAGGCCAGTGTAGAGGGTAGAGCGGGAAGTGTCACAGCTTCCAGGGAGGGAGGGTGGCTGCACAGCGGTAAACGCAGCAGGACTTAGCAGAAGAAAGGGGCTGAACTCACGTCCTTCGATGGCTTCCGCAGAATGTCACCCACGCCCCCTCCGTTCCTCAGGCCGTGGTTCAGGACCGTGACGATGCACATGAGCAGCGTGTCGCAGGCGCGTTCCCACTGCTCAGCGTCTCTTTCTACAGTACCACAACGGGAGATAAAAGCAAAAACCCAGAGCATAGACAGGGCTTAAGTACCAGACCACTACAAAAACTCTAGAGCTGTGGGATGACTCTTGCTGCAGTGATGCAGTGGCAAATCCCCAGTGAGCGGGTGCTCATCGTGGATCTCCCAACCAGCAGCTCCTCTCGCTGTGGAGGTGTTTGGCTGAGCGCTCCTCAAGCTCCCACTTTCTTTATAACTAATCTACTTCAACATTTTTTTATGCCAAGGTCAGTGAAAAAACTGCAGCCCTCTTGCCTAACGTGCGCTAGAAATTGGGTTGTTTGTTTCCATCTTTGAAAAGCTCGGATTTTTCTGAGCTCGCTGACAAATGAGGCAGCCAACCTACTCTGCCACGAACAGAGTGAACCTTTCTAACGAGCTCACTTACCTTCCAAGGCAGTGGGCACAGCAGAGCAGCTAATTTTGTCACCGCTGCATGACTCCATGAAGGTCTCCATGTTCCTTTGCATCCCCAAGGGGTCATCTGCAAGTAAAAGGGACCGCAGCCTTGTCAGAGCATCGGCTTGCCTTACTAAAGCTCTTCGCTGCTGTCACGGGTGCTTTTCAACTGCCTCCTCTTGTAGCTTTGATGCTTCTGGAGAAAAAAAAAATGATGCTTCGCATTCTCCTAGCCTTTTCTAGGCTTTGAATCTTTTGCTCAAGTTTCAGGAAGAGCTCCACAGTGCGAAAACTTCGTTTGTAGCTGTCCACCACCTTCTCCGCCATCGCTCCTAGCCCCAAAACCCCGCTCTGTGCAGCATGAGGTCCCTAAGTCAGCACAGGCAGCTGCCTTCTCTGCCAGCCGCAAAACCAGTGCTAACAGGCATTTGCAGCAAGGGTAGAAAGCCCATGACTCGCACACACACGCACACACAGAGACACGCGTGCTTTTGCAGCGGGGAGGGAGCGGGGTCTCATGCAATGGTCCAGCTGCAGAAGGGGACCCACGCTCTGCTGGCCCCTCTCTAGTCCCAGCACCACAGCCACCAACGGCGAGGGCTGCCCAACCTTTGGCTTTGCTGTCCGGCAGCCGGTCCACCTCCAGGATGAAGTCATCCTTCAGGAACAGGAAGCCCACGATGGAGAAGAGGTAGACGAGGATGAGAGCCAGGAGGGCTGTCAGCAGGATGGAGCGCCCGTTCCGCGTCACGCTTTTGATGACATTAAACAAGGTCTCCTCACGGTAGATCAAGTCAAACAGCTGAAAGGACCCAGGAGCAAAAAAAATGCTGCAGGGTGCTGTTCTTGATAATGCCTGGCCTACCTACATCCCCTTTTATCCTGAGATCTTGGATCACTCAGCAGACCTTGACTAACTTTCACATAAAGCATTTAAGTTTCCCACCTTATTGTAGGGAAGCAGAGAAGAATGAAGTGACTTATGCACAGCAGGAGAGCCAAGAATAGGACACATGCACCCTGCCTCTGCCCTCACCAGCTCACGTTGTCTCCCAGCTGACCCAGATAAAGTACACAGCAGAGATCAGAAAGAGAGAGATAGCAAAAGACCAGGAGAGAGACAGTAATAGATACTGTCGGAAGGCAGAAAGATCAGCCTACGCAAAGATTAGAGCACAGTGAATTGTTCACACTGCTCTTATCAATCAGCCTGTGACAGGTGTCACAGGAACCTTCTAGCTTCTAACAGGGCAGCCGGGCTACTCCCACACCCCAAACTTCTGCGTTTATTGTACCAGGATGCTGTAGAAGAGTTCGTGCACAAAGAGTCCCAGGACACTCGTCAGGATGTAGCCAACATGGTAAAGAAATTCAACGTCCATGATCATGGCCTTGTAGCCTCGGATGAAGGTCCCACGATTGCCCACGAAGCTCACCACAAACACAATCTTATTGGTCAGCTGGGGAACAACCAGAAAGGAGAGGGCGTGGGGTTTGCTGCACTTTATGAATGCAGAACAGCCTCCTGTGTCATGGGCTGCTACGCTGTTTTTCCAGCGCATGGAGAACTTACATTGAGCGCTCCCAGTATGTTCAGAGTGAGTCCGATCCCCAAGTAATAAATCGATCGCAAGATCAGTGCCACGAGGAGCGGTCTGACACCATAGCGCTTGGTGAACAAGGCCATGATGGAGAAGCAGATCAGAATCCAGAAGAGCAGCGAGATCAGTGGGGAATCCAGCACTCCTGGGAAGAGAAGACCCACAGCAGTCAAATGGCATGAGATTCAATGCACGCTGCCAAGCCGACACTGTGCTGCTGTCCAGACTGTCCAGCAAAACTAACGTGCTGATTATCCGCGGGAAGAAAGAGAGAACTCACGCTTGAATGCGAAGACTAGTATTAAGATGGTTCTTGCTGACACTTTTTTCTATCACCTTTTATCTGAGATCTCAGAACCATGGTAAATGATGGAGGCTTTGCCTGACAGCAGGTACGTGTTGTGTCCTTGCTTCCCCTGTTCTACAAACAGGGAAAGCACAGCCCAGGGAGAAGAGATTTTGCCCTAAGAAGGGAGCAGCAGGAGGGCTGGCCACTGAAATCTTGACTCCATCCCTTCCTTTGGCCAGCAGAAAGGACTTGGGGCTTTAGGAGTCAAAAGGAGAATGAAGGTGGGGGGAGTAGAGGTACGGGGACCAGCTTTCCTGCCTACGGAGCTCCTCTTTTTCTTCCACCTCAAGCAGCAGCAGACACTGATGCACTTACCCATGGAAGTGGCTTCCACGTAGGGGTAGAAGAAAGCAATGATTATGTTGATGAAGACAGCCAGGTTGAAGGAAATGCTTCCCCAGAGAGTCATTCTGCGGGAGAACCAGTACATCAGCGGCATGCCTGGAGGGAGAGGAGGCAGACACACAAGTCTCAGCCAACCTTCTGCCAGCCGGGGAAGGCTTTATTCTCCCGGACATCCGAAGGGCTCGGCCCAGTGCAGCCAGTGGGCCTGGAGGGCCCCTTGCCTCCCACTTCCTTCAAAACATTAATAAAAGCTCCCTCCTCGTCTGCTGGAACAGGAGTGCAAGTTCAAAACGTTACTGCTCACACTTCTTGGCTTCTCAGCCCCTTGCCCTGCTCTGGCACCTTGGAATCAGATCGGCTCCATCCTCCTCCTCCCCATCTCCCACCTCCTACAGCCTCACGCCCTTCGGAACAACAGTGCCTTTGTCTTTTCCACGCTGGTTCTGGTCCCAGAGGAGACCCTGCCAGCAATTCCCCATCCATACTGGAAACTTGTTTCCTGATGAATTCCTAACATAGTTTTGACCGGATCTGCAAGTGTTTTCAGAGCTGCTACACTACCCCTTGGCTGCATCACAGTATTTTTAGTGTGACCCTTTCCTGAGCTCCTGTTATTTTAAGCCAGGATTTCCATCCTGATGGAGCCTTGAAAGCACCTAACCAGGTCTGCAGGGTGCAGAGCACCACATTTGCTTTCCCATAAGTAGCTGCGAGATCCTGGCTTAGAAGGCAACTGAAAACAAATGAAGAGAAGGCTTTACAGGTGAAAACACCTGCAGGTGTAATCCCAGGGAATGTGCTGTAAGATGCATTTCAGGCTACTTCAGAGGAACTGCACTAACGAGCACAGAGGAAACAGCCCTGGGACCTTGATTAACCTCCACTCCCTGCAAACTGCCCCGTGTGTCATGCTCTACAGAGGAAGGGGCACAGGGAGCTCAGAGATGTGATTTCCAGGCTGCTGCCAGGGTTTGCAGCCCTGGCTGCCTCCCACTTTCACAACTTTCCAAGTGCCTGTGCGAAGGGAAGGTCTGGTTTGCTCTTACTGCGCAGTTTCTTCTGCCATTCCATCTCGTTGTGGAGGAAGGACGACTGGTCGAAGAAATCACTGACTTTGCTGCCCTGCTCGTCCTGCTCCGTGGTGGTGAAGAGCCGGTACTTGGTCTCCTTGGTGAGGAACTCACAGATGCCAGGCACCGGGAAGATTATCTGCTCCATGCTTCGGTCCAGGCGCACAATCTGCAGGAAGCAGGGCGCAGCAGAGGGTGTCGTCAGATCCTGCCCCTGTCATGCTTCGCCTTCCTCTTTCCCAGACCCAGCTGTGCCTTCCCCTCCTCCCTCCCACTCCACCGGGATCCAAATATCACCGGCCTCTTGTCTATAACATCAAAAAAATCAACCCAGCAAAGGCAGCCCTGGCTGTGCTGGAGGAGAGCTGAGAGTGCCTGGACCCTTGCTGGCCCATCTGCCAGGAGATCCATGCCGCCAAGCGAGGATGGGGCTGCCGAGTCACAGAATCACAGAATCCCAGCATAGCAGGGGTTGGAAGGGCCCTCTGTGGGTCACCCAGCCCAGCCCCCTGCCCAAGCAGGGTCACCCAGAGCAGGCTGCACAGCACCGCGGCCAGGCGGGGCTGGAATATCTCCAGAGAAGGAGACTCCACAGCCTCCCTGGGCAGCCTGGGCCAGGGCTCCGTCACCCTCAGAGGGAAGAAGTTCTTCCTCATCTTCAGTTGGAGCTTCCTCTGCTTCAGTTTGTGCCCGTTGCCCCTTGTCCTGTCACTGGGCACCACTGGAAAGAGTCTGGCCCCGTCCTCCTGACACCCACCCTGAAGATATTTATAAGCATTTCTAAGGTCCCCTCTCAGCCTGCTCTTCTTCAGGCTAAACCCCCACTGCTGCTGTGAGAAAAAGGAGGGGTCTGGGTGGGCCGCTCATTCCCTCAGCTCCTCACAGGCTCCGCTAATGCCTCCAGCTCTCTGCAGAGCCAAGAACCCATTGGCTTCTTGCCGGCAGAGGCACGGGAAGGCTCCTGGTGCAAAATAACAGGGCACGAAGCAGCTGGAGCACGCGTGGGATTCACTGACCACGTGCATATGGGCAACCCAACAGCTCGCAGGTCTTGCCTCAATTTGGGACGTGTGTTTCTCGTAATACGCCAGCGGGTCCTCCTCTTCTTCCTGGACCGGGGCTGTCGACTTCAGCATCTGCGTCAGCTGCTTGTTATTTAGGCTGAGCTGGGATGCAGGGAGAGGGAGAGAGGGCAAGAGTGGCCTCAGCCGGGGGTGTCAGGTCTAACTCTGCACTGCCAACGGCGTTCCTCAAAATCTACCAAAGCTCATGAGGTTGCAGGGAAAAGCGAATGAATTAAAGCTTCCTAAAGGGGTACAAGCCCTCCCTGAGGTGACAGACATTCGATTCCCTGCAATAATTACATCCAAACTCTGCTAATCCACAAATTACAAATCAATGCCCACAAAACCCCAGGGAAATCATATTACTGCTGAATCTCATTTAGGATCTAAGGTACATAGGCAAGAAATGACAGCAAAGGACTCAGCCCTTCCTTTTCTGAAGGGAAGGTGAGAAAGCAGTGCCCCATCGGGGCCACCAGCCTGTCCCTGCAGCAAGCTGGACATCACCCTACGGCTGAGTCTTGCTTGGGGAGCCTGGCAAATACAGCTCACTGCAGCTTGGTTATACAAGATGCACATGCCTTTGGGCTTGTCGTTTGGGCTACAAGGGCACTGGTAAGTCTTTCTTTCTTCAGTCCCCCTGGGGAATATCAAAACCCATGAAATCTTAAACAACAAAGCCCAGGGTGGCTCAGCAAGGGTAGGAGAAGCAGCTCTTTGCAGGCTTTGGTCAGGGTTGGGGTGGGTTGCGGGGGCTCTGCCTCCATTTCCAAGGCCCCTCCGTACCATGGATGAGATGCCCTCCTCCTCCTCCTCCTGGATTCGTTTCACCGGCTTCAGGAGCTGCTGCAGGGACTTGTTGTGTCGGGACAGCTGGAAGAGGGACAGCGATAGCCGGGTGAGCACAGGCTGGCGAGCAGCCACCCCTGCACAGGGGAGCGGGACCGCCGGCAAGCCGGGGGCTGGCTGGTCACAGGAGCCAAAAGCGTATTTCCCAGCCATGCCTCCCCCAGGAGGCCAGCCCGGCTGGAGGAAATGTAAATAAATACAGAGAAAAATGTGCAAGTCAGTGAGTGGGAGCCCAGCATGGCATGGGGAGCCCAGCCTGGCAGGGACCCTGCTGTCACGGCTCAGTACCTGCAGTGCCAGAATATAAATGTTGTGGCCGACTTCCCGGGGGGAAACTTCGGCGTTCTCACACTCCTCCTCCTGCAGATAGGCTTTCTTAATCACGTCGACCTGGAAGGCAGCAGCGGGACAGTGAGCTTCTCCCCATCTCCTTGCCCCATTTTCCTCCTCTGGCCACGAATGGCTCTGGGAAAACCATCAGGCAAGGATGTTTGTGCAGAAGGTGGTGATCAGCAGCACGGCAGATGAGATGGTTACTGGATTGCAGACCAAAAGCTGCCTCCGGACCCACAGGACGTCCAGCAATGGGCCAGGGGGGAGGCTGGGGGCATTTCACTGTCAGCCCTTACCAGTTCCTGCGGGCGGAGGCTGATGAGGATCCGCTCAGCGTTTTCGCTGTCGTGTCTGCTCTCCATCAGAGCCAAGAGGAGCTTGGAGGCATTGTCCTGGCAACAAGAAGCCATTGCTGAGGGGAGCTGTGCCCTGCCTCTGCCCAGGGCTTCAGAGCGGGCAGAAACCCCCAATGCCCCAGTCAGCTGCAACTCCCCTGTGCCAGAGGCATCTGAGCCTCTCGCTCACAGCCCTGTCACAGAATCACAGAATGGTCAGGGTTGGCAGGGCCCTCTGTGGGTCACCCAGCCCAACCCCCTGCCCAAGCAGGGTCACCCAGAGCAGGCTGCACAGCACCGCGTCCAGGCGGGGCTGGAATATCTCCAGAGAAGGAGACTCCACAGCCTCCCTGGGCAGCCTGGGCCAGGGCTCCGTCACCCTCAGAGGGAAGAAGTTCTTCCTCATCTTCAGCTGGAACTTCTCATGCTTGAGTTTGTGCCCATTGCCCCTTGTCCTGTCCCACCAAGCCCACGTGCTCCCACACTCCAGGACCTGACACACGCCCAGCAGCCACCTCACCCCACAGCACACCCCACAGCCATGTCAGCGAGCCCACGCTGCGATGCAGACGCACGTGCCCACCACCCCAGCCTGGGCCTCTGCCTACCTTCAGCTGCAGGACCAGGTCCATCCGGTATTTGCAGAGAGGGCTGATGTCGTTGAGGATGAGGGCTGTGATGATGTCGATCCCGTTGGACTCGTGGGTCACGATGCAGCTCTGGGGGAGCAATGCCGTGTGTTATCCCACGGATGCTGCCAGTCCTCCCAGCTTCACTCTCCAACACAGCCCAGGTCCAAAGCAGTGCCCTGCCTGATTACCCCAGGAGCCCCAGGTCTCCTCTCCCCGTGGGCAGGGCACCGTTCGTGTCACTGTATTATTTAACCTCCATTTGCTGCCTGGCTATGCTTGGCTAGATGCATCGCTGTGCACCCTGCTGTCCACGTTCTGCTCCCGTTCCAGCCCTGAAACCAGGCGCTGGCCCTGCTGCTTGCCCACACGTCCCCCCCAGACCCTTCCTTGGGTGTCCCTGATATGGGGTGAAATGCCCCAAACACACCAGGAACGACCCAGACCCTCAGGGATACCCCCAGACCTGGTTCTCGTGGCAGGGCCCTTGGCAGTACTCGGTGAGGGTCTCCAGGGTCTGGGTGATGAGGGCCACGTTGTACTCGTTGATGTAGAGGCCCAGCAGCCCCAGCCCCCCCGTGGTGCTGCCGCACATGATGTCGAGGAACTGCAGCGTCTCGCACACCAGGTTGTAGTTGGTCTTGTTGTTCTGGCACCGGAGGAAGTTCTGTTGAGCAGAGCCTGCAGTTACGGGGCTGAGCGGCATCACTCTGACGGGGGTGGGCAGTCCTGACGCCCCTTCTGACACCCCCTCCGGCTGCAGCTCCGTGGAGAACTGGGCTGTAACGTACAGACCTCCAAGAGCAGCACTCAGTCCCACAGACACAGCCGTGCCATGAACTTCCACCACATCAAGCAAAGTTATCCATAAGGGATGGTGCCTTTGCAATGGGGAAACTGAGGCACGGAGCTGTTGGTGCAATGCCTTTCTGGACCAAATTAGGGCAGAGCCCAGCCTTCCCACACCCCAGTGCTGTGGCCTCTGCCCTGAGCCCCGGACCCCAGCAGCCCCCGTAACCAACCTGCAGGTCCCGGTTGTGGTTCTCACAGAGCAGTTGCAGGAATCGCAGGATAGGCTCCATGATCAGGACCGTCACCCCCATTTCGTTGTTCTGGCCCTGCTCCCCCGTGTCATGGCCCTTCCGGAACCCTATGGCCATCGGGTATCGGGTGGGGGTGCCAGGCATCAGGAAGGTGTCTCCTCGTCCTAGAGGGCAATCCAACCTCGTTAGCGTCGGGCTCTCCAATGAGGCATCGGCTCTACCAAGCGGACATGGCCCCATACCTTTGGTGCCAGGGTCAGGCTCCTCTTTGTCCTCGCGAGGCTTGTTCCCGATGTCATTCATGTTCACAGACACTGTAGACTTGGTCTCCTGCTGCGCCTTCTTCATCCGGTCGTGCAAAACTTTGAAGAACTTCTCGGACTTCTTGTCGCTCGTCATGAGGTTGTAAAAGGATTTCTGGGAGGAGAGGGGACAGCTGTTCAGGTCTCCACCACGGGGTCCAAACTGTCCCTGCCTGCCCCTCCGATTTGGTAGCCTCCAGCACACATGACCTTGTCTGAGAACCTGGTGAGCAGGTTTATTTCCATGCAACAGCCCTGGACATCACAGTCCTTGGATCTACAGGGGCAGATCGTCCCCTGCTGCTGTGCTCTCCTGTACCCTAAGCAGGGTTGGGGCAGAGCAGGCAGTGATTACAGCAGCTCCAGGCCTGGAACCCTACTGGTTATTGTATGTAAAATTTTTTGGCTTCCCGGTGATAAAGGATTCAAGATAACCCACGAGTTATCAGCCAAGAGCTGCAGCCTTGAGCCATTTTAACAAGCCCCGGCAGAGGGCATCAGCACGACTCCAGAAACAACCCGCAACAACTTGCCCCTTCCGCAGCATCCAGCCCTCCAGCTCCATCGGGCCACCGAGCTGGAAAACTCCAAACCAGCCAGATTTCTGCAGTTCCTCCTCCGGACGGCCAGCCAACACATGCAACCAAACAGCATTTTGGCAAAGCCTGCTGCCCAGGGGCCAGCTCAGGACAGAGGACTGCCCTGCACCCATGTCTTCCAAGTGCTGGGACCGTTACACTGCACAGACCAAACCATGGCTGGTGCCCACCACGAGCTGAGGCTCAGCACCTGGATCTCGGTGTTGCCTCCGTCCAGCAGCCGGATGGCAAGCAGGATGCTCTCTTGGAAGATCTTCTCGTTCTTGGTGTTCATGATGAGGTCAGCCACCAGCTTGGTGGCTCCTTCTCGGTCCAGCCGGCACTGGACAGCAGCGATAGCAGACCAGTCCTGGTCTTGGCCTGCACGAGAGAACACGGACGGATGTGATGCTGCGGTGGTGCAGGAGAATGAGCACAACCAAATCACTACCGGGGCATCTCAGTCCCATCCCTTCATCTCCCCAAACCTTTACTGCAATGGAGGTGGGGGCATGGCAACCAGCTACAGACCCGATCCCATCGTGGCTCGGGAGCCGGGAATTCGAGGTGTGTGTGAGCAGCACAGAGAGACAGGGAAGGCGCAGGAGAGGGGCACTCACCTCCCCCAGCAGCATCCACGATTTCCCCTTTGGAGCTGGACTTCTTGTTCTGCAGGTAATTGTTCAGGAGCATTTTCCGCAGCAGGTTGCCCTGCCAAGACAAACAAACGTCATGAGTGTCCCAGCACCAGGGCCAGCACTAGAGCAGAACGAGGCCAAGTGCCCACGGGCTGCAGCGGGGAGGGCACTGCCAGCCTGGGAAGCGGAGGCTGCACAGACAAGGAGCGGGGCTGAGGACGTGCCACGGGACCACGGTGCTCACCCTCTCGCCGTACTTGTTCCTCTTCACCAGCATCTGCTGCAGTGTCCTCAGCACCTTGATGCACAGCTTCTCCTCCGTCTCCATGAGGTCCTTGGTGTGCTGCACCAGCCTGGCACAGCAAAGCCACCGTCACACAGCCGAGAAGGACAAGGGGGTCCCTGAGGGAACCATCCCCACCACCCCTCCAGGCTGCAGGCACACACTGGGATGTACAACCCACAACGGATGGTCACCAGCCCTTCTCAGCACTCCCAGCAACCCCTGAGAAATTGCAGAGCATCCTCACTTGGACAGGAAACCTCCGCTCTCACATCGCTGAAACGCCTCCGTCCCCTCCATGAAAAGCAGCTCTGGCCGGTGGAGGACATCCACCAGGACAGAGAGCTCAGCCTCCACCAGTGGTTTCAAGCGATCCTCCAGAGCATTGATGATGTCCTACAAGTCACAGCACACACCTTTAGGGCCAATGCATGCCTAGGAGACACGAGTACAGGAGAGGGACCCCTGCAATGCCAGTGCCTTCTTGCTATCATGCACTGATCCATGCCACCCCTGCCTCCCTGCCCCGTACCTGCAGCTTCTCTATGATATTCTTGTAGTCCCACTGGTTGGGGGTGGTGGAGACGCGAGGGAAGGTCCTCGTGGCCGTCTTGTAGTTGGACGTGTTCCTCTGCACGGTGCTGGTGGAGCTGCTGTTGAGCAGGGAGCTGACGTGGGCGTCCAGGTCCATGGGCAGCGCGATGGAGCGGCTCTTGGCTGCACGAGACGGAGCCAGGGTTGGGGACAGCCATGACCCAGCCCACCTCATCGGCTAGGTGCTACCACAGTGCCTTGGGCTGGGCACCCCCTTCACCAGCTCTTCATTTGCAGCAGAGAAGATCTGGGTTAAATGCAAGAGTAAAATCCTCCAGGCTAATGAGGGGTGGAGTATTTCCATCCATCCCTCCCCACCACAGCACAACATTGTCCACAGACCCTCCAAGCCCAATGTAGGATAGAAAGAGGCACCACCTCCAGTTTTCGGTTGGGAAAGCCCAGCCTGGAGATGTTGTAAGCACCCTGCCTCAAATTACAAAGGGAAATCCCCACCCAGCGTCTAACCACCGAGCAATCCTTTCCACAGGGTGACTCAGTGCTAACACTTGGCCTGAGTCAGGCAGCCACAGGCAGGCTGAGGGCAAAGTCCTGGTGAGGGAAAGCCACCATAAACGCTGGCTTTGCTTCCAGGCCCTTCACCAGCAGCAGGGACACACCAGGCATCTCCCAATCAAGCCCAGGCTTCAGTTATTCCCACACCACCCTGGTCACGCCTGGAGATGTAGTTCAAAAAAAGCACATCCCGGAGCCAAACCTCCCGGTCCCTGCCCGGCAGCTTCTCGCCAGGGCGCCCAGCCAAGACCCGCAGCAGGGACGATGACTCCTGCTCGCTGCCGGAGCAGAGGCAGCCAAGGGTGGCTGCATCCTCCGGGCCGGTCGGGGACAGAGCATCCCTCTGGCGCGGCTCCTTACCGACCATGGCCAGCGTGCGGATGCAGGCTTCCACCGAGCTCTTGTGCTGCTGCTGCAGCCAGGGACACTCCAGCAACCTCATGGTGGACTGGAGAAGCTGCACCACAATGGTCTGGTGGGTCTGCAGGAGAGAGCAGGCAGGTATGTATAAGTGCGAGGTGTGTCCAGACCTTATTTTGGGGGGCTCGATGAGCCCCTTGACTCCCCTGGCCACAACTTGGCCATGCAGCACCTCATTACCTGCAGTGAGGTGCTGTTCTCTGAGAAGGGGGAGCTGAAGAACGCGTTGATGGTGTCCAGCACCACCGTCAGCACGTACTTCTCTAGCGTGGGATCCGGCAGGCGCTTCTCTCGTTTCTTGCACATCTGTGAGGAGAAGGGAGGATGCTGATGGTACCACAGCAAGGTGAGCATACATCCTGGCCAGATGCTGCTGGGATGCAGCACTGCTGCGACCTTGCTGAGCTGCAGGATGTAGCTGGTGACACAGCTCCTGACGTGAGAGAGCTCTGACTGCTCCCCAGCCCAAAGCGTAGCAGCTATGCAAGTCTCCAGGGTGCCCATGCCCCATATCTGGCTTCCCAAGCTTCAAGGGAGCCTTGGTGACACCAACCTGTCCTCATTCAATGCAGCAGCCATTGCTGCAGTGTCCCTCCCACCCAACCCTCCCCATGTACCCGGGCCATGTCCAGGGTGAAGTTCTCAAAGAGAGTCCAGATGTGGTTGCTGGTGTAGATCTCCTTCATCTCCACCTCTGTGTCCACGTAACAGTGGTTGACGAAGTTCACATAGGCCATCTTCACCTGCCAGGGAGGAAGCGAGGGAGAGAGGCATAGGTGCCATGAGGGGAAGGCAAACAGTGCAAATCACCAGCACCCTCCTCATGGGCATCCTGTACCTCCGTGATGCAATCCTCATGTGTCACCACCCGCACCACGTCCTCCAAGGGCAGCAGGGACGTGCACTTGATTTCCGTGTAGACATTCTTGCCCTCGGCGCAGGCGGCCAACAGGTCCACCAGTGAGATGTGGTACATCAGTGGGCTGTTCTCCTCCACCCCATCCCTGGCTGCTGTCATCATCTCCAGAAGGGTGGCCAGTGAAGCCTTGTCGTTGTAGAAAACCACCACATCGTCCCCGGCATTGGTGAGCTGTGAGGAAAGGTCAGCAGTCACCACTCCAGAGAAGGAAGATGAGAAACCTCGCAAGGCAGAAAACGGTGTCCTCTGCACTGGGGCAATGAGAGGGAGCACCCAGAGCAGGGTGAACGGGCTGTGCATTTACAGGGAAAACCACACAGCACAACCAACTTGAGGGACTGCAAAATGGTTATTGGTTCTTGGACTTTTTACCAAGCTCTTGGAGATGCTTCCAGCTCCAGGGAGAAGCCAGCATGGCCGGGAAGGCTCTTTCTCAAGGAAGAAGCCAGCCATGCACCTCCTGGGAGCCGTGCCCTGCTGCACCCCGCGCTCATGCCCCACGGGCTAGGGGGAGAGGTGCTCACCTCGGTCATGATCATGTCCTGGCACTTCTTGACGTACTTGCCCTCGGCCTTGATGATGGTGTGCAGGAAGTCGAGGTACTGCACGTGGCGGCCATGGGTGGCCACGCAGTGGATGAAGTGCTGTGGCACCGTCTCGTTGATCTCCGAGCAGAGCTGGTAGTTGTTGAGGAAGATGTGCTGCATCGTCTCAGCCTCCAGAAGCTGCGGGACCAGGGGAGCAGAGTTAGGCTGGGGGGCTGTGAGGAAGAGCCTTCCCTCCTGCCCTGACCCTTCCTCTCCTGGGGCCTCCTCCTGGCTTTTGTATCTCTCAGCCCCAGGAGCAGTACTGACTTCTCTCCCTGTGCTGTTGCCTGCCATCACGCTTCTGTCCCCTCTCCTTACCCCTGGGGTCAGGAACAGGTTGAGGTGTTTGTGCAGTAGAGCCTGGTTTTCCTGATTGCCAGCACAAAACTTCTGCAGGAACTGGTGGGTGAATTTCAGGATCTCCATCATCTTGGCATCACCCTGAGGGAGAGCAGAGAAGGGAAATGCCCGGAGTTGGCAAGGGATGGAGAGCAGGAGCAGGCTGCTGCCCCTCCTGCCCTGCGCAGCTGCAGGACCCAGCCCTTGCCCTGGGCACTTCAGGACCAGCCAGCTTCTGCCCACCCACCTTCTCGTAAGGGATCTGCAGCAGATCCAACATCACTTTGTGGGCATCCATGTTCTTCAGCAGGCGCTGCTGCTTCTTGCGCACTTGCTCTCCGACCCCACACATCTTATTCAGCCGCTCCAGGATCTGGGGAGACAAGGACCACGGCAGAGGGGAACTGAGCCTGGGAGCCCACCAGAATGGCCGCCAGGGCTGGGGGCTTGCCTGCCCTCCAGATGTGCCCTCCATAAGCCCAGGTGTTCCTTGCATCACTCACAAATTTTGGCACCCCCCTCAGAAATCCTCCTTGCAAAGCCACGCAGACAGCCCTTGCACCCATCACCAACCCTCTCCCCCATCAGTCCCCCCAGTGCAAGGCTCACTCGCGAGCCCTGGGGATGTAACAGGGCTCCTCCTTGCACGGAGTTGCCAGGAACAAGCCCTGGCTTGGACTCATTTCTACTGAACCACGGGAGAACTTGGAAATCCCCCTCATGACTTCACCCTTTCCCTCCTCGCTGGTGCACCCGTGCCAGCCCAGGCCAGGCAGACATTGCTGGCCGTGCCTCCAGGAACAGCCCTGCGGACAGGATTCGGTCTCACTTACCCCCTTGACTATCTGATAGTTCTCACTGCTCTTCTCTCCTGGAGCAATGACCTCTTCGTCGGCAGCATGCTGCAAGGGGAGGAAAACAACACCAGGGTCCCACTGCACCTCTCCAAAGCTTGGGGCATAACTTACACCCCGCAGAACCCTCCCTCACCCTCCTCTTCCAGGGAGAGGGGTGCATGGCCCATTGAGAGGACTTAGGTGTTGGATTGAAGTGAGCTGCACCTCTGCCTTCCACTCTTCTCCCGCCCTGGTTCCCAGCATCTTGCTCGGGGCTCTCACCTCTTTCTTCTCCTTCTTGTTGCCCTCCACCGTGCTGTCCCCTTTGCTGCTGCCCTTCTTGTCCACCCAGAGCTCTGATTTCTCCACCATAGTGCGGAGTTTGTCCAGCTCTGACTTGATCACCTTGTAGTTCTCGACATCCTGGGCTGAGATCAGGAGCTGAACCTGCAGCGACATTCCCAGGGGTTTCCAGTTTGGGGCACGAATCCCATTCCCAGACCTTCCTCAAAGGAAAAGGGGCCAGGACCCAGCCCATGTCCTGCTTGTGCTTAGAGGTGCTCCAGAGCAGCGTCCCACCAGGGTTACCTGTTTGAAGGTGTGCAAGACTTCCTGCCTCTGGCTGAAGTGCTTGAAGAGGAGCTGCAGGGAGCCGGAGATGAGCGGCGGGTAGTCATGCATCGTCAGGTGGATCAGCACCCGCAGAAACATCCTCCCTCCCTCGTCATCCACCTCTAACATGCTGCTCGTCTTCCTGAAGCCGGGATGAAAGCGCTTGGTGTTAGCAGCCGCGTGGGAGCTTGCGTGCACTCAGTCACCCCTCGGGGCTGATGGGGACAGCGGCATTAGCCTTTAGAGCCTCATCTTCCTCAGCAGCACGGACAGGAGAGGAAGAGCCCTACGGCCAGGCTAACTATGCGCTGGAGGGCCAGGGACTCACCCCACACCAAACATGGCTTCTGCGTGCTCGCCGATCCGGTCCAGGTTCATGGCTGCAGCTGAAAGGAGAAGGAAGGGAGATGAAAGGGCTGGCCAACAGGATTGTTGTGCATCAGCAGAAACCGCGCAGGAACCAACCCAGCCCCCTGGCCCCAGCCCCAAGCATCCACAATGGACACAGGATACCTCATCCCATCTGCACAAACTGCCCCAAGCTCCCTGCCAGCAGCAGTGGCTGGTGGAGAGCTGCTGGAGCTGCCACCTCCACAACCTGAGTGTCCCCAGCCTGCGGGGTTTGCCGAGTTGAAGGTGTACCAGGAACAAAGTGGAAGAGTTACTTGTGGAGTCAAAGGCTGGAGCTGTCCCGTCGGCTGCACTGTCCTGCATGGGGTAGACTTCCACAAACTCCTTCTTGAAGACGGAAAGCAGGTAGGAAATCCTGTAGTCCAGCCGCACGTTCAGGATGAACTGGCAGCAGCAAAGAAGAAGAAAGCAAAAGTGAGTCCTCTCTTCATGCCAGCTGTCTCTTTGCACCAGAAACACGTCTCCCCCACAACACCTCATCCACAGGTCCCACCCACAGCTCCACAATGCTTCTCCCTCCCCACAGGGTCCAACCTGCAAGATCTCCAGGATCTTCAGCTTGGTCTCCATCACCACAATGTTCTCGTTCTCAATGCTTCTCCCTCTGTCCACTTGCTCTGGGGCAGACCCAGCACTAAGGCTCGGGGGGCTGAAGATGGACTGTTTTCTGCTCAGCACCATGGTGGACATCATCTGCCCAACTCCCTGGATTGACCTCCGCACATTCTTCCCTACAGAGGCAGCCACAGCAGGCAGAATTAATGCAGATGGAAAGGGAGGTGGCAGAGGACCAACAGAAGGACCCACTTAGACTGGAAAATGCTGTAGATATTAATCAGAGAATGAGCAGGAGGGACCATCCATTTCTCCGACATGGCCAATGGCTCAACACCTCCTGTCTCCTGGTGCAGACAAGGACAAAGCTTCCAGGTCAGCAAACCAGTGGCTTGTTTACTTTCAGCCAAAACTGGAAAGCACTTGGCAGACCACAGAAAACACCTTGCTGCAGGACCATGCCTGGTTACGGAGCTGGGACTCACCCGTCACGTCGTCATTGTAGACTGCCTGCATCATCAGCTGGGGGTTTTGGACACAGTCAATGATGCCCAGCAGTGTCCGTGTCAGGCGCAGCAGCTCGCTGAAGCTGTAGAAGCCGAAGTAGATGAGGTTGTGCGCAAGGCTGACGACCTGGGGAAGGATAAGGCAACTCTAGACCTCACCATGCTATGGGCTGAGCAGAATAAACAGACATGGGGAAGAGGGATGCCAGCACGGCCACCCTCGTTGCAGAGGCAGTTGCAGACAAACTGTGCTGCATCCTGCAACGTGCCAGGGACACCAGCAGGACTCGCACCTCAAAGGTGAGCTTATTCTTCTCCTCGTTGGCGAAGGGCACCGCCTCGCTGACCACATTGTTGAGGTAGTCCTCCACAAACTCCATGGTGCTGGCAAACTTGTTCTTCTTGTCGTCACGTGAAACGTTGAGGTTGGAGTCGTAACTGCAAGGGGAGATGGTGGGGGTGAGCTGGATGGCAGCGAGTCTCCTCGCACGCAGCCTGGACGAGTGCTGTCCAGACAACTGCCAAGAGCCATAATAGCCGGAAGTGATGCTTATAACTATGATGGAGAACACGTCCTTCTGAAGGATAAGACCTGCCAAATTCACTCCACCAATGCCCCTCTCCCAGTCCCTGCTAAAGAGGAGCCAGTCCCTACATGGAATAGTATTTGCCATCCCACCTCCTGCCCTGTCCCTCAAAGCCGCTGTGAGCCTCATCATGTCTCACTCTTTGATGGTGATGGCCGTGGGGATCTCGGTCCAGAGCCGTGCAAACTTCACGGGCATCACCAGCTCCTGCGGGTCCCTGTCCACATGCACGTGTAACATGAGGTGGCAGAAGGACGCCCGGAGATCGAAGGGCAGCATCTCATCTGCCATGCAGAGGAAGATCAGGTCCACACCCAGCTGCTGAGAGATCTCCTTGATGGCCAAGTATTGGCGATCCAGGCACATGCGGGCAAAGAGCTTCAGCTGGTACCTGCCCAGGGACGAGGGGGAGAGGGAGTGAGGCCATGCGATCCTTATGTCCTCACCTGGAGAGAGGATGCCATGGGATCGTCACCTGTAGTAGCTGAGGACGTTCTCGTCATGGGCATTGCCAGCCCGGGCCTCCTGCGCCAGCTGCCGGATGCTTTTCTCGTGGTGGTCGTTGTTCTTGTCTGTCCAGGTGAGCCAGACCTCCTCCTCCGAGTACTCGATGCTCAGGTACTCGTGGGTCTGGGACATCTCCTTCACCGGCCTCAGCCTGAGGCGGAAGAGGGGTAAAACTGGAGATGCTCCTGGGGACCGGCTGCGCCTCGAAGGGTGACGGGGCTTTTACCAGGGCACCGTGAGAGCCGGTGGCAGGTAGGGCCAGGCACCAAACCCTGATAATGGAAAACCTCTCCCCTTGGCTACTCACTCGGTTTTGATGAGGATGTCGCTGTTGTTTGGGTCCAGCACACACTTGCAGATCAGCTCCTGGGTGACGGGGATGGCAATGTGGTTGGACACGCACAGGTCCGAGAGGTAGTCCAAAAACCTACAGAGCAGAGACAGCTCGCTGTGAAAGGGTCTCCGGGGACTCTTCCCACCTCTGATCGAGGCACATCCCACCCACCACACAGCACAAAACCCTTTGGGATGGGGCCTTCTGGACACGCACCGTGGCTCGCGGTTCTTGCGCACCAGGCTGACGAAGGTCTCCACCTCCGTCTTCGTGATGTGCTTCTCCAGCAGCTTGCGGTTGTTGTGCAGCAGGGCCGTGATGGTGTCCTCGGCCAGGATGTCATAGCCAATCTGGGACTGCATCATGCCAAACTGCTTGGCTATGTGCTCCTGGAGCAGGCAGAGAGGCAGTGAATGCATGGGGCTGTGTGTCGGGGTCTGGAAATGGCCCCCTGCCCCACCAAGAGCTCTGCAACAAGTGGTGGGATGGGGGGGTCTCCTCGTCACCCCACACACACCTGGTTCTTGCGATAGTCCTCCTGGGAGTGCCGGAGCACACGGTAGCACAGCCGAAACATGTACTGGTAGGGAGCGTTTTTCTGGTCTGACAGCTCTTCCAGCCGCACCAGGGGCCCTTCCCCGCCCTTGTCCTTGAATGGGGCTTTCAGGATCCCAAAGATCTGCCCAAAAGCAGAGATAGTAACTGCCATGTCCTTCTCCATGCCATCACGCCCGTGCATGGCTGGACACCGGCCGTGCTTGCCAGGAGGGCTTGGTGCACCGCTGGGTCCATGAGCTGGAGACCAGCTACACCTCCTCCATGGGAGTTTCCAGATCTCTGGACCCCAGCATAGCCCTGGACATCTCCGCAGGACCTCAGCCTTGCTTGGATGCTGGATCCCGGGGCCCCTCACCTGCTTCAAGATGTTCTGCTCCCGCATCAGCTTCTGCCGTTCCCGGTTGGGCTTGGTCACCACGATGTCCAACACGTTCTGGCCATTGTTGGGGACGTCGCTGACAAAAAACACCAAGTCCTCCAGCAGCTGGATCACGAACCTGCAAAGGGGCACGGTACAAGTGGAGTGGTTGGACTTTCCAGTCGAGGGTGACTGCTTGCCCACTCCATGCAGCCCAGCCAGACTCAGGTCCCTGCAACGATGCCAGCACATTTTGGAGGACCAAAGAGCCCTTGTTCAAGGCTCAAGACGGGAAGCTGCTGGCTGATCCTCCCCTCGATGCTAGTGGTTAATGGCTGCCCTGAAGCAAGAGGTTTTACAGCCCCTGTGGTTCCTAAGGAAACCAGATGTGTCAGGGCAAATGCCAGGGCCCTTTGCTCGTGATTCACGGCAGGGATTTTGCATTTAATGCCTTTGCCCCCTTAGTCACCTTTGTGGGACCCATGCGGGCGGGCTGGCAGGGCGGAAGCGGCTCGCTCTGTCCCACGGGGCATCTGTGTTTGCTCAGGAAGCACCAAGAACCCACCCACCTAAAAATAATGCTGTGACTAACCCAGCTGCCCCTATCGTGGGGCCATCTCTCAGCCCCTCGGATATTTTTCTAGCGGCAAAGGAGGGGCCGGAGCGGGGCTGCGGCGTTATCTGGTTTCCTTGCCAGACTCCTGCGAGAAGCAGGCGTGGATTTGGGTTGTGGGCAGGAAAGCAAGACAGCGCTGGCACCAAGACCCAGCCAGGGGCCCCATCCTGCAGCGATGCTGGAGAGCCCTTGGAGGAGCTCAGCACAGCCCCATCTCCCAGGGGAAATGACTTTTTACCTCCGGTCATTCTGGCTGAGAAAACCTTCGTTCATCTTCTCCACCACGTTGGCCAGCATTGAGCTGGCATCATTAGCAAAGTCCAGGTCCCGGATCTCAGAGACGGGCACGGAGACGATGGCAAAAGCTTCTTTGTCTTCCTTGGTGGGGCACGTGCCCAGCTGGGAAGCAACAGGGAAGCAGCATCACACAGTCAGGGCAGTGCCAGGAATGTCCCTGTCATCTGCCACCAACCCGGGTGAAGTCAGTGACCCAGTTCGTCCCCGTTGGATGGACTGGGGTGGGCTCCATGTTACTGGGTTGGGCTCTAGGCTGGTGTCCAGCCACCCCCTTGGATCATCAGGGTATTTCAGTCCCTGGGTAAAGCCTGGGTGCTGGGTGGGAAGGAGCATGCTAAGAGCTATTGGGGCACAGGGGACAAATCCCTGCACAGGAGCGGGGAGCGGAGCCTCACCATGAGGCGAATGGGCCTCTCCTCATCGATGTCGATGGGCACATTGGTGCTCTGGATCCAGGTGTTGGTGCAGAGGTGGCGCAGCCTCACGTAGGAGTTCCTGCAAACGGCACAGCACCCTGGTGAGCGATCCCCACGCAGACACACCAGCACCCACCACTTCCCCCAACAACCAGCAAAGCCCCACCAAGAACAGACGTGCCAAAATTTCACACCGCCCTATTAAACCTCCCTTCTTTATTTCAACCCCTCCATGGCAACGCGCGCTCACGTACCGCGGGACGAAGGAATCCGTCTTCTGCAGCGTGGTAGGGTCCAGCTCGAAGAGGGAGGCGATGTCGTTGCCGTGGGGCACGGCCACCAGCCGGTATTTGATCTTCTCCCCGGTGTTCCTGCGGCTGGCACGGCCGCTGCCCCCCTGCACGGGGGAAAGCGGCTTTGAGGCCGGCGTGGTGCGGCTGCCCGGCCGAGCCCAGCCTCCCTGTGCACACGGCATCGGAGGAGACACGCGGCGGCTACGCTCAGAGCAGAAGCTTTGGCTCGGACGCCGGGCTGAGCCTCGCAGCGCGGAGACGCACGAGGGGCTGCAAGAGCACAAGCGCAGCGTGATGCACCTGAGCTACGAGGCCACCCCTTCTCCAAATCTCACCAACGGCAAAGAGGAAAAACCCCCTGAAAATCCAAATCTCTCTTCTACCGGCACATCCCCGTGGCCTGGGGATGCGACATGCACTGGGACCCCTCCAACAGATTTCGGCAGGTTCCTCTCGCGAGCGGGACACAGGGATGCTACTCTACAGTGCGGGACGCGGGGATGCTCTGCTGGGCAGCGGGATAGCCTCCGGCCGCAGCCTCGGCACCGAGCGGGACCCGGCGGCATGGCGCGGACACTGTCCCCGCGGCAGGCTCTGTTTTGGGGCATTTCCCTGCTTTCAGGCAGAATCTAAGAGACGGCGTGATTTCAGGCAGCGGCAGCAGCATTTCTGCTAGCGAGGCTGCACACAGCTCACCGTGGGCGCTGCTTTGGGCTCAGCCACGTCTCCTTTATAACTTGGGTTTTCCTGAAAAGTTAAAGAGGGAGATGAAAGACAGCTATCAGTCCTCCCGCTCGGTCCCTCCAAAACCCTGCGCACGGGGTGTTATCTCTACTCCTGCCTTCCTCGGTCACATCGCAGAGAGAGGAAACCTGCCCAGATGGGGCTGGAGGACGTGACCCGACCCAGGGCACAGCGATCCGTCCCCAAGGGCTGAGCCCCGGCGAGCAGACCAAGGGCTCTGCGCTGCAGCAAAACGAGCTCTTGCTGTAAATCCCTCGCGGCCCCAGGCTGAGGTCTCAGTGAGCAACACAAGCTGGGCAGCTTCAGCCTGGGACAGGGATCATTCTGTGATCTTCTTTCCTCTGCAGATGTCACCTGAATGTCTTTTGGTTTAAAGCAGCCATTTCAGAGCCCCAGGATTTGCTGTTTTCCATCCTGCCAGCGGTGGAAGTGGCCCAGGGGACTGCCTTTGGTTGTCTTCTCCAGCTAGGGAGCACCTACGGCACATGGTGCACCGAGACATCACCCAGTACAGCCCTGCTCCCAGGCAGAAGGGTGCAACAGTCTCTCCCTTGGTACTGGCAGCTCATTTCTGTCATACAAACCACATTATTTAAGTGAGGAAACCTCTTTGTGCCTCCATCAGGAGGCCTTGAGCTGGCCATAAATGGGAGCAAAAAAAAATTTGGCAAACGCTGTTTCCAGGCCCAGATTTTGCTCACACCCTCCCCCGGCAAGGACAGCCCTGGATGCTGCTGTGGACCAGAGGATGAGGATGGGCAAAATCTGATCAGGAAGAGTTAAACGCAGCAGGATGAATTATGTCCCATTCCCGTCTTACCGGGAGGTTGTGTCGGTACAGTCACTTGGCCCGGAGCAGGCAAATGGAGGAAAAACCCAGCCACCCCCTCCCACCCCCCCCAGCCAGAAGAGGAGGGAGCGGGGAACAGCAATTTTGGCAAGCGGACGGCCGCACCGTGCGGTGGGGGATTTCGGGAGGGAAAGCTTAGCCCTGTAAACAGGCAAACGATGATGACGATGAGCCCCGGGGCCAATGCCTCCTGCAAGCAAGGAGGAGCCGCGGAGGCCCAGGGCAGGACGGCTCCGAAAGCAAACTGGAGCGGGGCCAGAGGCAACGCTGGGCATCACTGTCTCAGGGCGGGTGGGCGCTGCCTGGGCAAGGGATGGCACCAGCCTCTCGAGGACAGGGGTCCTGCGTCCCTCCGCTCGTCCCCTTACCTCCGCTGCCAGGTAGTTGCCTGTGGCGAGGTGCTTGAAGCGGTACAAGCCGTTCCAGTGCCCGGCTCCCCCTCGGCACGGGTCATGGTGGACCACCTAGGAGAAGCAGAGAGAGCTCAGCCGGTGGCATGCCGGGCTGGGGGAACCAGGACGCCATTCCCGGCTCCAAGCCTCCGCTGACCCCGGGCAAACACACTGGTGATAAGAGCCTCGTCTTATCTCAAATGCAGCCACGAGCAAACATACTCAGGACACGGAGCTCAGACAGACACCAGTGCTCATCGCTGGTTCCCAGTGCTCTCATGGAGCTCCAGCCTTGTGCTGGCTTTCACCAGGGCAGTCAGGCTACCAGAGGTAGAAATGTATAGAAATAACAACTACTTCTAGCACTCCTCCGCCCCAGTGAAACGGCAGCAATCCACGGAGGTACCCCGACAGCCCACGGACACGTGCTCCATCCCCTCCCCGCTCACCTCCACCTCCCACAGGGCGTTGGAGCTGGTGGCCGAGGTGGCCGACTGCCTCAGGGTAGTGCGGAGGAAGACGTGCAGCTTGCCTTTGTACTCGTCACAGGTGAGAAACTTCTCCTGCTCAGCGTGGAAGAGCCTCACCACATCCCCCTAGGAGCAGGACACGGTGGTGAGACCCAGGAATGTGGCTCTCCTATGAACCAGTGTAGCTCCTCCTGTGACCCCCCCCACCCTGCAAGGGGATGGGATCCCCCCATACGTGGTCCAGAACAGAGCACAACTCCCAGCCGTGGCACAGCAAGATCACGGGAGCCTGGGTGTCACAGGGCACCATCAGCTTTTCCAGTCTTACCTACCTGAGCTGTGCTAAACCTGCCCCTAGCAGCACAAATGCTCCTCTGAACCCAGGGGAGGGCACCTTGCGTGGGCATGGGGCACCCTGCGCTCCGCAATGCCATCACTCCATTTACTCCTGCAAGCCACTTCTCTGCTTCCCCTCCCCAGGCTGTAAAATGGGTGCAAACCTCCCCATTTCACACCCGTGGAGTGGGCAGAGGCTCCGCTCATCGATCTGTTTAAGACATTACTGCCCTGGGGAGGAAGATGCAGGGGATGCGGGAAGCCGGGGATAAGTGCGGCGCCGGGGGACGAGGGTCTGTAAGATCATAACAATCAATATCCATCCAGCTGCTTCCTGGAGGACCTCAGCCCCGAACAATAGCTCCGCAGGGAAAGTTCCTTTCCCAGGCAACAGCCAGCCCTGCTGCACAGCCAAACAGCTGAAAATTGTCCTCGCAGCTAGAAGCCGCTGCTGGCACCACGCGTGCCCCGTATTGTCCTTGAGAGCCAATTTAATACAAGAAGGCAGAGGGTAATTTCATGCCTCCCTGGGTACCTGCGCCAGGAGATACTAAAATATCCAACTCTAGCTTGCTGTTAAGTTCTCCAAGTGATGAATTCTCCTAGAAATTAAAGTCGTCAAGGCAGGATCTCTCTCCTCCGCCCCTGTCACGCAGCCAGACGGCTGTTCACGTGTCCTGCCCCCGCAGGGGACCGGGGCCGGGTCCCCAGCGTCCACCGTGTCCCGGGCAGCTGAGACGCCTTCCTCACCCCTTTCAGCACTTCCTCCATGTGGTCGCAGAACTGCATGAAAAGGTTGATTTTCCAGCTGGTGTTACAATTGACTGAGTTCACCTAAAGAGCAAGAGAGCACAGTCATGATGCCTGGGACAATGGGAAAAAGGAAGAAAAAGGGGAAAAAAAAAACCCCAGGCAAGAGCTAAAAGCCAGACCCTGCACAGGCAGCCCAGCCTCCCCGTACCTCCTTGCAGCCAGCGTTGTCAGCAAGCTCGTAGTTGCTGGCATGCAGCGGCTGCCCGGCGTTGACGGGGTTCAGGATGACTTTGTCTCCCACGACTACCTGGGGAACGAAACGGGAAGGCAGGGATGAGACCGGGCGCCCGGCGGGGAGGCGAGCCCTGGCAGGCAGCACGCACGCTGCTGTCTGCCCAGCCTCCTTTAGGGACATTTCAGCCCCGTGCTCACATTATCCCCATTGCTCCTCAGCTTCCAGAAGGGCTGGATGAAGAGCCAGGATCCCTCGTTGCCGGTGGCATCCAGCGTCACCCGCATGGCGTTCTTCTCAAGCAGGGCCGGCAGCCGCTTGTTCACCGTCAGGTACTTGTTGCTTTTCATATGGAGGAGCTGGAAAAGCACGTGCTGGGGTGAGCCGCGGCCCTTGAGGTCCCTCACGCTGGTGGCAGCCAGGAGGGATCCCGCAAGCCCCTTCCCAGCTGCCGCCCAACTCGCGTGTGCTGGATCTGCGCAGTTCCCCCCCAGACCCATCGGCCGAGCGCAGAGGAGGGGAGGGCGAGCGCCCGTACCTGTATGACGCTGCCGTATTTCACCACGTCGCCATGCACTTTCTTGTTCTCGGTCTCGTTCTGCTTCTGCTCCATCTGGGCTGCATGCTGCACACCAAAAGGAGACGAGCTGAACGTAACAGCACTCTCCTCATCCCCTGGAGCAAGCCCCAGAGGGGCCCCCTGCGCCCTCAGCTACGGGGAGGGTGGGCAGGCTGGGATGCAGCATCAGCATGCATCCTGCTGTCCCCCCAGCAACACAGGCTAGAGCTTCAATATGGTCCTCAGCATCTGAGAACTCAGCCCGGCACCATGGTGTGGCCCTGAGCAGCTGTATGAAGTCCATACCAGCTTTAAATCAAGGACTTCAAAATTAGGACAGGGACAAAACGGCGCTAAAATTCCCCCAAAGCCCCAGCAGGTCTTACAGGGCAGCACCAAAGGGGACTCTGCGCATGGGCCAGGGGCTGGGGCAATGCACCCATCTCAGCCCCACTGCAGCACGGCTATGGGGAACGGGGGCTCCCAGCAGCGCCAAAACCGAAGAGCAAAAGGCACCATGCCGGCGGTGCCGTGCTGGGACACGGCTGCAGGTCTGGACCTGCCATGGTGGATGTGGCCAAGATGCCCCGAGAGTGGATTACTCGGCACCGCTTGCAGCCCCTTTCTCCAAAACCACAGATATTTTCCATGCAGTGGCTCTGGCAGTCGGAGGAGTGATGTTGATGTACGCGGAGCAAGGCAGGAACTTGTTCCCGCAAGCGGATCTGTTGGGAATGGTGAGGGTGTGCCACCAGCCCCAGTGCCAGCACCGGCACAGCCCGGGCAGCACCAGCCCAGCACTCCCCCACAGCCGGGATGGGAAACAGCGGCGAGGGATGGAGCTTGGGAGAGCACCTACCCTTTCCCATCCTGCTTTCAGCCGCTTTCACTTGAAAGGGATTGGGAAACAGAGCTGGAAGTGCGGCTCTGCACTGGGACGATGGGACAGCCCAAGTGAGTGCCCAAGCAGGCGACGCCAGGGCTTTGAATGTGCCTGGCACGTGTCGTGGCAGTACAAACCCTTTGCTCTTTTGAATGTTGCCACCCCGGGGTTAACTCTCCGTCCCCACGCAGCTCTGGGTGCCACCCGGGGATGTGAGCCCTGTGGTGGCGGCTGCTGCCCTCAGGAAAACAAGCCTGCTGCCAAGACATCCCGCGCTGATGCAGAGCTGGGAGTTTAACAACAACCCCATGGAGCAACACGGCCCCGGTGAGAGATCCGGCACCGCGGCGCGTCCTAAATCTGCGTCCAGATCTGAGCTCCTCCCTTGCCGAAAGCCAGTGGGGCTGGGAGTGGGAACCGGCTGCCCCGAGCACGCAAGCCCCCGGGGGCTGATGCTCCCAGCTTGTCCCTTGGGTGGGACGGGGTCTGTCCCCAAGCCACGGTGGGATGGGCTCTCAGGGACACGCATGGCGGCGGGCAGCCCAGGAGGGTGCAGGGAGGATGAGGAGATATCAGCAGAGCGGGAGGAAAACCTCCACAGCATGTCTGCACTGCGCCTGGCTGCACCTACAATTAGTCAGCTGAGAAAACACCGAGCCTGAAACCCACTTCAAAGCAACGCCACGAGAGCACAAGCTCGGCAAGGCAACCATGGGCGTCACGGACGGCTGGGCAGGGATCCTCTGCTCAAGACCTGGGCTGCTTTGCGTTCAGGAAATTATTTCTGGGGGTTGGAAGATGGTTTCAGCCTGCGGGAAATGCTGATAAATCACAGCCTGGAGCCCAGCGCCCGGCGGCAGCACGGGCAGTGCTCCGCAGAGAGCTCCCTCCCTGCCCCGGCTCCCCAGCCCTCGGCTCCGGACGCGCGGGAGCGATTGCCAAAAGGGCAACACCAGGAGCAGCGGAAAGGAGCGAGGAAATGACAGAATCTCTTTAAGACAAATCTTAACCAAGGTGCAATCAATCAGGCTCGGAAATGAGCCTCTCTGTCCAGTTGTGGCCAGTACAGCTGTTGACATTACAAGTTACAGTCCAGTTGGAGCAGGAAAATCACGTTTCCATACACCAGCAATGGCGTATGGCTGGACATGGCAGGAGGCACCGACCCCATCCCAGCATCTCTGAACCAAGCTGGGATGCCCTGTCCGGACACTGCATCAGACCTCGCTCCCCAGATGCAAAACTGTGGGACCTGTGGGGCTGGGCTTGAAGCTTGATAAGATGATTTAATACAAGTCTCCTGAGCTTTGGTTTTATGATTCATCCTCGGGGCCTCGCCAGCTGTCTGAGGCGATTATGTAATGTTTAACATGGGCCTTTTCCAAACCTCATGGAAGTCAACAGGAGCCTTTCTCTTCCACAGCCCTTTGCATCAGGTCCTGGCCGCAGCGGCTCCCTCCCCTGCGCCAGGCACCCCTGGGTGCTGCGGGGCTGCGCTCGCAGAGCACCCCTCCCTGCTCTGCCATGGGCTGCTCTGCACAAGGAGCATCAGGAGGGCTGAGACAGCAAAGGCTGGGCGCGGTGGCGAAGGTGGAAAGGCAAGCGGACACCACCTCTCATCTCAAAAGCAGCATCGCTGCCCTCCCTTCCTCCCCCCGCCTGCTCAGTCCCCCGGATCCTCCTCCGTACGTCTTCCCTCGGACATCTCCCTTGCACTGGGAGCAACAAAATCATCTGCGGCTCCTTGGCCACCGCTGTCTTCACCCTGTGCTGTCACAGCATGGACCAGCCTGGCCATGCCACGCTGCCCAGGGCTCCGCACCGTGCCGAGGGCACACGTGCAGGCATGGCACGACAGCTCCATCAGGAGCCTGCGGGCAGGACCAAGGCTCCGGTGCCTCTTGCGTCAGAGGCCAGATGAGAGCATCTCCTAAGGATGGTAACCCAGGGTGCAGCGCACATCCCTGGGGGCCAGCCCATCCATGGACTGTGACCCTCACTCCGGCAGGACCCCGAGCAAAGGACCTCACAGAGCTCCTATCTCAACCCTCTTATTAGACACCGTATGCCATGGTTAATTAAGAGCTGAGGGCTGCAGGAGACGTTCATCTAGAAAAGGTGGCTGTGGCTAGTGGTCCACGGTGAGGGGAGGACGGTGGGACAGGAGACAACGGAGCTGAGCAGAGGGACACTGAGCACAGCAAAACCCAGGGCAGGCCCTGGCTTCCATGCAGGCTGTTTTCAGGGAAGCAAAACATCTCACGATTTGCACGGGGAGAGGTTTGGATGTCATCACCCAACCAACCCACGGGGACTGTTCACCCTGGGGAGGACGGTCCCTCACGCCCGCTCCCTGCCCTGGGGACCCCCGCTCACCTGGAGCTTCTGCAGCAGCACCACGTCTGCGATCTTCTCCTTGTCCTGCTTGGTTTGCTTGGCCTTCCAGTATTGCTTCTGGGCGGAGTAGCGGTTCATGGGACATACTTTGAAGAGGCAGTCTGGGAGGAGAGGAAGGCAAGCGTGAGGCTGCAGCAGCCACATGGCCACCAGCCAGCAGGGCCAATGTCACCAAGGGACAGGAGCAAGTGCTCCTCCAGGATACTGCTCCCATCACAGCAGCATCACTGGGAGATGGTCGTCCTCACCCACAACAACCCTGTCCGCTGCTGGGGGACAAGGAAGACCTGGCCGGGACTGGTGGAGGTCACGTCACCTTGTATTAGCTGGTGGATTAGTTTCAAATCAGGGTAAATAATGAGTCCGGGAATGACTCCACTTCTTAGACTCGTGATTAGCAGTGTTCCCATCGGAAACGGCCGTGCAATTTGGGAAGGAAAACTTCAGGGGGAGAAAAAGTACTGATGAAGCCCAGCTGTACCTAAGGAAGAGAGGATCCCGCTGGGAGAGAGGGAGGGAGAGATGGAGGGAGGGAGGCCGGCAGGACACGAGCAGATATCTCCACATCTCCCTTGTCCCCCCCCTGCCCACCGGACACCCTGAGCCAGCAGGACTGCAGGCAGCCGTGCCACAAGGACACGTTGGTTTTGCAAACACACTGTTGTTCTCCCATGACTGCTCGCAGGGAGCCTCAATGACCAGCGCTGGAAGCTACGAGCAACCGCCCCTAAAATCTGTACCTCAACAGCTGCATTTCAAGTCCTAACACAAACCCTTTGGGGACCTGAAGGGCACGGGTTTGCATCCCAGCTTCCCCAAACACTTGCAGCGTATCCATGCTCTGCAGATTGCCTTCATTTGCCTGCTTTCTCCAGGCTGCTGCGGCCGGGATGGGGGGGACGGGAAGCACACCCAGGTCCAGGCTTTGGAAACTGAAGCACAGGGAGGAGGCACTTACATCTCCCAAACCCTCATTCAGGGCTGGAAGCTGTCCGGTGCAAGGGCAGGAAGGGCTCTGCAGCCTGGATCGCCCTACTTACGCCTGAAATAGCAGCCCAGAAACTTCAGACACAAAAAGAAAGAAAAAAAAAAAAAAATCACTTCCATCTCTGGCCCCCGTCCCGAGCCACTGGCAAGCACGTATTTATTTACCTGGGAGTGACGAACAAACAGGCGCAGAGCACAGTTCTCACCGGCTCGGGCTTCTGGGCAGAGGCCAAGTTTCACATTTCATTTTACAGGTCTCTTTGCTAATGGCACATCCCGTGCCAAGGAGGCCGTGACGCCGGGCTTTGAATCGGGGACCGAGCATAGCTGCTGCCATGCCCGGCTGCCTTCTCCCACTGCTGCAGAAACACCTGGGCCACCTGCAGCACCTTAAATCGTTTTCGTTAAATTGCTAATTAGGCTGCAGAGAAACCTGGTAGAAAGTAGAAACTGGAGGGGGGGAAGGACTTAAAAAAACACCACAGCTCTTCAGAGATAGATGCAAATGAAACCCCTGGCTCCAAGCACACCCTGCCTGGAGGGGCTGCCTGACATCCCCATCTCAACGCTAAAGCCTTGGTTTGCAAGGAGGGAAACTGAGGCACGGAGTCAAAGAATCCCAGCATGGCAGGGGTTGGCAGGGACCTCTGTGGGTCACCCAGCCCAACCCCCTGCCCAAGCAGGGTCACCCAGAGCAGGCTGCACAGCACCGCGGCCAGGCGGGGCTGGAATATCTCCAGAGAAGGAGACTCCACAGCCTCCCTGGGCAGCCTGGGCCAGGGCTCTGTCACCCTCAGAGGGAAGAAGTTCTTCCTCATCTTCAGCTGGAACTTCTCATGCTTCAGTTTGTGCCCATTGCCCCTTGTCCTGTCACTGGGCACCACTGGAAAGAGTCTGGCCCCGTCATCCTGACACCCACCCTGCAGATATTTAGAGGCATTTCGAAGGTCCCCTCGCAGCCTTCTCTTCTCCAGGCTGAACAAGCCCAGCTCCCTCAGCCTCTCCTTTCGTTCGCACACAGAAAGGCTCCAGCAAAGCTTGTGTTGGAAGCTGGAGATTTTGGCACCCAGGCCTAAGCACCGACAATCTTTTGCAAGATGGGTGGTGGGTGGAAAAGAAAGAAGCCGAGGAAAGCTCCCACGTCAGTGCTGCCCGGCACAGCGATGCTCGGCCGAGCGGCCACGACCCGGCACGGCCACAGATGCAAGACCCTGGGGACGGGGGCATCTCGGGCAGCGGCACGGCCGGGAGTCTCGCCGCCTGCTCGCCTCGCAGCCATCGCGGCGCCTGCTCAGCACGGGACCCGAGAGCTTTATTTGCTTTTTTCCTGACGTGCCTGAACGCAGGGCTGGGAAGAGCCTTGGGCGGGGGGAAAGAAACCGCAAAAAAAAGCAAATAACCAAGAGGTGCCAGGCGTCTCGGAGGGCCGAGCCCCGGTGCGACGCAGGCGGCCGAGCCGCGCGTCCCTTGCCGCAGGGACAGGCTCCCGGGTGGGTTTTGGCATTTCTAAAAAAACCCATTTGGACGTGACTCTGGGAGAAGGGTCCCGTTTCCCCAGCGGGAAGCCGAGCCGGGCCCCGGAGCGACCTGCGTGTGCCTCACCGCAGCGCAGGATAGGGCAGGGTCCGGCCACAGGATACGGCGACGGCAACAGCACATGAAAATCCTCTCAAGCCTCTCGCTGCTGCTGCAGGCAAACAGCAGCAGCCCGTTGTTTTGACCTCCCTCGCGGCGATAGCTATCGAGAAGGCAGACCGCTACTTTTCCGGCCATTAAAACAAGCGCCTGGATATCCTGATAGGGTTTGAATGGAGCAGGGTTGAGTCTAGACCAGACCTTCGCCTGGAAAAGAGATTCAACTCCTGCCCGCGTCCAGGCAGGGAGACGGTGTGGCTGCTGGGACGAGGCTTGCACCGGCCGCCCCACGGCTGCTTCCAGCTCTACCCATCCAGCCCCAGGTGAAAGCCCACCGATGTCTGGGAGCGGGACGGCCCCCCGGGCTGTGCGGGGCTGTGGGACTCTGGGGAGCTGTCGGATGGCTCGTTAACCAGCCCCATGTACAAATTAGTGGCAACAGCTCCCGTGGAAAGGCAGGTCGCTGCTTGGGTGGGACCCCCATGGGGAAGGGTGCCCACAGGGTACCCGCTGAGGGGTGTTAAAGCCACCCTCAGCAAGAGGTAGAGGCACACAGCAAAGGGGGGAACCGCTATTTAAAAAGATTTTTCTTAAAAGGGGACCTGAAATTACAGTAGCTGGGATGAAAGGAAAGGTTGCCCTAAACCAAACCCCAAATCCAACAACGCAGTTGCTGGCTTTGGGTTGTTTTCTCAGTGTACAGGATAGCTCTGTGTACATTCAGGTGTTCAAAAAATGTGCAGGTGTGGCACTTCGGGACGTGGTTTAGCAGGCATGGTGGTGTTGGGGTGGCGGCTGGACTTGATGATCTTAAAGATCTTTTCCAACCTATGATTCTATAATTGCCCAGCTATACGCTCTGTGTCCCGGGCACTCAAACCCGACCGGGACGCTCGCTGGGACACGGCCCTTCCCCTGCATTTTGCAGCGTGCCGAGCGCGCGGGGCAGCCAGGCACACAAACAGCATTTCCCAGGTAGGTGCAGCGTAGGGCAGAGATGTGCTCCCCTGGGCTCAGCACAGCCCTTTACTCCCTGGGGAGCCCCGAAGGTCGAGGCCACCTCGCCGGCCGGCCCCAGGGCTTGCAAACCGGGGAAGCGGGATGCGCGATCTGCTTTTCCCAGCTGCCTGTCCTGGCTTCTCCACACCGTTTCCACAGGCCCGGCTTCCACTGACTCATCCCCTTTTCCGCCCGGACCTGGCCACTCCTGCCTACTCCTGCCCGCTCCTGCCCAGGGCTACCCCTCACCCAAATGGGAAATAATGAGAGCAGCCCCAAGCTCCGGAGGAGACGACGCGGCCAGAAACGTGATGATGGCTGAGGACAGATCGGGATTTACTGTCTTTTCCCTAAGCCCTGCCTGCCCCATAAATGGGCAACTTAAACCCTCATCTCTCTCTGAAGTGCAGCCAAGCAGAGCAGATGTAATTAGCGCTGAGTGCTAACGGGCTCGCCTTGAAATAGTTTGCCTGTCGCAACTGCCTCTCCTGTTCCCTGGCTCCTGGTGAGTAGACACCCAGCTGCCAGCATCCCTAGGGATGCATTTTGGGGTGGTCGAACCCACCTTTGCCAAGGATGGTTCTCAGCCTCCCCTGTTCCTTAAGGCTGGACTAAGGGGTCCCAAGGACCACCCCACCGTGGAGGCGGTTCCTATAAATGCACAAATGCCCCCAGAGGCAAACAGAGGAGGGTAGGTGGTTTGGCCAAGCCACAGCAACAACTCTACGGAGGCTGTCCAAGACCCCTCCGGGGTCCGCTGCAAAGGACAAGCAGCACCTCCCAGCCCCAGGTGAGCTGGGATGGCCAGGACCGCGGTCCCTGTCCCTGGCAGGGATGCTTGGAGCCAGCATCATCCCCGAGGCTGCCCACGGCAGCAATGGAGCTGCCCCAGCCCGGCCCCAGTCTCACCTCGAAATTTCTTGGGCGGGTTGTCCAGGTCGCCGGCGGCCGGCTCCACCACGCACCGATCATCCACCAGCCTGCGCAGGGACAAAAGCGGGAGCAGGGTGTCAGCAACAACGAGGTGCCTGAGCGAGGGGAGCGGCTTTGCCACACACCACAGCACTGTGAGGGCAGACGTGCGGCCGTCACCCGGCCCAAAGCGACAACAGCAAAAGCTGCATCTCCTGTCGCACCCATTTGCACGCTACAAATATTTAGAACAACAACACTCGGCTCCTGGAGCAAGCAGCTGCTCTTGGGTGCTTGCTCCAAGCATGTCGTCCCTTGTTCGCCACTACCCGCCATTTCTTTCACATCCCTTTTTCATCCCGGGCCCCTGGGGCAAACAGCACCAAATACAAATCAGCAGTGAAGAAACACAACGATTTGTGTCAGCCTTCGCTCAGCAACCCGTGCGGGAGGCTCAGACACCCGCATCTTGCCGGAGTGAACCCTGCCTTGCCCAGCTCCCCGCTGAGCCGAGCCCACCCCTGGCACGTGCACTGGCTGCAGAATTATCTCACTGCTAATCTGGCAAAAATGTGATGAGCTCAACTTTCGGTCAGTGGTTCTCCTTCTCTGGCTGGGCGCTCACCCCACAGGGACACAGAGGGTGTAGCTGCCATGGATGGGGGTGGCAGGGGCCCCCTGAAACCAGTTATTAGCTATTATCTGATCAGAGGTGCTGGCTCTGCCCATGACATGCAAAGCGCTTTGTGTCTCCTCCCTGCCCACCTCCTTGTTTTCCCAACGTTGAGCAAAATCCTTGAGGTTTGGCCTTGGGGACTGATTTCCAGATGGATGGGATGTTACTCAGCAAAGTTACCGAGAACAGTGAAGTAGAACCCGGCATGAGGTTCCACTCAGCCCGCAAAGCACGGAGGGATGAGCATCGCCCCGGGGCTCACAGCAATGGGGCCACCCGGAGCTTGGAGCTCGTCTGCTCGGGCCCCACAAGGCTTTCAAGGGAACTGGGTGCTCCAGTGAGACAGGCTGTACCCGCTCTCCTGCTTTCTCCCAGCCCCTGGGAAGCGATGCACCGAGAGAAACTGTGCTCCTGCCCCAGGCGAGGAAGTGAGAAACATGTCCCCACCCGCGGAGGCTGAATTCACGCAGCGTGCGAGGGGATGCAGGGTCGCACCCACGATGCCGTCCCGGGAGGGAGCATCCACGGCAGGGGCAGCTCGGTCCCTGCGACAGGAGGGAAGACGCAGCCCGGAGAGACGAGGTGCATGCACGTGGCACGGCAGCGAAGGGCACAGCGGAGCCTGTGCTCCCTATTCTGTTCCCCAAGAGACTCTTGACCCCCTCAACCAACCAAACAGCCAAAACATTGCTGGAGATGGACACGCTGCGCTGCAAAGAGTTGGCAAAAGCAACAGCTATCCCATTCGCAGATCCAGTCTCCTTCCCCCGGCCCAGCCGCTCTCTGGAGGAGGGGAAAATTCCTTTCAATAGCTCGGCAGAGAGGAATTCGGCCTCGGCGCTGATGGATTGGGACCCCAGGGACCCCAGCGCTGATGCGTCCTTGGCAGGAGAGGTGAGGTCTGGCAGGGTGCTCTGAACACCCGGTTTCGCTGCTGCCCCGGCCACCAGCTCTCTGCTCGCTTTAAAGCTCCCCGGGGTTGGGGGAGATTAACCTTAGATTTCAAACAGAGAGAAAAGCAATTTCTCTAATGCTTTTGGTGGCAGCAGGAACTTAAAAACAATTAGAAAAGACCTAGAAGATTGTAAAAAAAACCCCCAAACCCACGAGGTCTCAGTAAAGGCACGGTGAGCTGTGCCGGACAGGGTTGCCTCGGCGTTGCAAACACTTCCAGTCGGCAGCGCAGGGGTTTTGGGCTCCTGACCATGGGCTGCCCAAAAGCAATGCCTTTTCCATGGGCCATGACAGCAGGGAAGGAGTCGGGCACGTTCCCAAACTCCTGTGGGGCACGGAGCCTCGAGAGGGCAGGGAAAGAGAGGAAAAACCAGAGCGGAGCAGAGGCAGCTGCCGAGAGGGGCTGTACCACATCTCTCACCCCGCAGGAGATATGCAAAGCCTCAGCCCGGCCCCGATGCCACTCGTAGGCAGCTTTGGTTTCTATTTACTACTATTTTGATGGGGGACAGGGAGGAACAAATGCTTTCTATGTGCCTGGGAGTGAAGACCACCGAGGGCTGAGCCCCCACCAACCCACAGGTCAGGCTCCTGGCGCAAAGCATTGACCCTTGGCACGCACCCAGCTCCCACCAGTGCCTGCAAAGCGGAGGCCCCGATTCATCTGTGCACTTTAAAAATCAAAAATCCTCCGTTCATGGCAGCTAGGGGTCTCCGAGGAAGCGCCTGACCTGCGTGGCCCATCTTCAGTGCCGAAGTAACCAGCACGGGAGCCTCCCACCCAGAGCAGCTCTGCCCGCGGCGTTCGCCTGCCGCTTCCCCGTGCCCGGCGTTACCGCTCCACCACGCAGGGCGAGAGACACTGACCTGCCAGGCTGGAAGGCTTAATTAGTTAATGATCTCAAGGCAGTTTCAGCATCTTTAATCCTAGGATTATACGCTCTGCAGGATCACGAAGTGTTATTTCTATTAAACCGATACTCCAGACGAACATTCTTCAGTTAAAAATTGCTCTAAATAAAAGGATTCTGACAGGATGGACGCGAATCACCCGGGGGACTGCCGGGGCCAGGCTGCGCTTCCCCTAATCACCCGCATCGGCACGGCGGGATGGGGCAAACCGAAGCTCCCCCCGCTATCAGAGCAGCAGGGACGCGCGGGCGCTCGCTGCCGTGCCGAGCTGCGGGGACGACGCCGGGCACACGGAGGGCGGCTTCCATTTCTCGGGTGTTAATGAGAAAAGCGGCTGTCGGTGTCCGAGCACCTGGAGGAAGATCCCGGGCGAAGCACCCAGCTGGGTGCACTGATGAAATCTTCACGCTTCGCCTTTTCAAATTACCCCGCCGGGAGCAGAAGGGGCCGGATCCTGCGCACCGATGAGCCCGCTGCCTGCAGCCCAGCAAAGCGCAGGCGAGCATCTGGTTAGTTTTAAGCCGTGCAAGTCACTGCAGTGGTTCCAGTGGGGTTTTCTGCATGCTTTCAATAAAAAAAATTGAACATAAAGTGATTCCCTGGCCCACGGCCAGCGTGCTTGGCCTCGCGCGAGGCAGAGCCTTCGCCGGAGGTCAGGGGAAAAGCAGTTCATCCAGCGCTGCAATCCGCAGCGGTCGGACACCCCGAGCCTCCCCGGGGACGGCGGCCAGCTGGGGCTGACGTGGAGGCACCGCTCCTGCAACGTGAACCTGGGCTGGGGGAGAGCAGAGAGCCTTCCTCCGCCCACGCCGTGAGGAGCCCCGGCACGCCGCGGTCCGGGGGTTCACAGGGAAGAGGTGCTCTGGGCAGAGGGGAGCCCCAACCCAGGCAGAAACACCCCAATACAAAGCCCACCAACCCGCGGAGGTGAGGAAGAGGATGATGAGGATGAGGAGAAGAGCTCGCTGTTGGGCACGGGGCTGGGTCAGCCCTTCTGGCTCGGGGTGCAGCATGGGCACCGAGCCTGCAGGGAGGAATAAAAATAAAGTGAGAGAACGCAGGGCAGCCACAAAAATGCAGCTTTTTCCCCTGTTGTCCCAGCGCCGTCAGGAGGAAGCCGCTCTTGGCCTTGCGTCCCTCTCCTCCCCGCAGAGACGAGTTCATCCCGACCCGGCAGAGCCGGAGTTACCCTTTAACCAGCTGCGTCTCCCTGCACTGCTCCACCCTGCAAATCCACCTGCAATCACAATTACTGCTATCGAAGGCGTTATTTCACAGCCAGCTGCCGTTGAGGCAGGTCTGCCACTGGCCCTGGCCCTCTGCAAGCCCCCAGTGCTGGTCCCTGAGCCCCCAGCGCGTCCTGGGAGACCCCAGGGATGGCAGCGACAGGGAAGCACATTCCCCCCGGCAAGGGCAAGCCCCCGCACTGCAGTTCTACTCCTTTCTGGCTCTGGCCGTTTGGTGCTGGCTTGTCAGGGACATGAGATAAGATGGGGACGCTCATGACAGCAGCGTCTCCCAGCGCTCGCAGCATCACTGCATCCATCACGCCGAAGCAGGAACTAAATCAAGGTCTCCGAGTTCCTTTCCCTGCTTGGCCACTGGTTTGCTTTGCCCAGATGATCCCCTCAGGGCACCCCACATCGGCTGCTGTTCCCCCCATCCCAGACCCAGTCCCAAAAGTTCCCCCTCCCCAAGCACAGACCTCCCAGGAGTTACCAGCGATAGTCCCTAAGCCGAAAGCAGCTGCACATACAAGCTCCCTGTGGTGGGGGTTCCATGCCCTGGTGAAGCCGCTGCTCAGCACCAACCCCACATCCCCGACCCACGTAGCTGCTTCTGTCCCAAGCTGCCATTCCCTTGGACATTTGCAACGGGGAAGCCACAGCAGCAAAGTCGGGCAGCCCCGCAGAGCCCTTCCCCACCTCCCAGCAGGGAGCAGCCTTGAATCGAGCCAAGATGCAAAACCAGACCACCCTTGGGTCCCTGCATCTCACAGACTCCTGGGCACCCTCTCACGTCCCCAAAACCACTTCTGGCACCTCCGATTCAGGCACCCCGTCTCCTCCCCCTCTCCCCCCTGTGTCGCTCCCAGGGTGCTGAGCACGCAGCCAAGGGGTGCGACCAGCAGCGTGGCTGCCCTCAGCGCCGTTCCCCCGACGCCTCGGGTCACTGCTGCTTTTCAGCGGCCAGCTCTCGCCCTGCCTTCCCATGGGGCTTCCGAAGTAACCTCCTCCTTTTGGGCTGTCTTCAGCGTTTTAGCTAGTTTGGGTATTTTGGCTCTGTGTTCCCCCACCTAGCCTGGCACGCAGGAGTCCTCCCCACCCTTCAGCGGGATGTTTTTTCCTCCTTAAAAGCAAACGCCCGCTGCAGAGAGGGTGTGAGGGAGGAAGGGTTTGTGCCCAGGGGCCTTCACCAGTGCGATTCGGGGGGGCTGGGAGCAGAGAGGCTCAGCCGGGGGCTGCAGGGCTCCCCCCACCTCCGCCACCAACCCTCTCCATCCTCCTCAGCAAGTTCTCTGTGAGAAAGGAGGAAAGCACTTTAAAAGATAATGAATTAAGACTTTAGTGTTATTAAGGGGGTGTGATCCTTCTTCCCTGCTGAGGCATCCCATGGATCGTGAAATTCCAGCGCTGCGTGAGCGGCCAGTCCAGCCCCAGGTACCCCCACGCAGCCAGGGCTCGGAGGAAAGCCGGTGCTTTTGTGCTGGAGCTGCTAAGAGCCTGGCAAGCTCCTGCACCATGGCTTAGTCCTGGCTGAGACCCTTCTCTGCCCGCTTCCCCGCAGCCCGGGGCAGGGCGAGGGGCTCCCAGACCCACCAGCCTCTGGGCCAGACACCACCAGTGACAAAGCACTGGGGCTGATGGGTTTAAGACGAAGCACAAGCTGCAGGAGAGCCAGGCGGGAGGAAGCATCCCCAGCACGCAGCCCACCTCCTTCCCCGGGCTCTCGCCAGACCCCTTTCCCCCTCCTCAACCCCTCCGGGCATTTCGCGGCTGCGGAGGAGCTTGGTGCCAGCGGCTCCAAACTCCACTGCGCCTCTCGCCAGCGGTGCATCCCGAGCCCGGAGGGACAGAGCCCCGCAGCACCGCCTGTAAGCACCACCGGGTTGGTATTTAGTTGGCATTCACACCCGCATCAGCCAGGACACCCCAGAGACCCCAGCAGTGCTCTCGGGAGGAGCTCACTGCCCTGCCGGGATGCTGGCACGGGGATGCCACAGCACCGGGGCACATCCCTGAACCAGACGCTTGTGACTGGCACCTGGAGACACTCCATACCATCCCCTACAAACAGCGGATCCCATTAGAGACCGTCAGCGATCCCACAGCCAAAACCAGTCCCTCTGTGAGGAAGGATGGAGGGAACGCTTCTGGCAGGTGCTCAGCCGGGCACGCAGCACCCAGCATAGGGCTGGCAGAACTATTTGCCTTGCAAATCAGCTAAATAAGGTCCCAAGCTGTGGCAGGAGGGCTTGGGAGAAGCACTCTCAGTGAGTCACCCAGTCTTTTATCGCAGGAGTGATTTAAGGTGTGGTTGGGTCTCCGAGGTCGCAGGGCACAAGGGAAAACAATTTCAGAGGGTGGGAAACAACCTGGAGAAAGCAGAACCCCGGGAAAGTGGGGCTGCCCAGCAAAAGCCGTGCTGGGACCTAGGAGAAGAGGCTCTCCAAGCAAGCCTTGCTTTTCAGGTGCTTATAAGTGAGTCTAGAGAAGCACCCTGCAAAAAGAGGGACCTGGGGTCCAGAGCTGCAAGCAGATCGGAGCTCCCAAGAGCCTAAAGAGCTCTTCCTTCAGCTCCCGGCGAGCCATTGGGACGTGCTGCACGGGCTGACAACCCGTGCTGGGTCCCAGCAGAGCCCCCTCCGGACCTGGTTTCAGACAGGCTGGAAGGGTGCTCAGCACCCAGCTGCCGAGCCTGCCGCCCTGCCCCGGGACAGCTCCGGCGCTGGGAGAGCAGGGCCAGCTACGGGACCTCTCCCAGCAGGACCGTGGGGATGTCCTGCCACCCGTCCGGGCAGGGCTGGGCAGAGCCAGGCTCCATCCCGCATGTGCAGGACTTTCCGCCCGACACCGTACAGTCACATGCACAGGGATTTTGCGCCCAGGTCTGCACCCAGCAGCTGGTTTCTGGGCAGCATCCCCGCAGCCGGCGGGAGGAAGGCTTCGGCGGGCATTAACCCAGGGGCTGCCTGTGCCCAGCGGTGGGCACACGAACACGTGTAGGCGAAGGTATGTACGTCTCCGGTTATACGTAGGCATGTGGGAGCAAGTGCATTCATCGCAGATTATAGAGCCGGGCAGCTCCTGCCCCAGGAATCCCATCCAAGTCAGCATTCCTGCCTGAGCTCAGCCTCTCCTACACGCAGCGTGGGGCAGGCACGCTGGCACAGACCCACGTCCACCCGCCCGGGGCTGCGGGCACGGTTTGGGTCCCTGCTTTGGCGTAAGGAAAAAACCCACCCGTACCCAGGGGCACCCCGGTAACCCCACCAGCGCCTTCACCAAAGCGGGGACACAGCCTCTCCTCTTGCCGCAGGGCAAACAACTCCCGGTGGGATCGAGCAGCCGGGGGACAGAGGAAGGCACCGCTGAGGGTCTTGGCCTGGCTTTGCCCGGGTGCTGCTCTAGCAGCACCGCTGGCTCGCACAGAAACAGCGGGGACAAGCGACAGGTCCCCAAGCTCTCATCTCCCCAGCTTGGGCTGCGAGACCCCCTCGCCCACGCTGACATGTCCAGGAGGCTGCAAGGAGCTGGCTCAGCCTGGAGCTGGCAGTGCCCCAGTCCCCCCAGCCCCGAGCAGCACTGGGTGGCCATGGGCACCCACGTGCTGGTGACCCTGCAGTGGTTCCCGCCGACCACCGAGTGTGCGGGACCGCGAGAGCCATCGCTGCCTGTCCCAGGGGACAGCAGCCTCCAGCAACACCGGACAGGACTGGAAGCACTTCATCACCCCGTGCCACGGGAGGGACCCCGGCTGCCCGAGCCACCCCACTCAGCCACACGCACAACCCCTTCCTGACCCCACCAACCCCACTCCCTGCTCAGACCCATTTTGTCTTCTGCAGCCCCTAATGAGGGGGGGAAACGGTTTCTGGCTGCAGGGTGGGCTGTGGGGTCCCTCCAGGGCCAACCCCTGCCCCCGGCACCGCCTGGAGCTGGAGGAGAGCCCAGAGGCACCCAGCCTCCCCTCCCCAGCACCTGCACCCACCCCTGCTGCAGCACCCACAGCTTTCCGGACCCTTTTCCCACTGGGCTCTGGCCCACCACCGCTTTCTCGTCCCGTCCCGCCGCCGTAGCCGGCTGTCCCGGGACGGGACTCGCTGGTGGGACAGACATGGGAGCGTTCACTCACCCCAAGGTGCTGATGAAGCCGTTGACGGAGCCTTCGGCGTAGAGGGAGACGATGTCCCCGACGTGCAGGAAACTTGACATCTCATTCATGGTTGCCCTCGACCCAGCGCGGCGTCCCCCTTCTTCCCGAAGTCACCTTCCCGGGGCGAAACCCAGCATGGGGCGAGGGGAGCTCGGGGGGGACCCCGCTCCGGGGGGGGGGGGGGGGGTCCGGGTCTCGCTGGCTCCCTGCGAGCAGCAAAGGGGAGCGTGGGGGGCAGCGAGAGCCCCGCACACAACTTTTACATGTGCTGGGGGGGGGGGGGGGGAGCCGCGGGCGCGCTGCGAGGAGGAGGAGGAGGAAGGGGAGGAGGAGGAGGAGGGGTGGATGAAGCTCAAGGCGAGGTCTGCGGGAGGTCTGTCCGGCTGTCCGTGTCTCCGTCCGTGCACGGCTTTCTACCTGCAAGCCAATGGAGAGCGAGCAGGAAGTCCTGCTTCGAAAAAGCATGCAAATATTTTTTTGCCCTGGGAGGAGAAGCGGAGCCGCCCGGGGAGGGAGGGAAGGAGGGACGGGGGGGGGGGGGGGATGCCCCAAAAAAGGCCCCACCCTCCGCTCCCCGCCTCCCGCCTTGGGGGGGGGGCGCGCACTCCCCTGCCCTCCAGTGGGTCCCACCGGGGGGGGCACCGGGCCCGTCCCCGCAGCCCCCCCCCCCGCCCTCCGCCGGGCCGGGGTGCTCGGACCCCGCACCCCAGGACAGAGCCCCCCAACCGGGCTCTCTCCAGCTTGCTCTGCTCGCTCGGGGGCTGCCCTGGCTGCGGTGGGGGTCGTGGGGGCTTCTCTCGGCCCTTCCCTGGGGGTGATGGGGGTCGTGGGGGCTTCTCTCGGCCCTTCCCTGGGGGTGATGGGGGTCGTGGGGGCTTCTCTCGGCACTTCCCTGGGGTTGATGGGGGTCATAGGGGGTTCTCCCAGCACTTTCCTGGGGGTGATGGGGGTCGCGGGGTGTTATCCCGGCACTTCCCTGGGGGTGATGGGGGTCGTGGGGGATTCTCTCGACACCTCCCTGGGGGTGATGGGGGTCACAGGGTGTTCTGGCACTTTCCTGGGGGTGATGGGGGTCGCAGGGCGCTCTCCCGGCACCAGAGAACCGCGGGCGCAGCGAGCCCTCAGCCGGGGGCTGCGTGGCCGTGCTCAGCCTCCATCAGCAAACGCAAGTCCCCCATGCAGGCGGGGTGCACCCACTGCCCCAGCCCCCTGCACCCTCCCTCACATGGCAGAGGGAAACTGAGGCACCCCGGCTCCTGCAGCCACAGTCCCTGTCCCACCGAGCCCCTCTCCTGCCACACCAGGACCCCACAGCCCAGGTCCTGCTCTGCCCCTTTGGGTCGTCCCCCTCCCCAGTTCGCAGCAGGACCAACATCAGGAGCTGCAGCTCTCGGTTCCCGTCCCCGCTCCGACACCCCAGGAGCTGCCCTTTGGCCAGTGCTTCCCCCGGCCGGGGCAGGCACAGGGATCCTGCACCACCCGAGCAGGGAAAGCCCCGGCTGAGGACAAGGCAGCTCTCGCTGGATTTTTCTGCCCCAGGTGAGCTCTTGCGGCTTCCTGAAGCCCAGCTGCCTCCTGCCAACGTGCCGCTCCCAAGCTGGACCGGTTCAGTCCCGCTTCACCTCTCGCCACCTCTGTCCTGCACCATCGCCCAAACCCTCCCCCTGTTCGAGCTTTCCCAAACCAGGGTGACGCTCCGGCTGCCGTCCCCAGCCCCGTCCAACCACAGGGTTCACGCAGCACCCGACACTGCCGCACCCAACCCACCCATCACCACCGGGAGCTGCGATGGGAAGGAGTCCCCCCCACCTGCTGAAGTCCACCCAGTCCCCGCAGCCTGCGAGGAGCCTTTCTGCAGTCAGCCCAAACACGGCAGGGCTGGGCAAGCAGCTCCCAGCTCCCAGTATAACACTGGTGGAAAAGGACCATGTCCTCAGAGCATCTTCTGGACAGCACAAGTGCCCTAGTTCCTCACTTTAATTAAAACTTGCCTGCTGTAAAAACAATATCGGAAGGAGAAAAAAAAAGCATGATGCTTTTCTCATTTATTTCCCTGCTGTCCTCTTTTCTCGCAAACAAACACACAGGTTTCAGGAATCTAAAACTTGCCCTAAATAGTGGATTTTTTTTTTTTCCAGTAGGAAACGGACAGGTCCCCTGGCAGAACAAAGGGAAAAAAATTAGTGCAATTCCTCTGGGGGAGATGCGAATTCAGGTCCACCAGGATTAGCTGCGTTTTCAGCACAGGACAAATTTAGAAGCCTTTATCTCAGGGCAACAGAGGGGGGAAAGAGAAGATCATAAGAAAAAAACTTGCTGCTGTTAAAAGCAAACGGAGGTTTCACAACAGGAGCTAAAAGATAGCCCCCAAGGAATCAAAGACCAAAACTCTGTGCACAGATCGGCTGCTTTGATCAAAGGCACGAGCAGCATCTCGGCTGAGGAGCACCACAGCATGCCCACGCCGGTCCCACCAGCCTCACTGTGCACAGCCGGGCCAGACACCACTGCTCCCAGCCCAGCCCAAACTGGGCTCCCCGGGCACCCGTCCTCCCTCGTACCCCAGGGATGGCTCATGTTTGCAGAGCACTGAGCAGTAAAAAGTCATTTGGAAGCGTGAAAAAACCCACTGCATCAAACAAACAGGCATCTGGCCTGGTTTCTCCCACCCAGGAGAATGAGGAGCATGAAGACGAAGCCTTTTGCCATCACCCCACGGCAGGAGGCAGCCCCCTCCCCGCACTCGGGGTGGTGGGCACCAAGCCCAGCCCGTGCGGGGGGCTGCACACCCCAGCTCAGCTCCATCAAGGATGGGGAACCCAAAGTGCACCCCTGCCTACGCTGCACCCCGGGGATGGTGGCACAATGTTCACAGGTCTCCAAATCCTCCCTGGATGGAGCGGGGATGGGTGAAACCCTCCCCTTCCTCCAGCCCTGGGGGGGCAATGTGCAGCTCCGGCTCCCTGGCCAAGGGGCTGGGACACGCCAGCTCTGTGCCTGTGGTGGGCAGAGAGGGACCCCCAGCATCTGCCACCCAGGGTTTGCCAACACGCGGGCAGCAGCACGGACAGCTGGCTTCTAGGAGGGAAAAAAAGTGCATTTGTCCGGTGGCTTGGTCCCTCTCAGCTGCACTCATGCAGCTACGACCACACCGAGCCATCATGCTGCCCACCCTGCGAGTCCTGACTCTGCACGGGGTCTCCGGGCGGCTCCCAACTCGCAGGGATGTTTTGGGCACAGGATTAGACCCAAAAATACTGCGGGGAGCTGCGAACAGGCTGCAGGCGAGTCAGCAGCCCTGGCCGTGGGATGCTCACAGGCACACGCAGCAAGGTGGCCAACTCACTGTGCCAGCACTTGCTCCCCGGGCCCCAGGGTGACAGAGGAGTTAAAAATAAGACCATTTCCTTCCTTACCCCCTACTTTAAACCAAGTGATAAATACAAACTGGGAGTTTCTGCCCCCAGAGAGGAAGCGGCTGTGGAGACGCAGCCCGTGAGTCAGTCCAGCAGCAGTCATCCCCATCCCGAAGGCATGGCCTCCATCGCTGGCGGGGTCAGAGCCACATTCCTTTCACATGCTGAAATTGCTCCTTTGCAGGCGACTGCTCGAACGGCAGGGTCACCTCCCTCCCCCGGCCCCCAGCCCTGTCCACAGGGTGCTGCTTTGGCAAAATCTCCCCTCTCCCCACACACCCTTCCCATGACGGCCCTTGGCAGCGAGCACTCCCTGACATGGGATGGCGTTGGCTTCCCAACCATGCCGCAACCCTCTGACAGGTCAGCCAGGAGTGGACAGGAGCCCAGCTGGAGCTCGAGTTTGTCCAGATGCTTTGAGAGAAAATACATTGCTGAGGGAGAGGATGGCGAGCAGGGGTGCTGGCTGGGGAGGCAGATGGGTTAGTGGTGCCCGAGCAGCATCCCTGCACCCTGCCAGGTCCCCATCCAGATTTTGCATGAGTCTCCTCCAGCGTCCCAAATCATGGCTGGGAACTCAAGGGTGAAGCCACTTGGAAGAAGAAAGCGAGAAATAACTGTAGGCTCCTTTGTTCGAGGAGGAGGGAGGGAGACACTTGGTCCCTTGTGCGCGAGCAGAGCAGGGAGCAGGAGGGCTCTGCTGACAGACACACATAAGAGAGGGATTCTTCGGCCAGGAGGCGAGTTTGCCCCCTCATCTCACTGGCTTCGGCTGCACCCTGACCCGCTGCTGCCCACGAACGCAACACAAAGGCCATCCGGGCTCTGTATGGTGCCTTTCACGCTGCTGCACCATCCTCCCACCCCAGCCACTCCGCAGAGAGCAGCAGAGGTGGGCCAGGACTGACTCCAGGCTACAGCTGTCAGAAAAAGGGGTGGTTTAAACCTAGTTTCTCCTTCTGGGTGAGGATTTCAGAGCCCAGAGTAGTTATCACTGACAAAAGTCGCTCCTATAGTGCAGAAGATGCTACGTGCATCCCCAGTGACCAGAGCTAGACCCCACATGTGCTTTGCTTGAGCTGCAAACCCAAACCTCCCCAGCAGCAGCCGTTTGAAAGGTGACCCAAGGTCTGCCAGGGCAGGGCTGAAACCCCCTCGGGTGACTTCATTAACCGGCAGAGACGAGGGCCGGTTCCCTCCTGCCTGTCCCATCTGTGCCTCCACTTGCACCTGGCCGTCTCCGACTGTGGCTGTGCCAACGGTCTCACTGGAGCAGCCACGCTCCCCCAAAATAGCTCTCAGACTGGATGACTTTGGCCCACATCCTCAAAGGTGCTGAGGCTCCGGGTTACCTCGGAGAACCTGAACCTCCCTCCCCGCAGCGGTGGCAGGAGATGGCCTGGGAGGGAGAAGATGCTGGTGCAGACGTGGTCCTGCTCGGCCTGACCCTCGCTGTGCATGGGAGGATGCCCACACGCTGGTCTCACCCCAGCAAGACAGAGACAAGGCTGCCATAGGAAAATAGGGCAAAACAAAGCAATTCCTCCAGTCCCACCCTTGCTCCTTGCCCACCCTCCTACCCCCACGTCCAAGCCCTCACATCTCACCCCGAGGACGGGCAGGGTGAGCAGCAGGAGCTGAGAAGAGGGGAAGACCCCTCTCTCCCACTCACCCTCCCTGCCCGAGAAGGGTTAAGCGATGCTTGCACCGAAGACACTTTGTACTTGGATTTAAAAATACAGCCAATGCCCCGGTGGCTCAGCTCCGTGCAAGTTGCAGGTATATTTCCACACTTGAGCCAATAACCTTCCCCGAGGGAAATTTAGGCTTTTTATGATTAAAAGGGGAAAAAATAATAGTGGGGAATTAAATATAGTACAGAATGAGAGAACAATTAGCAGTTGCCGTTAGCGACACCGGGCCAAGTTTGGGACAAACGCTGTGGTTGTCTGGAGAGCAGCAGGGCTGGGGACAGCCACTGGCACGGCTGGGTGACATGGGAATCGGCCGGGTGCTCGGGGCAGGGAGGGACTCTCGGTCCAGATGGCCCTCGGGAGCCTGGACCCGGCACGACCCAGACCTACGCAAGCAGCCTGCTGGGACTGGCCACACCTCATAGGCATGACTTTTTCTACCTTCACTTTATCAAAAGCAAATGGAAGCGTTTGCACAGGCCCGTAGCTTCCCTAATAAGCAAACACCGGTTAATTGTGGGGTAGAGCAGGGGCTGGGGCTGCCAGCCTTGCCTTCGCTGTGGGCCAAGATGGCAGCCAGCAGCAGGGACAGAAAAGGGAAGGGAAGAGCCCCGTTCCCCATCCCTCCTAGTGCATTGCCCAAGAGATTTTGCATTGCACAACCCTCCCTGGCTGGGCTGGCCATCCGCCGCCCCGCACCTTGCTTCCCGGCTGCGCGCAGCTACCACACAAACTCCCCCACAATTGCACAACTGTTTTGCTCCAAATCAGCTGATTTGTTGCCCGCTACAGTCAGGCCCATGTGAGAGCATCGCTAACGGCTCTGCTGGCTCATCTCCAAGGGCACGCACTAATTTACGCCCCGGGCAAAGCCTCATGTTATATCCCCAAGCCCTCCTCTCCTCCGCCCATCAGGGCAGGGACCCAGACGAGACCACCTCACACGGTCCCCATCGACGGGCAGGTTCTCCAGAGCAGCCAGCGGCTCCAGAGCAACCCGGAGCACGCCGGAATGAGATCCCACCAGCGCGTCTCAGTCCCTGAAGAAATCCAGAGGGATCTGCCGCAAACCACACTCCAGCACGGAGGAGCCAGCGGCACAGGCTCTTCTTTCAGGAGATCTTCTGGAGATGGATTGCCACGCCAAGCAGCATTTCCTCTGCCTCTGAGTGGACCACGCAGGCCCTCTCGCCTGGCTCGCGGTCAGCACGCAGCGATGAATGAACAACACATCTTATCGGAGAGCGGCCGGGAAACGCGCTCCAGCTGCAGCCCGGGATGGGCACGGTGCCCACCTCTGCATGCCACCAGGATGCAGGACGGGCTCCAGCTCCATCCCGCTGCATCTGAGCTGGGGACGGGGATCCTCCGCTGGGCTGGTTTTAAACGGGTTGCACTGCTGCACCCAGCCCAGCTCCTCTTGGGGTGGGTCGGGTCTGAAGGGCACGGGGACTGGGAATGCCAGGGGGAGGAGAAGGAACCGAGCACAGAGGAACTGGCTTCCCACTACAGACCTGTCCTGCCCTGGCCTCCATTTCTCCCTTTCAAGTTTCATATAAAATGGCTGATCTGAGGTTCTTCCCTCCTCCCCGGCTTTTTGAGACAAGTTAGCGCCAAGCAGCCTAATTACAGCCTTCGCCGAGATAACCACACGCTTTCCTGCTGAATGACAGCCTGGGTTACTCCGTGGCTCCGGGCCAGGACCAGCTGCGTCCCCGTCTGGGCCAGGCCACCGCCTCCGTCACACCGGTCGCACCCCCAAGGGCTGGGGGGACCAGCAGACGCTGCTCCCCTCTCGGCGAGGGCGTGCTGAGAGCGGGAGGGAGCAGGCAGCCCCGCAGTTGGTTTTATGGGCTCCCTGAACGTGGCAATGAAAGGAAACGTGCTGTGAGCACGGCCGGGCTGCTGCACGGGCGATACAGCCCCGAGCCCAGAGGAGATGCTCGGGGTGAGCTGGGCGATGCTGCAGCGCAGGCAGCTGTGCACCCCGCGGGAGGGGGGTCCCACACGGTGCTGTACCCCAATCCCAGCACTGCGAGAGAGGAGTGTCCCAGGCACCCCACGCAGCCTGCTGTCACCTCAAACTGGGGGCTGGCTACTGGGAGCAGGACACTGGGAGAGTTTCAGCCAGCACCCAAGTTACCCACCCAGGCTGCAAAACACATTTCTGCTTTCATCCCCGGGAGGCTCTGGGCTCCTTCTCTCCCTCCACTCCCAGATGAGCCCCGCACAGGGTGAGAGAGCAGCTCCCCAGGCTCCCATCCCTCTTGCATGTGCCCCAGCACCGCAAACCCCAAACGCACCAGCCGCTTACCAAAGCCCCCCCCCCGCCCAGTGTCAGCACTCGGGGTGCAGGACCCACCGTGTCCTTGCCGGGGTCCCCACCAGCACCAGAGCTGCACCAGCCCCAGCTGCCTGGAGGAAACCCAGCCCCCCGGCTCCCTCCCCTTTAAAGGCTCCCCACCCACAGCTGTGATTAGAGGGTGGGCTCACCCTCCCCTACACACCTGGGTGTTGCTGGACCAAAGAATTGGGCTCCCACTTAAAATTTGCTGAGCAAAGAGGGAAAGGAAAGATGGGGTGTGAGGTGGCAGTGCCTCATCAGACACATTTCCACCCTCCCAGGGGTGGATGTCCCACCTGAGGGGACATATGAACCCATCTCATTGTGCTGGGGGAGGAAGAGAGGCTGGATGCGAATCCCAGCAGCAATTAACTTTGTGGTGAACAAACCCCCGCAGCGGGTCTGAAAGCTGCTGGGGAGGAAACAGCCCATAACGGCACCAGGAGGACTGCGAATAACCAGCCTGAGATCTGATTTCAAGGGACCGGCCACGTCCAGTTCGGAGAATAACACTTGCTGGGTGTGATCAAGGGAGGAAAAAGAGGAGAAAGTTGGCTTTTCTGCCTGCTTCCAGCCTGGCACAGCTGCATGCACCGCTCCAGCCTGAGCCCCTGCAGCAGGATACGTGCTGAAGTGGGTGCTGGAGGACCCGGACATCCTCACGTCCTGGAGATGGGCACGGACCTCCTTGGGATGAGTCACGCCGCCGTGCCAGGGCGGTTCATTAGGCAGCTTCCACCAGCACAGAGGAATGCGTTGAACAAAGATCCCAAATCCCTGTTTGTTGTAGAGGGAAGAGTTAGTCACGCCTGTGCTCCACGCTGCTGAGTCACCCAGCAGCCACGGAGCCATGGGATAAGGGACTGGAGAGGATGGGAGCGACTGCTTAATGACTTTACGTGTAAATCAATCAGGAGGTTGTGACGATGCCATAAACCAAGACAGTCACAAGCTGAGAGGGAAGAGGAATAGTGGGCAGAGTTTATAGCTGTTACAGAAAAGAAAAAAGGAACTATAGAGGTGTTTTATTTGCAGGACCAGAGCTGGCTTTAAAAATTACAGGTAACATTATATCACTTTTTATATACCTCCAGCGGACCCAAAAGCTCTTTTATACGCTGCGGCAGACGCAGCGCCTTCCTGCCTGATTCAGAGCAGCGGCTGGGCCCTGATTTCACAGGATCGATCACAGAATGACAGAATGTTCAGGGTTGGCAGGGCCCTCTGTGGGTCACCCAGCCCAACCCCCTGCCCAAGCAGGGTCACCCAGAGCAGGCTGCACAGCACCGCGTCCAGGCGGGGCTGGAATATCTCCAGAGAAGGAGACTCCACAGCCTCCCTGGGCAGCCTGGGCCAGGGCTCCGTCACCCTCAGAGGGAAGAAGTTCTTCCTCGGGTTCAGCTGGAGCTTCTTCTGCTTCAGTTTGTGCCCGTTGCCCCTTGTCCTGTCGCTGGGCACCACTGGAAAGAGTCTGGCCCCGTCCTCCTGACCCCCACCCTGCAGATATTTGTAAGGGCTGTGGAGAGGCAGCCGGACCAGGGCAGCTGATGGCTTGAAAACCCAGCCGGGCTGTCCCAGGAGCAACGCCGGTTCAGAGCAGCTCACGAACTGCCCGGATGAAATTGCCTCGTTGGACATTTAAACTGGGACACGAAGCATGTTGGTGCTGGTAAAGCGGAGTTTTCTTTATCATGGATGCCAGCCTAACAACTAGCATTTAATTTTAACACCAAAGGCTCGAGTCTCCAGTGACTAACGTTTCCTTTGATCAAAATCACGGCTCTGGTGAGCAAAATGCCCCGACGCTGCTGGGAGGGAGGTGTGAGCAGCACGCAGCCGCTTCGCAGCGCCTGGCCCCGGCCCCGTGCAGGACACACTGCTGGAAACGATGCGTTGGATTTCTCCGCTGAGGTTGGGCCATCGGTTGCTGATCCTCAGCCCAGCTAGGAGCACCTCGGGGGCTCTGCCGGCGGCGCGACAGGGTTTACCTGGGTCTCTGCTGCTTCGCCCCATTGCACCAGCCCAAGGCATCCCTCTGGGAAGGCTACGGATGGGTGCAAACAGAAAATAGGTGTATCTGTAACCTATACCTGCTAAGGGATTCAAATAATTCCTGAGTGTAAAGCAGGAATTTTATCTGCTTGTGAAAGTCGCCTTTGCTCCACTGCGGATGAGGCAGGAGAACCGCTCAGCCCATGACACGAGAATTTCCTACCCACGGCTGGCTCAGCCGCTTGCCTCCAGAGCTTGAATCATTTCTCTCATTCGATGCAGAAGTCAGAGGATTGCCTTGAAAATAGAGCCTTTGTCTGGCAAATATTTCTCCTGTCTGGTCCGGGGCCGTAAGTGCCCTGTGTTGATGAAATGGCAATCTCTTTCGCAGCCAGCCAGTAACCATCAGCAGAGCGGGAGGACGGCGGGGGCCCGTCTGCGTGGCCAGGGCAGGGTCCGTGCCTGCGCAGATGCCCCACGCAGAGGAAGTGCTGCGTGTGTTAGAGAACAGGTTTGTTTTTCAAAAATACCAGGCTACATCCTTAGCGGTTTCGAATTTGGGGCACAGATTGTCGAGGTGCTCTGTGATTTTAGAGCACCTGAAATAATGGGATCTTCGGCTGGAGGCGATCTCCTAGAACCACCCAGCCACCATCATAATACAAATGGGTCGTAATAAAAAATAAATTAGTGTGAGTCCACATAAGCCAGCGGAGCTCTATCCCTTTCGCAGGCTGAGGATCCAGATGAATATTTCATTTAAAACATTCTATTATGTTGGCTCATGTCATTGTAATATCGGAGTGTCTCACATTTGTAATGCAGCTTTACAACACCTTTGCGAGACCTGGAAATCTCAGACTGGAAATGATTTCAGGCACCGACCATCTCTTTCACTCCGTGTTGGTGCAGCGTCTTGCACAAGGGAGTCCATGACCGGGGCTTCGTGGCGCTCCTGAAGATGCAGAATAAGCAGAGCCAGACCGTGTGTCTCAGGACAAGGCTGCACCAGAGCGCAGGACGATGCAGGAAATCAGCTTGAGCCTCCCAGTGCCGGAGCGGTCCCTCCAGCCCATCCATCTCCAAAGCTGGAAGAGCCACAGCAGTCGGAGCACTCCAGCACTGGATCATCACCTTCTCTCAGCGCATGGGAGGACAACAAGGTTTGCAGAGGCTTTTCTACCTCGCAGGGTTTGTGAGCAGCCTGGGTTGCTCTAGAACCACATCGGTGTTTGTAAACAACCTGCTTAAAATACATCGAGCAGGATGTGGGAGCATCATGTGAACGTGCAGCTTCTTGTCAAGGCAACGGGCCCGACTCTGCCCTCGAAGGGTAGAACAGAATAACTCTCCAAGATCATTTCCACCAGCCTATCCTGAACACCGGCAAGGACAGCTCGGTGTAGGCGTCTCCACTTCCCACCCACGCAGTGGGAACAGCACAGGGACAAGGACCGCGCTGACCAGGGATGCTTGGATGCTGTGGAAATGACTTGCTGCCTCTGCCAGACCTAATTTAGCGGACGACACCAGCTGCTTCCCAAAGAGGTGCACATAACCCTGAAACAAGCTGCTGTGGAATGACTCAGCCGCAGCAAACCCTTCCTCCTAACACCTCCTAGCCCTGTGCTGGTGTTTGACATATGACCTGGCAGAGGCAGATTGCTAATAATACATTTTATATGGCACTTTGGGAAATCTCAGACGGTTTTACACAGAAGTCAAGACTATTTGGAGCTCAAGGCTTCTAAGGATGTGTCAAGGACAGAGAGTTTTGGTACCCAGGAAGGCTGCCTGGGAAGAGTCTATTGCCAGGACAGCTCTGATAAACCAACCTAGCAAGAAAACAATGATGGCTGTGGTTAATTTGCTGTTGTTAGGGTCCAGAGTAAACACCCCAGAGATGGTTGTGGAGGGAGTTCTCTCTTTCACAGCCATGGTTTCAGGTTAGCTGGCACAGTTTAGAAGCTACAGCCCTGCTGTATCAAGTGCCCCAGAGACTGGTGGGAGCATGAGATGGCTGTGAGAGCATCTCATGCCGTGCCAGGCCAGGAGCCCCACCATCCCATTGCCGGAGGACCGAGCTCTGGCACTGCAGCCAAAGCAGGTGCCCAACCCTCCGGCAAGTCCGGGGAGGGAACCAGCGAGGCCTCGAGCGCTGGGGACGGCTCAGAAACAGCCCCGAGCCACGCAGAGGAACGCCTGGGGAGAGCTGGAGCGTACACTGCAGGCTTTGTCTCGGGCAGGTCGGCTGGGTGTGTGCTTCCTGGCATACAATTCCCAGATTAGCAGGAGCCGGGCTGCCAGCAGCTCCTCCAGCCCGGCCGTGAATGAGCCGCTCGGGGCTGCGAACCGCTGCCAAGGTCAGTGGTTCAAGCCCCCGGCACTGGCAAGCTGCTTGGGGCAGAGGCAGGGGATGGGATGAGGTGAGGATGTGAGGATGGGGCATCTCCTCCCATGCACCCAAGGGCAAATGAAGGGGAAGGGGGGCACTTCGTCACCCCACGGGGTCAGGACCCCCAACCCCTCTCTGATACTGCTGTAAGAGCTTGGCTTTAGCCCCACGGGATGGAGGCCACCACTGGCCAGCCAGACAAGACAAGCTCACAGCTGATCATGCATCGGGGGTGGGAACAGAGGCAGAGACCTGCCTCTTCTTACCCTGAAATTAATAAACAAAAACATTAAAAGCCACAGAGAACAACTAATGTGGAAAACATGAAAGAGCCGGAGGGTGGAAGGGTTGGGAAAGGAGAAAAAGTAATTCAACATGGAACTGTTTAATAAGGGAAAGTGAATAATCAGAAGCAGAAGTGAGAATGATTTATTCACACTAAATGCTTAATCTAAAAAATAAAATTAAATAAATTCAAACCAAAGCCAGGCTGAGCCAGCCAGGGGAGTGAGACTCAGGGGTCCTTCCCAAGGAACAGGAAAGGAGAAAGCAAAAAGGGAAACGTGGTTCATCCATTAAAGAGAAACATAGGGGAAAGAAGAAGAAGAAGCTGGAGGTGAGGAGCTCTTTGGGACAGGTTGAAGCCTGGCTGGTGCCGGGGCAGGGAGCGGAGAGGAAGCGTTGCTCTCTCCTGCGGGAGGGCTGCCGATGCGGGGTGGTCCATCGGGGGCTGCTCCCCACCTCTCCCAGAAGCGGGATCTAGGGAGGGAGGGAAGGATGCGCCTCAGCGACCGAAGCAGCCGAGGCAGAGCGTCACTGCCTCCCGCCAGCCCTGCTGCCCGCTCCCACCGCCTGACCGGGCTCCGGTGCTGCCCCGTGCCCCAAAACGGGCTCTTTCATTACCTGTGGCCGCTGGGCAGCACGAGGCCCTGGGGCACGGGGCTCCGGGCACCTCCAGCATCTCTCTCTGTGGGAGCTGGACCCAGGCCGGCACATCACAACCATCAGCATGAAGCAAGGCTGCTCCAACACCCCACTGGTGCCCAGCTCATTGCACCCCTCCAGCTTCCAGCCCCATTTACTGCCTCAGAGAAGCTGGACACCAGCAGCTCCTCGCCGACTGCAGCTCCGGGAGCCGTGCCAGGCATGGCCCTGCCTTTATCTGCCCGTGAAGATCACGCTTATGAATCGGCATCTGTTTGCAGACGCTCTCTCAGAGGCTGAAAGGAGCTACTGTGTGGGCTCTCGGGATCAGACCCATGCCCTGGAGCTCATGGCAGATGGGTTCAGGCAGAGAAACATCCCCGTTAAGTTCCGGGTGCTTTCCTAAATGCTCAAAGTCTGCGCCTGCCCACACACTGCAGAGCGAGGTGGCTGTGGAGAGAGCTGAGCAGGGAGGGAAAAAAAAATAACCGAGCAAACAACCCGGTAACACTCCTGGCTGGCACGGGATGAGACAAAGAAACCGCCTTCACGCTCTGTTTTCCAATGGTATTTGGGAGTTTCCCACCCCCATGTCGCAGCTACTCAAGGCAAGACAACACATCTGGTCTTTGCAGGAGGGAGAAGATGGGATGCTGGGCAGCAATGGTGGGCAGCAAGGGTCAGCAGCCCCCCGGGACCCCCCTTCCCACCTCCCAGACGTGCTCTTCCTGTGCACGGAGCGGAGGAAGTCGCTTTTTCCGCTCTCTGGGGCTGTCCCTGCCTTCGGGAGGACCGTGCTGGCATTCGGCTGCCCTCAGCTCACACCAGCGAGGAGCGATGACCAACGCGAGGATCTGCCTTCACAGAGCCAGGCTGGGAAACTCCCCGCGTTTCCTCCGCACGGGGATGGAGGGTTTCCGCAGCCGGTTGTCTGGTACTGCCCAGACCCCTTGTCAGGCCAGATTTCAGAGGCATTTAGAAATATGGCACTGATCCTGAGGGGCTTTGGAGGGGAGGAGTTGGTATGCAGCCCCTTGTATGAAAGGGGAAACTGAGACAGGGAGTACAGAGCCAGTCTTCTCAAGGGGGAGACTTAAAACTGGGCCCATTTCATAAATAACCTCACTGAAACATGCTGGGTTTTTTTCTGCAGAGGCCACCAGCTTTTCTAAAATGGATTTATGGACCTGACCTTATGCAATTTTAAGCATATTGGCCCAAGTGCCTTGCCCGTGGTCCCACAAGGACTTGGTGGAGGCAGAACTACAGCTGTGGCCGCAGTGCACCGCGGTGTCACGTGGCACCAGGAGAGCTGTCCCATGTCAGTGACCCGATGGCATTTTTCTCTTCTAGACTGACCTCAGACTTTTCCAGGGGGTCCATCTCTGCTTGCTCCCGACTGTACCCAGCTTCTCCCAAAGCAGCCACTGGTTTCTCCTGCTGTCTTCAGAAAACCTCGGTTGGAGAAAGAAACATGTCAGAGAGACAGACACCCTGGGTACTGCAGCCAATTGGAAGAAGACTTTGAACGTGTCCTCACAGCACAGCCAGGAATCGACCCCAGATGCTGATGGCCTGGCCACATTCCCACAGACCTGCAGGACCTCACAGGCAGGTTGTCCCAAGCTTCTTGCCTGCAGAGAGGTCTGCTGCCATGCTGGAGCGCTCTCCGTGCTGACGTACCAAGGAGCTGAGAGTCTTCTCAGGATGCTCACAGCAGCCCTGTGCTTCAGGACTCACACCCAGGACGTGCTGGGTTCAGTATCCTTAACCTGATTAGGAAAAATACCTGGGAGATCACAGCGTGCTTACCAGAGGCAAGGGATGGGAGCTCTGTTATTTGAAGTATTTCAAATCCAGAGGGCAAAGTTGGAAGGAAGGGCCTGGACAGAACAATTCTGTGCTCGGGACAAAGGCGAAAAGGAAGAGGAGGGTCTGGGAGTCCCTCCCCTCTTGCTGGGAGCTCATATGGTGGCACTCAGCCCCCGCACAGATTTATCAGCCCTCTGATACATACACGCAGTCACAGAAACCCCCCTGCCTTCCCGTATTTATACAACAGATTATCAGAAGGTGTATTTATAAATTATTAGTCCTAAACAGATTATAGCTTGACAGCTCTTCCAATGCCTGAAAAACACAAGCTGGCTTATGCTGGCTTCTCTGGACATGGCAAACAGACGGTTTGATTAATGTCCCACATGCTCCAACAGCTATTATAGGAACAGCTCCTGGATCTGTTGGGGGTTTTTTTGATCAATTTGATAAATCTGGTGCATGTGAGAAGTGCTTTGCCTGAAGCCTCATATTCTCTCTTCATCCAGAGCCCATAGACAGCACAGCCGTGGTGAATTCGGTGTGGGGACACCAGTGGTCTTGGCTCTGTGGGAACTGGGACATCGCATCCCTGACCTCAGCCCTGAGGATGCCTGCATCCTCCCACCCTGCCCAGCTGGGAAAAAATCAGAATCATAAAATCACAGAATCATTAAGGTTGGAAAAGACTGCTAAAATCATCAAGTCCAACTGTCAACCCAACACCACCATGCCTAATAAACAGCACCTTGCCTTCCCAGCAACCCCAGAGGGAAGCAGGAGGGAACTCTGTGGGTAGAACCTGATGAACAACAGGGCTTTAGCTGTTCCTTTTCTCAGTCGCAACCACTCTCGCTACCACAGCGTCCCTGGAGAGCCACCACAGCCTGCCAAGCTGGGTGCTGTGGAGCCAGGTGAGCTGGACCAGATCCCTCCTGCCCGGGAGCAGCGGGTGGCCCAGCTCCAGAGCAGCGAGGGGAGCAGGGAGCAGCTCGCCCTTAGTCACATCCCCCGGGCAGTTAAGCAACGCTGCGGCGAGCGGGACTGAGCTGTGGGTGGCACGCGCGGGCTGTGGGCACTGCGGCCAGGCTGCGCAACCCACGGCCACCCAGAATCACAGAATGATCACAGAATGTTTGGGGTTGGAAGGGACCTCTGTGGGTCACCCAGCCCAACCCCCTGCCCAAGCAGGGTCACCCAGAGCAGGCTGCACAGCACCGCGGCCAGGCGGGGCTGGAATATCTCCAGAGAAGGACAATCCACAGCCTCCCTGGGCAGCCTGGGCCAGGGCTCCGTCACCCTCAGAGGGAAGAAGTTCTTCCTGATGTTCAGCTGGAGCTTCCTCTGCTTCAGTTTGTGCCCGTTGCCCCTTGTCCTGTCGCTGGGCACCACTGAAATCCCCTGCTCCAGCGGCCTCGCCGCAGGGGTTGGAGCCCTGAGCTTGCCAAGGGTTTGCCCACCCCGGCCACCCACGCTGCGTGGGGTGACCAGACCTGTGGGCTGATGGAAACCCCCTCGGGCCCTCGGCGCTGCCCCCCCTCCCGTCCCCGCTCACGCAGCCCAGCCCACGCGTGCGGGGTCGCCCGGCCGCGCTGGCCCGGCCCGGCCCGGCTCGGTCGGAGGTCGGACAGTGCCACCTGGTGCTCCGAGGACATTTCTCTCCCCGGCAGGATCCCGCAGCTCTGCCGAGGGGCTGGGGGAAGGGGGGGTCTGCTCCCACCCTTGGCAGGAGGGGGACGAGGAGCTCACCTCTCGACCAGGACCACGTCCGAGGGCTTTGCGGGCAGGAGAGGGGTCACTGGTGGGTTAGCACCCGCGTTGGAAAGCAGCTCTTCTTCGGTCCCCAGCTCCACTGAGCTTCCTGGGGCATGAGGCTGCAGCGGGGAAATACAATGAAAAAAGAGAAGATGATGTCAGGGTTGACAAAGTGTGTCCATACAACAGCCTGGTTCTGCTGTAACACTAACTCTGTTAGCTGATCTTGAAAATAAAAATAAATTCTACCTCTCTTCCCTCCCCTGCAATGCCAATTTATCACCCAGAAATCTCGGAGAGCTTCACGGAATTGAGTAGCTGTCTCCTGGTACAGGTGGGACACAGAGGCAAGCAAGGGCAAAGGTTGGTCCGGGGTCACACGGGGAGCGAGCAGCGAAACCCAGCTGACATCTGGTCCCGGGCTCCCACGCCCTAAGTCTTCGCTTTGCTCTGTCTCCCGTGTTCTGCCAGGCGGTGGCAGGATCTGTAGCACGGTTGTAGATAGGAAATCTATTAAACCCCCCAACTTTTTAACAGCCTCAGGCAGCTCCCCAGTGCTACTGTTCAAACACTCCCTCGAGTCCCTCCTCGCTGTTTGGACCAGAACACCGACCGTTTCTCACAGAGCTGACTGAGTGTGCTGCACCACACAGCAGAGAGGGGCCCTCACTTGTCCCATCTCTGCGTGCTGTGCCATGCACACCCCACACCCACGCTCCAGCAGAGCGGCTTTCTTAAACCACCACCCCAGCTACTTCCTGCAGCTCCGCCAGGTCCTGCACCTTCCTCAGCGCCTCGCGGAGCCCCGACCGAGCAGCTGGAGTCTCTGCTCTGCTGCAAACCTGCCCGGTTTCTGTTGTCTGGATTGGAGACACCCGTTCTGCTCCATCCGTGGCCTCCTCCGGCCTTGCTCAAGCTCTCTTGGTGATACTTGGGGAAATCACCAGCATCCCTGATCTGACACACATCTCGGAAGAAGACCTAGTCTGTAGGGGCATCTCTTGTTCTGCTTTGGATCAATGTGTTAGGGAGATCAAGGAGCTCTTACAATGGGATTGTCAGGGATGGCAAGATAATTTTGCACATACAGCTTGTTTCAAGGCTGGTGGGTAACAAGTTACCCCAATTAAACAACCATTAGTCACAGTGGGGGTCTGTAAGAAGGCCAGGAAGAGAATCCCAAAGTTCTGGCTCTTGCCACTATGCTTATTTCACTCCCATCCATCCCATCTCACCAAACGTCCCAACACCATGTGTAGCCCATAACTGACCAGCAGCATCCCGAGACCACTCCCTGCTCAGCTGGAAAGGACCACGGAGGTACAGAAGAACTTCAAAGACACCCCTGAAACCCCTGGTGCTGGGAGCGGGGCTGCGGGGTTGGCCGGTGGCTCAGCGGCTCAGGACTAGATTTGAAGAAAATGGCCCCAAACCGCCCAGAACCCAGAGCTGCAGCACTGAGGCAGCAACAGGGGTCTGAAACAAGGCTGGCGGGGGGGGGAAGAAGGCACCCAGGGGGGCAAAGGATGCACAGCCCAGGGCTGGGAGGGGGATACAGACCGAGCCCAGGGCAGGGGGAAGAGAGGGGCTCTGAAAGGCAAAGCCTTCCTTCTACCCACAGAAACTCCTTCTCGCAGCATCCCCACCTCCGCCACAGTTTGGCCTAGCCCTGAAATTTCGTGCCAGAAAGGGAGGGTGGGAGGGAGGGGAAAGGCTCGTGAAAATGTGCAAGAACCCCTCCAGCAGTGCAGTACCACGGCCAAAGAGAGAAAGATAAAAAATTCCTACTTCTGCGGGCAGCAGCGGAGCCAACGGCCTCTAAAAGCAGGATCCACATTCACCTTTGCAATACCTTCATGACAATAGTGACAGGAACCAAAAGAGCAGCAAACTCAAGGACCTGTTTCTCCCCCGGCCACTCCTGCCACCACGGCATTAAGGCACATTTCACAGAATCACAGAATCCCAGCATGGCAGAGGTTGGCAGGGCCCTCTGTGGGTCACCCAGCCCAACCCCCTGCCCAAGCAGGGTCACCCACAGCAGGCTGCACAGCACCGCGGCCAGGCGGGGCTGGAATATCTCCAGAGAAGGAGACTCCACAGCCTCCCTGGGCAGCCTGGGCCAGGGCTCCGTCACCCTCAGAGGGAAGAAGTTCTTCCTCATCTTCAGCTGGAGCTTCCTCTGCTTCAGTTTGTGCCCGTTGCCCCTTGTCCTGTCGCTGGGCACCACTGGAAAGAGTCTGGCCCCGTCCTCCTGACACCCACCCTGCAGATATTTAGAGGCATTTCTAAGGTCCCCTCTCAGCCTTCTCTTCTCCAGGCTGAACAAGCCCAGCTCCCTCAGCCTCTCCTCATAGGAGAGATGCTCCAGTCCCCTCATCATCCTTGTAGCCCTCCACTGGACTCTCTCCAGTAGCTCCTCATCTTTCTTGAACTGGGGAGCCCAGCACTGGACACAGTGCTGCAGATGGGGCCTCACTGGGGCAGAGCAGAGGGGGAGGAGAATCTCCCTCGAGGTTTCCAGCGAGTGTTTTTCTACGACCACAATCTGAGGCAGGGCCATGATTTTCCCCACGTGTTCTGCACTCGACAGAGCCATGCTGTGTGTGCAGTAACGCTGGCAGAAAGCTGCTCTCGCTGCTGTAACGTATCCCTCGCAGAGGCACACTGGTGGGAGCTTGGCTTTGCTTCTGTCCTAGGAGTTTCTTCTGCCTAGTTCTTCCAGCACCTGCTCATCCGCGCTCAGCTAGCCCACCAGCTGCTGGCTGCAAGGATCTTTTTCTTTTTCCCCAAAAAGCTCATCTAAAACTGCCATGTCATCATGACTGGTTGAAACCGACATTCTCCCACCCTCCAGCCGCACCCTCCTGTTTCCTCACCTCCGTGGTCGCCAGGGTCGGGTGGCCAGCACACGGCACAGCTCCCACAAAGCACAGACCGCAGACTTCTCACTGCGAAAAGCGCCTTTTCACGTCAGCCCCTTGCTCTTGCTGGCACAAGAAAGGGGCTGGGGATGCACAGCTGAGTGCAGCCCCCTTCCCAGCAGCAGCGCAGATTTAGACTCCACCAAACAACTGGTGAAAGCGTTTAAAGCGCCGCGTGAACCCTGAAAGCAGAGGCTCCTTCTCTGCAGCTGCTGTGCGTCTCTTCTTTACACCAGCAAATATGTACCTCTTTATTTATACCAGCAAAAGGGATTGCCAGCGGAAGCGGGGAACATTTCACATCAGCAATCGCAAGGCCAGTGCGGCAGAGCCGGCTGGGAATTTCTTACCTATTGCTTCAACATCTTAAAACCACTGCAACAGCAAGGCAGGCTGTCTCCTCACCAGAGCCACAAGCAGGATTTAGACCACTCATCAAATGATCTCCTAAATACTTGCTTGCCACCGTCATTTTTTGATGTCCATATTGGCCATTCCCATAACAGAGCTGGTGCTTTTGAGATAATTTCCCTTTATCCCCGATATCTGCCCCCACTCTCCAGCAGCCGTCTGCAGACACATCGTGGTCCACACGCTCCTTGCTGTGGGCACAGAGGAGTTCTCCAATCCTCCCACACAGCTCATTTCCCACACCTTTTGATGTTCAGTGTGATTAGAAGCAGCTACAAACACACTCCTGACGCTCACCCAGTACCACTTTCCCAACTGTTTTTCTACAGCCGTGCCACAGAGGTGTTGTGCAATGCATCTGAGGTGGAAGAGAAGTGGTTTGCACAAAGGAAGAAGGATTTTAGATGAGGTTTGTTTCTGCAAAAGTTCTCACCAGTGCTGCTGCCTAATGAGGTAATACCAAGGGATGCTAAATCTGAAACGGTGGCGATGCTCAGCAACAGCCCAGATTGATGCAATGTGGTGGAGAGCAGCACAGGACTCATCCTGCGGCAGTCAGCACATCCTGCTGTGCCCGTATTTAGCCTAAAACCTGGCCGTACATCACGCCGGCGGTGCAGAAGAACAGCCGCCACCAGCACAGCTCAGCAGCGACGCTGGGATAACCCAGAGGCCAGGACATCCCGACCCAAACAGCCACCATCGCTACATTCACCACCAAAACTCCCCAAAGCTCCGTGCAGAATCACGGCAGACGGTGGGGCCTCGAGCCCCCCACGATCAGGAGTTTCTCTGCGAGCGTGCGCTGGGAGGAAGGCAGACCCCTTGCTGCCAGGCTGATGGGGACAGTCTCCGTTAGCTGACTCGTCCTCATCTTCCTCTGCTCTGTGATCGGTCTCACCTCGCCAGAAGGCATCTCTGGCTAGGGCGCATCTCTCCTGGCTGCTGTCCTCTGCAGTCACCGCAGGCATCCTTTGCTTCGCCCTCCGCAGCCTGCTTTTCACTGGTGTCAAAGCAGCTGCCACCTTCAGAAAGGTCTGCCAAGGCCACGTCCCTGGCAGCCCCCATGTCCAAGGGGAGAGGACATCTCTGGAGCCAGAGCAGGACCCCCTGCAGCCAGGGGCCCGTTCTCCCCAGCAAAGCTCAGCCAAGCAAGTCCAGGGTTCAAGAATCTCTCTGGCTGGCTCTGCGGTAGGGAGCATCCCCCGGGGCATGTCGTCCCAGGCCATGAGCAGTGCTCCTACCACTGGACAGACAGGTAATTTGATAATTAGCAGCCAGGCATTCATACCAGCCCCAAACCTCTACTTATCTGGTGTTTTTCAGCACTAACATTGAAGTCCCTGGCAGTCTCCTGAGGAATGAGGGGAGGAAAAGCAGCTGGAGCAGCTTGCTGAGCTGAAGAGCCACCCCCAGCGAAGACACTTTCTTGCTCTGCAGGGTGAACCAGGCCCTTGCCTCCAGCCACTGTGACTTTTCCTAATCTTGGTGGATTTTAAGTTTCCTAAATCACTCAGTCTGAACCACCTCTGCCACCAGCGACTCTTTTTCTGGTGGATCCACACAGAATTTTCCCACTAGAAATCAGAAATGGTCTAATGAGGACTTTAACAGGGTCCTGCCTGCTGGGGAACCCGACAGAGGCCAGGCTGATGGTGCTAAGGAATCACAGAATCATTAAGGTTGGAAAAGACCTCTAACATCATGGAGACCAACTGTCAACCCAACACCACCGTGCCTGCTAAACCATGTCCCAAGCTGCAATAGCTACACAGTTTTTGAACCCCTCCAGGGATGGGGACTCCACCACCGCCCTGGGCAGCCTGGTCCAATGTCTGACCACTCTTTCAGTAAAGAAATTTTTCCTAATAGCCAACCTAAACCTCCCCTGATGCAACTTGAGGCCATTGCCGCTCATCCGATCGCTGGTTACCTGGGAGAAGAGACCAACCCCCACCTCACTACACCCTCCTGTCAGGGAGCTGGAGAGAGTGAGAAGATCTCCCCTCAGCCTCCTCTTCTCCAGCCCCAGCTCCCTCAGCTGCTCCCCATCAGACTTTTTCTCCAGCCCCCTCCCCAGCCTCGCTGCCCTTCTCTGGACACGCTCCAGCCCCTCCATGTCCTTCTTGGAGTGAGGGGCCCAAAGTCGAACACAGCACTCAAGGTGTGGCCTCACCAGCGCTGAGTACAGGGGCCCGATCCCTGCCCTGGTCCCGCTGGCCACCCCATTCCTGATCCAAGCCAGGATGCCGTTGGCCTGCTTGGCCAACCTGGGCACACCGCTGGCTCAAGAAACCGCAGCCTTAACAAAAAGGTCAGAAAAATCACCGCAGAACCCCGGGAGAAGCCGAAGACTGGCGGGGAATCATGGCAGGTGGGGTGCCGGGATGGGACGCAGCAGCCCCCCACCCCTACTTCCAACTAACCCCCCGTCCCGCAGCCAGGCGATGCCCCGGCTTCACCCAAGCCCCGCAGCCCACCCGGGACCCCCTCTCCCCTCCTTCCCCCCCTCGGCGCTGCACAGAACGGCCCCGCAGCCGCTGTCCCGCGCTGGGGCCGGGGAAGGTGCCTCTAGAGGGAGCTGAGCCCCGGCGCCGCGGCTGCGTCTATGGTCTGGGGTTGGGTTTCTGAGTTGGTTTCTTTTTTTTTTTTTTTTTTTTCTCCTCTCTTCTTCTTTTCCCTCCTCCTCCCCGGCCCCGCTCGCTTCCTTCCCCCGCGCCGCGCTCCGGGGAGGAGGCAGGAAGGGAGGCGGCGGGGATGGAGCCGCTCCCCGCCGGGATGCATTAGCTCCCCCGGGGCACCCCCAGCCTGGTCCCCGGTGAGTAGCGGGGGGGACCCCCTCTGACCCCCCCCAGCCTCCCCCGGGATGGGTTATCCTTATGCAACGGGCGGGGGGGGGGGGTGTACCGGGAGCACCGGGGTGCCCGGTAAGGGGGGGGGGGGGCAGAGCCGCGGGGCCTCATCCTGCACCGCCCGGTGAGCAAGGTTCGGGGGTACCTCAGCGAGCAGCACTCCGGGGCTGGACGAGGGCTGAAAGGTCTCGCTGCGAGCGGGTCGGTGTCCCAAGGAGGGAATATTGCCTGGTTTAGTTATATTTCCTCCCGGTGCGGGTTTTCCCCCCCCTTGCGAGGCCGTGGCGGTGACAGCCGCACCAGCATCCCCGTGTTCCAGTGCAGGGGTTCAGGGCAGACAGGGTCACGCGAGCGAGCGGTCGGTGGCCAAGGGTTGTTGGTGCCGAGGAGCGGGGTGACGTCCGGCTCGCCCCGCTCTGGGCTGTGATCTCGGGCACGGCACGCGTGGCTGTGCGGGCTTCCGTGCACGGCTTCCCGCCAAGCGGCGCCGGGGCCCTCCGGGACGTGGGCGCGTGGGGTGGTGGGGGGACCCTGGCTGCGATGGCTGTGGGGGCTCGGGGACCCTGGCTGGACCCCGGGGCCGTGCTGGGCGGGTGAACACCAACCTGGGCAGATTCCCCGTTTGCTGTTGTAGGCCATGCTGGGAGGTGCGGGGCTGATTCCGTGCTGCCCATGCGGGGATGGCACAGGAATCCCATGGGATCTCTGTCCTGGAGAGGGTTAGCTGCCCTGCACGCCCCGCCATGGAATCACTCCCAGGGCCAGACCTGGGAAATGCTCGTCCCAGAGGATGCTCCGCACGTTTCCTGGAACAGGATCCTCGTAACATGCCGGGGGGGACTGCAGAGCCCCACGGCTGGGCTAGTTCAGAGGGGCTACGGCCGCTCCTGCAGATCCGCTGCCCTCCTGCAGCTCACAGCTCTGCCTCCGTCGCTGGGCCAGTCCCACCATCTTCCCCACACCTGGGCACGCTCCTTTGGGGAGAAGTGGTGAGCACATCATGAGGGCACACAGGAAATGTGTCAGAGACCTTTAAGGAAGGGAGATGAGGGTGAAATGAGAAACAGTTGAGGCAAAGGTCTTTTATTTTATTAGGGAAGGCTGGCAGGTTCCAGGAAGGCTGATTCTTTGCATGCCATGTGCTCATTTATAAAGATATGACTCCTGTGCCATCTTGGAGGGGTTGCTAAATCCACATCCTAGGTGCTGCCTGCTGCTTTTAACCCTTTGCAGCCTCCTACAAGAGGAAAAAGTCAGGGTGGAGATGAATCTGTTAGCAGCTGCTGAGAATTAGACACTGCACCCGGTAACCTGCAGCTTCACCCAAACCCTGTCCCAAGCCCTGTCTCAAGTTCTGGAGAGCCTTCATCTTCCGCACCCTCGGGCTGTCTGTAAGTGCGTGGCTGTCGTGGCCCCTTCACACCCTCCCTGCTCTCTTCCAGCACGGTATTCTCCTAGCAAAGATGGAACGGGGCAGATCAGCGGGGTGTTGGGCTGGGAAGCGGGAGGAACGTGGGCAGCAGCACGCTTGGTACCGGCGAGGTTGGGCTGCGGCTCTTTGACCCATCCGAGGCTGCAGCGAGCGATCTCGGGCGTTCACTCCGTTTGCAGGAGTGGGGCTTTAGGGTCCTCCCCAGGGAGCGGGTTGGGGACCGGCAGCGTGCTGACGGGGACGTAGCTGCCGGTCCCAGATGTGCCTGTGTGCAAAAGGGCTGCGGTGTCCCATGTTGCAAGAGAAGAAAGCGCGGCAAGGAGCTATATTGAGAAGGAAACTGAAAATGAAAGTTCCTCTTAAATGACGGCCACAGCCGCAGCCTGCCGCTTCCTAAGGGTTTGGCAGATGGCGAGTGTGAAGAATCACGTGAGGCGGCTGCTTCTCGGGCACGGGACTCCTGTGCTCAGCGGCCATCCTCCACACTGAGCACTCGGGCCTGCGTCAGAAATTCCCTGGTACTCGTGGCGGAGGTCGGGGTCAGAGGCAGTGGGCTGATGCGCAACACAGCCGGTTGCACCTCCAGACCGGGCTGTGAAAGCTCCAGGAGCAGCTGAACTCTGGCTGGGTGAACGCTCCCCAGCGTTGAGAGCAGCCTCGGGTTGTCGCAGCGTGAAGTACGGTGGAAATTCATGCTGCTTCAGTTACCCACAGACTCTGGAGAGCTGCTCCAAGTCCAGTCTTACTTCCCCTTGAAAGGCACGGAGGCCGTCCTACGCCCGGTGGGCTGCAGCTGCAGGCGTGCTAAGCGCCCAAGGAGGGGCTGGGGACAGCAGCCGGAAAGGACGGGAGGGTTTCCTCTGTGGAAGAGGGGACGGGGACACGTGCATCCGCTCCAAGCGCTCCCTGAGCTGTCTCCACTGCATCCCAGAGCGGAGAAGAGCAGCTCTGGAGCCCGGGTCTCTGCTGATCCGGGCGAGCGGGAGCCACCTCTGCTCCCAGCTTCACCCTCGGTCCCAACTGCGGATCCTCATCGCGTTTTCAGCTTTTCCTTGGATGGGGATGTTTGAGGTTGGGGAGGAAAAGGGAAATCCTGTCCTCAGAGGCGCGCAGGAACAAACAGCATCTCCATCCGTGTGTCACCGCGCTCGGGCTCCCCGAGTGCAGCTATGCAAATGCGCGACGGCTTTCTAAGCCAGGCCGATAAGCTTTGCATTTCCAGCCCCCCATCCCCACCGTGACTGCAGGCTGTACTTTACCGTTTATGGTCTCAATTTATATTTTTCTTCTGAATAATCTTCAGTGTGAAGTTGTAAGCTCAGACCATGCATTGCACTTCTAATTTTGACAGAGGCAATTATTTATCCATTACCAGCGCTTTTTTTTTATTTTTTCCCAGAATATGATTTAGATTCCTGGGTGTCAATGTGTCATCGTGAATTTAGACCTGGTGCAAATCAGAAAACCCACCAGTTTAGCCCTGTAGCAGGCCTGGGAACATGTACTGGCATGCCAAACGACAGGCTAGGAGCTGCAGCGATCGCTGTCTAACCCAGACGGTAACTGCCTCGCTTCCTTCTCTGCAAAAACCAGGCGGTGAGGTCAGTGCGACGAGCAGAGGGGTGAAGGAGCTGAGGACAGCGAGGAGCCCTAAACCGCAGCTCTGGGGTTAGGGTACCTGTGAAGTTCAGAGGCAGTATGAGCTGCACATTTGGTTCTCTCTACTTTTTCTTATTCCAAGAGGAGTTCAGCAGACAAAGAACAGGGGGAATTAGAGCCTCTGGATATAGGAAAACAGGGAGCTCACCTCTTGTAGAAGCTGTGGAAAGCAAGTCACAGGTGCAGGAGCCGCGGCAGCTCGGTATTGTCGTGGCTTGGTTTGTTGCCGCGCTCTGAACCGTCCTGGCTGCAGGTCGGGGCAGCAGCGGAGCCCTGCGGCTCAGCTCCCCGACACGTTCTCTGGGTGAAGCCAGGGAATCGTAGAGCCCTCCGTGCTGTGATTTCTGCTTTCATTCCAGCGTGAAGCCGCTGTGGATGCTGCTGTTGAGCAAGAGCTGGTGCAGCCCTTGATGCTTGCTGAGCTGGTCGAAGAATAGGTGGCAGATTTCCAGCAAGGGTGAGGAAGTGGTCAAGTGGGGTAGGGAGTTGGGTGATTTTCCTCTTCTGGCATATGACTGCAAGCACATTCCTGAGAAGAGTCAGGGAGAGTGGAGAAACCTAGCCAAGGGACTTGCCATGGCCAGGAATCAAGGAGCAAGTGTGCCGGGAAGGGAGGAGTCAGGTCGCTGGCAGGTAAAAGCAGGCAGCATTGCTCCTCCGAGCACTTGGCTCAGCTGAAGGGGCTTCCTAAGGCTGGCCTGGGGCGTGTGTGGGCGAGCAAGGGGCTGCAGGCTCCAGCATCACTGCTGGCTGCTCATAACCTGGTTCACTCGCTGTCTCTCACTGCTCCAGGTAAAGCCAGTACTCCCAAGCGTCTCTCTGCAATGGCCTCAGGGAACGACGGGGACCCACCAAGGGCCCACGGACGCCGGGGAAGCAACGGGCGCAGGCTGTCACAGGAGCTCAACTCAGGTAAAAAAACATTGCTGTGCTACGCAGAGGAGGAAGCATTTTCAACCCTTTTTTTCTTTTTTTTTCTTCCTGGTGTGTTTCTTTGGGGTTTTTTCATACCTCCAGGGCGCTTTGCAGGAATGGGATGATGAATCGGCTCTGTAAAGCAAGGCTGAATTGAACTGGGAGAGCACACGCTCGATGCTTTCAGGAGATGGTTGGCGTTGGGTTAGGGCGGTGGGCAGCAAGGGTGGCTGGAAAGGCACGGAGAAAACAGCGTGCCGGGGGCTGCCGGACTGGGGAACGCTGGCAGCTCTGTGCTGGCACAGTGGGGTGCCAGACGGCACCGGGGCTGGGGCGTGGGGTGATCGCCCCGGCTGGCTGCGAGACATACGGCTGGTGCCTGGTGTCATTTACTTCCCCGAGCACGAGAGAGCAAAAAGTGCTTGATGTTTAAAACACACAGAAAAACACGCCTTGCTGAGCAGCGCCGGAGCTCAGTTGGTTGGTTTCAGTCTTCCTGCGTCGGCTGCTGGATGGAGTTGGGTCTCCGGCATGCCTTGGCAGAGCAGCAATGAAAAGTGAGGGCTCACCAATGTTGAGGAGCGGTCCCATCCATTTCTCATGGGTGCCGAGCCCAGCAGACTGTGTAATTGTGTTTCACACTAATGGGTGAAACTGGGAACGGGGCCGAAAGGAACCCAGGGAAAACCTCAGCTCCCGTTTCATCCCAAGATGATAAAATACCACTGCACAGAAAGCTGTTAAACACAGGTGACTTCTTAACCTGTTTTGCAGGTGGACTTATAAATAAGGCTGAGTCAGTGCAGCTCTGTCAATAATGGAGATTAGAAGCTATAGCTAACTGTTTATGTGTTTGAGCTCAGATCCAGCTCAGAGCTGTTTTATTGGCCTGATAATGTTATTTATACTCTGCTATTGTCTGGACTCCTCGCCATCTCGGAGTACCATTTGTGCTAGATCCTGCATGAATAGTTGGAAGAAAAAAAACACCCTGTCCTTCCTTTACCAAAGTCTACAAGGTATGAAAATAAATAAATAAGAGCAGTTGTTTACGTATGCTGATTTCCTGTTGAGGCCAATGAGATGATGATGTGAAAACCAGTGAGAGGATCAGGCCCTGAACTCTAACCACACTGGTTTACAGTCACACTTCCTGTACGCTTGCACTTACTGGCAGTGCTGGCATCCCTCGGCTTCCCAAAACTCAGGGGGTCCCTCCGGAATTCGGAGGCGAGATCTCTGCGCTCCTCTCAGGGAGGAGCCTCATGGACTCAGGCGGAAGCAGAAATGTGCAGCTTCCACGAACACGTGCTATGGGATCGCGGGGTGGAGGAAGGCTTTCATCAACAGGTATTAAGCCTGGTGTTCATTTCGGGCTTGCTTGCTCTCTTTGTTTATCTTTGGATGCGGTAGGGAGTGAAGAGATCTATCTGCTGCTCGAGGATTTGTCTGAGCATCGTTCCGAGCCCTTGTTCTGCCAGCCGTTGCTTCGGGCAGGGACAAGATGCTGCTGCTCCAGTCTAGGTTGGGGGGCAATTTGTACTGCTGGTGTTTTCAGGGCGTTCATTGTAGACAAAGGCAGGGGCTTCCTACTCCTGGCAGTATGTGATAAAAAGGAGGAGAGCCTTAGCTTGTGAATAGTCATGCAAGGGAAGCAAACATTGCAGAAGGAGGGGTGGGAGACCCAGCACCAACGGTGCTGAGCTGAGCTCAGGGAACGGGGCTCATACTTTGGAAAATTCACCTTGCCCTCCTTCGGTCCTCATCTGTAGCATGGGGGTGGCGGTGCCTCCCTGCTCAGACGCGCTGCCAGGGTCCGCACTCAGCTACAGGAGTGGTTCGGATAATTCCACCAGGGCTCAGATCCGTGGGACAAGCCACGGCCGCGGCTGTCCTCACACTGGCAGGGCCACGTGCAGCTCAGAGGGGCCAGTCCATGTGATGACAGCATTGCTTAGGTGGTCACACTTCGCTCCGGTGCGGACCGCGTTAGCTGGAGTCCCAAAGCGCTTTGCTGAGCAAGGTGATGCGTCGCTGTATCCACTTATTGCTACGAGGGAGATGGAGAGCGCTCCGTTGGGAGTCTCTGCAAGGATGGCCGAGGCGTCAGGGTTGTGCGTGGAAAGCCCAGCCACCCTGACTCACCGCTGGCAGCGTCAGACTGGCAACTGCTCTCTGCCTCGGATTACCTGGGCTTTCTCATCTGTCTGGGTGTGTTTAATACTCGTGTAACGTACCTAGAGAGGCGCGAGGTTTGGCGCTTGGTGGTTTGTCTTAGCTCTGGACTTGACGTTGCGTGCGGAGCAAGTCACGAACTGATAAATAGTTGCTTACGGATGTTAGTCACGCATCTGTGAGCATCTCCATGTCTTCATTTCCAGGATCACCTGCAAAAGGAGTAGGAAAAATGTGAGCTGCCTGTTTAAGACTGGGTTCTCATACATTCTGTAGAGCAACCAAAACCGTGTAAGCATGCTCTTCTCTTGTCTGTTACCCATGCAGTTCCTATCTCCAGCACAGACAGAGAGTATTGGACTTCCTATTGAACTGCTTCGCCCATCAATACGTGGTTTCCATTTTTAAAAGGAAAAAAACAAGTCATCCTTCCAATGGCTGTGCTGGGAAATAGCTCTGCTCTGGAACTGCCTCATCACTCCTTTGTTCTGGCCTGCAAAGGATGCCCTGAGGAATCTTTTATGAAAAACCTGATGGGGCAGAGGGAGATGCATTGCCAGAGCTGAGACGCCTGCCCAGCCCGAGCATCGCGCTGAGCCCTGGGCCCAGCCTCCCTGTGCCGTTCAGTAGATCAGCAAATGTGGGACAGGTCTCAGCTCGGGCAGCAAAGTACCAGAGCAAAACCTCGCTGCAGCCCCCAGCCCCTGCTGCAGCCTGTAACTCTGGGCGTGATGGTGGGACACCACTGAGCAGAAAAATCTGGACCGGAGGATCTCCCTTATTGACAGATTAATTTCTGTCTTAAAACCAAGGGTATTTGCCCATTAGCTCTGCAGGGAGGCTGTCTGAGACTATCACTCCTCTTTTGGGTGGGAAGGTACTTCTTCTAGAGCGCAGAATAAGGGGAAGGGCTTTGTGCTGTGCAGACACCTCTGGGGACGGCAGTTTCCCATTTACCTGCCTCACAGCTCTGCTCTCGGGTGCGAGCCGCGCAGGATTATGCCAGCATGGTGCAGTGTCAGGCTGATCAGCCTTTGATCCTGGACAACATCACTATCGGCAGGCGATAGCTTTCACGAGGTGCTGCCTTGCCCAGTGGAAGCTAACCCAAACCCAGTAACGCAAGCACTGCTCATCTCATGCTTCAATTGCAGCAACCATGAGGTGGAGTCGAGCTTCCCCTCGAGGCAGAAATCTCCAGAGACTGTGCTTGGTTCCCTGGAGCTGTCTTCTCCCTTTGGAGCCAGTTGCTCTTCCCAGGCTGGCTATTTCCCTCTGCGCACGCAGATGCACCTCTCGTTGGAGTTACTACCTGCCTCCTGGGCTCGGGAGCGATGCTGCCAGGCTGCATCTGGCATTATTACAGTCTGCAGCAGGGCTGTTTCGTTGTAACAAGGTCTGATGGATAACTTTGGTGAGACCTGCCAGTTTTTACCGCAGCGCAGCGGCTCTCCGGATGTTGGGAGCAGTGAGAAATAAAGGATCTCGCACCGAAATGCAGATGTTGCCTGTTTGAGACTGGCAGAGGGGTCTGGTCAGCGTCCGCGGTGTGGATCCAGGCAAGAGGCGGCTGTTGGGGTAGGTCTGGTCTAGGTTCTGGGAGCGCGCTGGGGACCGAGGACAGCAGGGTTGCTGCTCCGTGGAGCAGAAGCGGAGCACGTCCTCCCTTGCAGTGCGGGGGCTCAGAGCAGCTCGTCAGCTCCGTAACGCGGCCCCGATGATCCCACATGGAGCCCTGCGATCCCCGAGGAGCTCCAAACCACTCTCCGCCTCTCCACTGGTGGTACTGGGATTCCACAAGGCAAATCTTGATCCAGATCCTCTTCCTTTGAGTGGGAGAGACCCAGAGATGGTCCCCGTGGGTGCGGTGGGTTAGCGCTTGGGGGACAAAGATATGCGTTCGCCTGTGCTTGTGTTACTAAAAATAGTGCCTGGGGTAATTAAAACCAGGGATGTTTTTTTGGTAGGCGTATTTCCTCTTTTGTTCTGGCAGCGTGTTTACCCTTCTCTCGCTGAAACTGTGAGTCAGTCGGTTTCGTTTTCTGGCTCTCGGTGGAGCGGTCGCTGGCGCCGCTGGCTCCTCCGTGAGGTGGGATTTGTTTGCCGCCAAATAAACCCTCTCCTGCAAAACAAAAAAACAGTCCCCTGAAAACGTAGCGACCAAGGCTTGTCATTTCCCTTCACCTTTATTTACCCAACCTGAACTCTGTGTAACCTGCGTCTCCGCACAACGGGTCCTCTCCCTTCCCCGCACTCCATCCGGGGCTGGGCCCGGCTCCCCACCGCCGCGCGTGGGCCGTGTGGCTGTGGCCAGCTGGAAAAACCACGACGAGCGGTGCGGCACGCTTCAGAGATGTGGGTATGGGGTTTTATGGGGCAGTGTTGCTGGGACAGCTGGGTCCACCAGGCCACATCCACACATCCCAGCTCTGGGACACTACTGGGGCAGGAGCATCTCTGCATTGGAAATGGCATTTCCAGTGGCTGGAGAACTGCATGGCCAGTCTGGCGGGTGGTTATACTGGGATGCTGGGAAGGGGTTTTAGCTGGGCTGGCTGCAGTGAGCTGCACTGCTGTGAGACAGCGCTGTGGGTGCAGATGTGCCGATCTGCTGCGCGTCACCAGACGCCTGGCCGGATGACCACCTAAAGCCAGGGTCCCGCGCTTTGACGTTCCCCCAGGTAGCTCATGTACCCGGGCTTTGCACCTTGTTTAGTATCTGTGAATCTCTACTCCGAATGGTGATACCCTGTCAAAGGAGCAGGGCTCTGATCTGTCCATACCATTTCTGTCCCCTACAAATTTTGCATCTTGGAAAAAAAACTGGGAAGAACCGCGTTACCGGGACCTTAGAGCCGGCTGCCGCCGAGCCCTGCGGGGTGACTGAGCTGGACTGCTGGCTGTTTGGGGCTGTCGGGGAACCTGTGCTCTAGCCCAGATTGCTTCTTGAGCCAGCCGAAACCGAGCTCTAATCAAAGACACCCCGTGACAAACCAGGTACTTTCCCCAGGAGCAATGCAAGGCGGGCGATAAGGCATCGGTCGCCATGGTACCTCCAGGAGCGAAACGCCTTGCCGGGGGCTCCCTGCTCTGGAGAGGGCAGGTCTTGGCCACGTCCAGACCCTTGATCTACCTCGAGCAGCGTGGGCACAGGGTGTGGGTCTCGAGCTGAGCCGTTTGCAGACAGCCGCACGCTCGTTGGCACTGGTTTTTTCTGACTCGCTTCCTGCGCACGCAGATCCGAGTTGGTTTTCGCGCGCTGTCGGGGCCGGGTGACGTTACTGCACGGGCGCGTTCCCCCGCTGAACCCTGGATACCTGGCGTGCCGAGCCCTGCTTGCTTACGAGAGCAGGGGAAGGAAGCTGTGGCACCCAAACCCAGCCTCAGCTCAGCCCCCCCGCAGCCCCGGCTCACCCCCTGCCCGGCTGCAGCCCCCGCTCGCCGTGCCACGGGCTTATTGCTTCCACAGGTATTTGTTAGCCAGGCAGGGGATCTGGGTGTCTGCTCTCGCACGGTGGCAGCGGGTGTGCTGGAGCAGGCGTTCGGTTCAAACTTATCGCCTGGCTGTTTTATCTGCTTTCAAGCGCAGGATGGGGAGTCACCAGTCTGGGTGACGGTTGATGAGTTATTCAGAAGCTCTTCTCCTTTCTGCCCCTGCCAGCAGCCCGTGCAGAAGCTGAAAACCCTGCCCTGGTGTTGCCGCTGCCGGGCGTATGCGAGACCAGCCATGTGGGATGGAATCGGCAAGGAATTATACAATAACCAATTTAACTTCTGCTCAGTGCATCATTGCTGATGTCAGGCAAAGGCACGATCGTTGGTGGCCTTGAAAAACAAGATTGTTTGCTGAGGGTTGGTGGGCAGCGCTAGGCTGAGCTTTGCCTCTGGTCTGGGTTTGGATCGGAGATTCCTGAACTCGTCTGCGCTGAGCAATGCCCTTATCGAGAGGTGAGAGGGAGCTGCCAAGCGCAAGCGCTCGAACATCTGGTTTGTGTTGCGACAGTCCTGTAGCTGTCGCTTGCCAAAAATGGATTCAAAAGGTGGGCCTGTGCCCCGAAGAGCAAAGACTGGCCTCTAAATTAGTTTTCTGAGAACTAATTTATGTTGCATTCTGTTTGTTGTACTGCAAAAGGCCAGTCTTAATACAAACAGCACAAATTTAGGCTGAAAATGAGGGAATGGTCTCTTTCCAACTTGGGAAAGGAGGGAGACGTGCTTCTCCCTTGACTTTTCTTCCTCTTGTCTCTCTCAGAAGACCGGGTGGTGAAGGAGACAGAGGAGGTGTTTCGGAGCTATGCCTTCTACCGCTACCAACAGGAGAGAGAGGAGAGCGGGGAGGAGGTGCCCATGGACCCAGAGATCGTGGAGATCCAGCAGGAGCTGGGCAGGTAAAACTCCAGCACCAACCGTACACACGTCCCTCAACCCCATTGCGAGCCAGGGTCTGTTACAGACCCACCCTCAGTCCTGCTGACCTGTCCCTAACGCCGTCTTCCCTCTGGGCAGCACCGGGAGCCTGGTGGGAAGGCGCCTGGCCATCATCGGCGATGACATTAACGAGCGGTACGACGCGGAGTTTCGCTGCATGCTGAAATCCTTGCAGCCCACCAAGGAGAACGCCTATGAGTACTTCACCAGAATAGCCTCCAGGTAAGGCCACCGGCTCCCTCGGCGTGGGCTGAACGCCTTCTCCTGGAGAAGACCAGGGAAGGAAAGGTCAGACGGGGTGCGATGCAGTCAGTTAAACCCTCGCACCCAACCCGGAGCAGCTGCCTCCCCGGCTCTGCCCCAGCACGCAGACCCTCTCCACTGACTTCACCCACTGTCCCTGGGTTGAGCTCCCAACGAGCTCCCCGTGACGGTTCCTGTGTTTTCTGCCTGTCTGCTCTTCCTGCTGCGCACTGTTTGGACAGTCTTCACCTGACAGTCACCTCACTGTCCTTGCACGAGCCGACTGGGGTCAGAAAGTCTGGGGGATGTGCCTGGGAAGCGTGGCCTGTGCGTCAGCAGCCAAGTCAATGTCCCAGCTCCCCATCAGGGGTACGACCAGCCCTGGACCAAGACAGAGCTGCTGCTGGTCCCACTGCCGCTTGCTGGGTAGCTGGGGAGTCCTGGTGAGTCAGGCTTTTGGAGGCACAAAGCAAACACAGCTGCAGGATGCGGGGGTGGGCAGGAGCTTGCTGTCCATGGCGTGGGCCACACAGAACAGGATCGGACTAACTCAGGATGGGGGACGCTCCACGGGCTCGCAGAACCTGCAGCCATCTCGTGCAGGCGATGCACGCCCAGCTCACCCGCTCCAAGCACAGCACCAGGGTGAAGGCCAACACCTGAACAACGTACTGCCCCGCTCGCCTGAGGTGCAGGCTTGGATCGAGGTGGCCGTCCAGGCGTTCAATCCTCAGCCCTCTCTGTCTGTAGGGAAACCAAGACGCTACGCACGTTAAACGGTTTGCCCAGGGTCACGCAGAAGACCTCTGGAAGAGCCAGAGGAGAAGCCGGGGTCTCTGGGCTCCCAGGCTCCATCGCTCCCACAGACCCCGTCCCCGTGCACCCTCCGCTCGGTGTTTGTTGTCTAACTGCCTTTCTTCTGTCCCCTTCCTGCTCCCCTCTCCTCGGGAAGCCACGCTGCGCTGTCTGCACCGCTTTGCCAGCCTGAGGCGGTTAACGCACCGCAGACAGGTAAATTAACCTCTGTCCCTCTCTTTGTGCTGCCTGTTTCTCTCCTGTTCCTTCCCGGGCTCTAACTGCTCCCTCCCTCTGCGACCTGCACGGTGGCAGCTCCACACCAGGGTTCTGCAGAGAAGACGCTTCCCTTCGGCTGGGCAGACAGGGACCGCCAGGAACAAGGGTACAAGATTAAAACACAGGGCCTGAGTCTACTCTTTTTTTTTTTTTCCTTCTTGCTTGCCTTGCTGGAAACCAGGACAAAAAAACCCACCTTCAAAAACTGGTCTAGATAAATGAGTGCCAAACCTGCAGACAGCGATGTGGTTTGTGCCCACAGCAACCCAAACCTGGATCAGGAGCGGCAGGCACTGACCAGGCACATTTTGGAGCCCCTCCAGCCCTTGGGAGTGTCAGTCTGAGGCAAGATCAGATCAGGTTTTGGCCTTGGAAGAGTTTGTCTATGCAGGAAAAGGGAAAACCCTGTTCGAACATGCCTTGTCCTTAGATATATTTAAACTTCCTTACCTCCAGGTACAAGCGAGGGATGCTTTGGGCAGGTGGGTGGCAGTTCCTGCTCCTGGCTCCACGTGGCAGCTGCTGAGCTGGCTGCAGCTTAGCCCACCACCAGCTCCAGGTTACCTTGTACAATAACCTTGCCCATGGAAACACAGGACCTACAGGCAGATGATGCGCCCTGCGTTCAGGGGGTGACCTGAGGGGAAGGCAGGAAGGTGGCAGGTCAACAACAACCATCGCAAAACTTCCCCTTCAGCAATTCAGAGCCTGTGTAGACAGGATTTGGAAATTTCCTTTTCCCTGAGGACATCCCTAACCCACCCGGCTGAGGCAGGCAGCAGTCATGACCAAGACCGTGTTTGTTCTGCTCTGAAAGCACGTCGGGTGCTTGGCGGCCACGTGTCACTTGGCCACAAAATGACTGCGTTGTCTGTGCGGCTGGGATGCACCTCGAGGACTAGCGCAGCATCCCCAGCCCCACTCGGCAACCGGCACAGAGCCCACGGCCTGGGCAACACAGGGATGCAGGGAGTAGGGAGCTCTGAGCCACGGCAGCCATTTAATGAGACCATCGGCTTCGTTTCAGCTTGTTCGAGAGCGGCATTAACTGGGGCCGGGTGATTGCGCTGCTGGGCTTTGGCTACCGCATGGCCGTCCACGTCTACCAGCACGGCATAACGGGTTTCCTCCGCCGGATCATCTGCTTCGTCGTGGATTTCATGCTCCGGAACCGCATCGCCCAGTGGATCGCCCAGCAGGGAGGATGGGTGAGCCGGCGGGAGCGCAGGGCCGTCTGGGGGGGTTCGGGGGCGAGGGGAGGCAGCCTGGGGACCGCGGCTGAGCTTGGTGGGGTCCCCCGGGTGCAGGCAGAGCGGCAGCCTGGCCCAGGCAGATCTAACACGCTCTGGTTATTCTCTGTTTCTCGTTAGGTGGCTGCACTCGATCTGGACAATGTTTACATGAAGTACATGCTGGTGGTGGTGGCCCTGGTCATGGTGGGGCATTTAGTGGTACGACGCTTCTTCAGGCCCTGACTGACATGCGGGCAGAGGCTGGGGGGTCCGGCCAAGCTCTCTCTCAAATCTCTGCTCTGCATTGACGTCTCCCAAGAGAGGGGGGATTCAAGGAACCTCCAAGAGAGAGAGCAGCTTGGACCTGTGACCCTCCTGCTGCAGGGCCCAGGGTCTCTGCCGCCTATGGAGACACCACCAGGAGCTATGGCAAGAAGCAGTTGGGGGGGTGGGAGGTTCAACTTTGTTGTTTTTGGCCTCGCTTAGCTGCTGAGGACAGAGCATCGCAGTGACACTCCTAGCACACAGCAGTGAGGCAGAACGGGCTCCTCTGGAGTCAAGATTGTCTGGAGGAACAAAATGTGTCATTGTGATAATGCCAGTGTGTGGGAGCACATGGGTCTTCTCCACTCCTTGGGGCTGGGGCACAGCTCCCTGTTTGCTGATGGCTCTAGCCTAGACCATTCCTGCATTTGAAGAGGGGTTGCAGCCTTGGTTGCTGTGATTGTAAGTCACTGGAGGGGCAAGCTAGCATTAGAGTGCCCGTGTGGGGCTTGCTTTCCCCTTCCCTCTGCTCCTGAGCCCAAGTACTTCAGCTTTCTCTTTCCTTTTAACAAGCACCTCTACCCCTTTTGAAAGAAGCACGCTGACTGCCTGTCCTCTGACAGTCGATGGGAGCAGCTGGCAGCGCTGGCAGGCAGGTTTGCCCTCCCACATCCTGAACCTGGAGACCGCAGCTCTGCCATGGCTGATGCAGGTGCTGGGGTGCAGCCCCACGGCCTTCCATGAGCTCAGAGCTGCGTGCCGGCAGAGCAGGGAAGCACCAGCAGGCTTCCAAACACTAAAACGCCGTGGGGTGACTAACGGTCAGTGCAGGCAGCCTGCCTGCCCTCCCTCCAGTTCTGCTTCCATTCAGTGGACTCGCGTGCTGGCAAACGAGCAGCACAGTTGTGACCCCACTGGTCTCCCTTGCTCTCGGTGGGAGGCACTGGAGTTGCATCCCATCCCTGCATCCGCTCTTTGCCTTCTGAGCTCAGCTGGGCAGGGCGATGCAGGCATGCCCTGGTTAAGCCCCAGGCTGCAGTGTCTTATAGCTGCCCAGTCAGCAGGACCCAGCCTCTCCTGGGCACAGTGTCTTTGGGACATGACTTGACCTTGTTCTGTTCATGACTAATGCTTGAGCAGGAGTTTTTGGGGAGGGAAGCAGGCTCCACTCTCCCATCCCAAATCCTTCTGACTTTTTTTGCAAACAGAGAGAGCACCCAGCGTGGACTGCATGGTTTAGCTCTTGGCCTTTTTACTCCGCGTGACTCTGTAAGGCTTCAAACTGTGACTGGCCCTGTCTGAGCCGAACTCACCCTATTCCAGCATCACCCATCTCCCAGAGCAGGTCAGCCAGCTGGGGGAGGGAACCAGAGGGACCTCAGAGGGAGGAAACGAGCAGTGATCCTATGTCTGGGCTCCTCTCCTAATACAGACAGAGCCCATCCGGGCTGGAGACCTGACCCGTGGGAGCTGCAGTACCACAGCCTTGAACAGGCTGAGCCCCCCCGTCCCCTCTGGGGCCATCCCACCACTGCTGGAGCGGGGAACTCACTGGTTTTGCTACCGCAGAACGGGCTGGGTGACCCCAACGGGCAGTGCTCCCACTCACCCCTGTGGCACCAGTATCACCAAACCGGGGCAGACCCTGCCTGGTGTCACCTGCTGCGGTGACCACCCTGGGAGCCCAAGGTGGGGACCCTGAGAGCAGCCCACCTGCCCCACCAGAACACAGGCGTTCCTGACTGACCCATTGCCTCCCCATATCACCGATCCCTACCTTAATCTTTACCTTCAGATAGATTTTTTTCTTTCCCCCCACTCGGTGCCTGTCCCTTGCTGCTGTTCCGGCACGGCCTGCCCAGGCACAGAGACAGGACGCCTGAAAGCCTTTCTCCTTGCAGCTGCAGAGGCTTAGCAGGACCAGCCATGATTTTATAACGCTCACATCCCTCATGTTTCTGCCACTTTTTATACAAGAATAGTAAACTTTTCAGCCTGTTTCCACATCAGGGTCTTTCTATGCTTATCATTTTGACCCTGATTGTTTCTGCCGTATCCCTTTCCCTGGTGGAGTGCCCTCGACTGTGCTTAATAGAAAGGCATTAAAATATTTGCTATACTATTCCTCTTCTATATATCTCTGTTTTGGTTGCTTTATTTGTTTTCTCTGTGCTGAGCAGCACAGATCTCCAGTGGAGTGTCCACGCTCAGGTTTTGTGGCTGGGCTGACTCTCTTGGAGCAGCTCCGTGCCCACCTAGCTCATTTGTCCCCTCGCCAGTGTATCTCTTTGCATTTATCCACACACAACTTCATCTACGACCATTCACCCATCTTGAGCAGATCCTGAGATTTCCTCAGGACCTCAAGACTCTTCTCTGGTGTGAACCAGTCTAACCAACCTGGTATCACCCACAGTTTCCCATCCCCACACCTTACCTTTTCTGGGTGAAAACACCACCAGATGGAGCCTTTTTGCCACCATGCACATGAACTACTAATTGTTATTTTCCTTTTCTCTTAATCAGCCGCATGATTGATGTGTCACTGTCCTCTAGGCCAGTCCTCTGCTTTGGTTGCGTCTCCAGCAGGACTTCTTCAGAGGACCTTGAAAAGAAAACAGTATATCAGCTTTTATTCACTACTTCCCGACACACTCCAAGAACTCTAATAGATTGGAGGGAACTTTTGCTTGTACAAAAAGCCATGCTGCTTGTAATTTATTCTCATCTTCCACAGCAGGTGAAACACCTTGCAAACTAAATTCAGCTGTAAGGCCAGCAGACTTTAAATAAGGAACATTTTCCAACTTTATGGTAGATGATCAAGCCTTAGTAAAGTCTGTGATACCAGGACAGCGAAGGGAACTTTTAAAATAGGTGCTGTAGCAAAGGAAAGTTTCCTTTTTATCTGTTTTCTCAGGGGATTTGCAGGGAGGATTGTCTCAGGATATCAGCGTATTGTCTCCCTCTGCTGTCACCTCTCCTAGCCTTCCTGACACAGGTTACCAAGCAGGAAAAAAAGCTTGAACTGGGACTGTGAATGGGTGACTGGTCTGTAGTACTGTGTCCTGTCACTGGATGGCAACAGCACCGCAGGCACAGCCACCCGGGTGCTGGCTCCCAGGGCAGAGAGGAGCTGAGCTCCACAGAAGGGGAACCCCCCCTTCCAGGTCCCCCTCTTTGTCCAGGCGACCTCGGTATCCATCAGCTGTGGTCTGCACACCCAAGGGCTGCATCACTGGTTTGTACTGGACTGCTGTTGGGACAGTGCAAGTGCTTTAGGGGGGCAGGGACAGGTTAAAGCAGGGTTGGGTTTGCTGGGCAAAGCAGATGGAGATGAGAAGGCTTGGCCCCCCCCAAAAGCTGATGCTCTGCGTAGGGTTGGTGGACCCGCTCCAGAGAGCCACAGCAGGCAGCGACCTCGCAGCCCCGCTCGGCAGAGTTCGGGCAGGGGCCTGGACAAGGTACCACAGGGCACCTTGGCTGCGCGCAGAAGGCTTTTGCTCTGAGACTGGCAGTGCCAGGAGCCATTTTTACAAAACAAGTATGTCTCTGCTGGAGAAGCAAGAGCTCCAGATAAAACTACGTTCTTGGAATAACGCCAAAATTCCCTTACAGGGCTGAATCAGCCAGTTCATTCTGCAGGGATAAAGCCCCGATCAAGTACAATATTTTTAATAAGCGTAAACTTCATTTAACTGCCAGCCCAGTCACATATGGTAGCTTGTACGGCAGCAAGCCCATCTGATGCACTGAACAGCAGGCCCTCCCTGCTGCCAGCTTCCTAGGAACTGTGGTGCTACTGGGGATGACTGTCCCCAAAGCTTTGGCTTCTTCCCCTGGCGAGCAAGGGAAACAGGGGTGGGAAGCCCTCAACTGGAAAATGAAGGCAGAAAGTGAGGAGAAGGCTCTGCCACAGCTGTTCACCAGGAGAGGATTGTTCACTGAATCATTTGGGTTGGAAGGAAAGCCTTACCCCTACTCAAAGCAAGGCTACCTAAATCACTGCAGGGTTTGGTGGACCGCTGCTGAGCAGCATGCCATTTTTCTAGACCCGAGCTGGGGCTGCATCTGAGGAAGGACTGGCTCTCTCTGATGCCTACAGCTTCACCGCACCCACTGGGACCAGTGCCTGCCTGCTCTGCTCACTCCTAGACTGGGCAGGGAGAGGAATCAGAGAAAGGCTTGTGCTATTTCTCTTCTCCACCCAGCCCAGGATCAACAGATGGGATGGCTTCAGCATCGCAGTGCCCAGTGCACCCCAGAAGTGGCAAAGAGGGGTGCAGGCTGCCCAGGCAGTGCTGCCACTCCCTAGGACTGGAGGAGCCATGCATGGATGCAAGCCAGGGCAGCCCCTCGCAGCTCAAGGCCACGGGCTCTGCGCCATGGTTCCTTGTGCCTCTTGCTGCCCACTCCCTGCATATCCAGGGGTGCAGGGAGCAAAGGGGGGCTCCTTTTGGTGAGGATTTCTTTGTGCAAGAGGCTACCCCAGGAGCAGTGTTAAGGGAATGTAGCACAGGGAGTTGCGCAGACAGAAAACTCTTGGTTCAAGCAGAAGAATGTGCGTTTGGGAGGGCAGGCAGAGGAATTTCATTCAGGTTATAATGGGTCCATACAAAAATGGGGAGAGTCTGAAGGAAGAGGCTCACTTACTGAGCCTACGTGAGAGCATTTTTTACTCCCACCCTCTTGCAGCTCTCTGGATGGAGGAACTTGCCCGAGCTATGAGTTTCCTTGTCAGAGCCACCCCTTCCTCCTCACGCCGGGAGCCAAACCCCGAGCCATCCCTGCCAAACACCAGGTACTGCGGGGCACTCCCCAGAAAACCAGTCTGTTCATGGTCGGGGCTGGTGGCAGCCTTCTGTGAAGCTCTGTGCGATGGGTTTTACACATATACTTGAAGTCACACTATCCCTGTGAATTCTGGTTCTTCCCTGCGTTTTTCACAGTAAAAGTGTGTGGTGTTTCACACAGCTCCTTTCCCCGTCCCTCCGGGAAGCCCCAGTCTCTCCCAGCACTGCAGGAAGGGGACGGGGTATATGATGAAGCAGCAAACCATGCTTTGCACTGACTCTGGAGGGAAGGGACTGGTAAACACCTTTTCTTTCCAGGGGGAGGAGGAGAGGAAGACCACAGGTTCTCCCAGTAGCAGCAGGGAGACGGGGAAGGGGCTCAGTCTGCGGGCCAGCCTTTCCCCAGCACAGGTCATCTTTAAATGGCAGGCAAAGGGGCTGTGTGGAACATGGTGGGTTACTTTTACCTGAAAAAAACATTTCTTTCACAAATAATCTGTTTTAAAGTGATATAATATATATATATGTGTGTGTGAAAATAAAAATGGTACATGCAGTGCAAACTCTTTCCCTGGCTGTGCTGAGTGTTTTCTTCCCGAAGCTGTACTCCATTGCAGGGTGCTCTGGGTAGCTCTTGGGTACATTATATGTTCCCCTGCACAAATTTGCACAACATATTTAGTCTCAGTTGCCCCGTTAGTTCAAGGACACCAGGCCTTGGACTTCTAGCATAAAGAGCTAGAGGGGGACAGCAATCTGCTGCTGAAGTTTTGCCCTCCCTGAAAAATAGTGCCTTTACAGCAAATACTGCAGGGCTGAAGAAGCGACCGCTGTAGTAATCTGCGGTCTGATCAGCTGCTCGACCTGCCCAGCAGAGATAAGGATCTTATCTCTGATGTGTCCACACCTCCCGTGCAGGAAACAATAAGGATAGGAAATTGCAAAGGAAAAATCCATTACAGAGGAGTACAGCAGGATTCTCAACTGCCATAAAACACTCCAGGAAATGAAAGGGAAACGTGTTCTTATCAGAAAAGCCCAATACATACAAGATGGGGAGACGCTACCACTTTCCTGTATCAGGATGATAGCAATACCTCCTGCTAGCTGTAACTCCAGCTGACCACACAGAGACCTCACATTGCCAAGCGGAACTGGGGTTGGCACAAAGATGGGAAACTGGGGCTCCTGCAACAGTCTCTGTCCTAGGCCACCTTTCTCAGACAGCAGCCCAGATCCCCAGGCTACACCACTTTCAGCTGCTTTCACAGGCCAAGGCAGGGCAGGAGCTTGTACCAAGCTGCCCTCCCTCTCCTGCCCTGCTCTCCTTTGCTGGGAGACAAGCCTTGCTGCTTACCTCGCCAGACCAGTCTGGATGCCAGCTTCCCCCTGCCACCCCTCCTGGCACTGCAGAGCTCCAGCACTGACTGTAGCGGGGAGAAGAAGCAGGTGATGGAAAGGGGACAGGATGCTTTTTAACACTGCTATGTGGGGTGTGATAGCTGGGACTGTGTGCCTTGTTAATGAGCACATGGTCACTAATAAGGATGGATACCACCTGTGCTAATAGCCCTTCATTGTCCCACCTGCAGCCATTCCTGCTGAAGCCTTCCCACCTCCAGCTCCCATCACCACAGCCCTCGCTTCTGCGTCTGGGAGAAACCCCAGTCTCTTGGTCACTGGTCATGGTGGGAGGCACGATGCCCAGGGCAGCCCCTGCTGCTGCATCAGTCCTTGCTGACAAACATGGAGTGGCCATCCAGTTTTGCTGACCCCACCCTCGCTAAGGATCTGTTCCGGTTGAGAAGAGCAGGGTGGTGGGCAGTGGCAGGTTTTATGACTGCTGTGGGACTCTGCGGGGTAGCAGAGGTGGCTTTACATGGGCGGTGGCTCTGCCCTGTCAGCCTGCGGAGCAGCAGAGCTGTCATCGTTCAGCCAGCTTAGCGACGAATCCAAGTGCCTCCACAGCTCCCATCCGCTGCTCTGCCCCATCCCACGTCACTGCAAGCAAGTCTGTCTGTCCAACAGCGCAACGACAGCCTCGTGCCGTTCCCCTTCATGCACCCGGAGTGCCTGGATTTGCAATTTCTGCCTCTGAACGCCAGCCAGTTCAAACGAGGGAGGAGAGACAGAGGGCAGGATGCCTGCCAGGACGATCTGGGACCAGAAGGTGCCAGAGGGTCTGAACCCAGGCCATGCAGAATTAATCCTGGGGAACGTGTATGCAAGTGTTGGGAGGAGGAGAGGAGATGAGGGCTCTGGTTATAAATTGCTGTAGAAAGAGCGGGGGCTCAGGCTTTCCACACAATCAGCCAGTAGCAGATTAAGCATCGGAATCTAAACAAATATTTACCCTCTAGTTCCTGGTCTCCATAAATAACCGTGTGCACAGTTGCCAGTTGGTACTTTGGGATCGCTGCAGTGAGATTCGAGCAGGATGAGAGTATTCCCAGTCACGCAATCTTGCGCATACCTGGCTGCCCTGACACTCCGCGCACAAAAACTCGCTGCTGAAGCTCTGTCCCTTGCTGTCGCTGCCTCTCTGTGCAAGTAAAGGTTAAACTTTAACAAAAGATAAATGGCCCTAATTAAAGAGCCAGCTGCTCCTGTAATCCACTTTGTGTCCTGCCCCAAAACCAGATCAAACTCGTAATTAAATTACCAAAAAAAAAAATAGGGCCACAATATTATTGCAGTATTTGCCTTTGGCCATTCAGATAGAATTGACCCTAAACCAGAATCCAAGATCTGGTAGCAATCTAGATCTAGATCTGGTATTTGAGACAAGCACCTTACCTCTAAAATGGTGTCAAACTCCAGACCACCCTGAGTTTCACAGAAATAAAGTTTTTTCTAGTTAATTTCCAGGATAGGAAATAGGAGTGGGCAGGAGCTGGGAAATCAACTTGGTTTTACTATCTTAACTTTTAAAATAAAAATCCTCTGCTCCCAGGCAGGTTTCCTTCGTTTGGCGTGTGTTTGAAGATCCCCAGCCCCTGGCTACGATTCAGCACGCCGTTGTCACAGTGTCAGGGACACGCTCCCTCCCAAGGGCTTGTTCACATCCATTCATCCCACGCATCATTTCTACCACCGATACCTGGGATTCCACAGAGGACCTGGCTGCATCGACACAAACAAATGGAAGGAAAGAGACTTTGATCTCCCAGCTGAAAGGGGAACATGTGCAGCCGTAAAACCCCGTGATTGACATGAACTGGCACCAGCACCTCGGCAGCAGGAGTGCCTTTGTGGCAGCGCTGCAGACTAGCTTGCAGCAAAGCAGTTCACTAAGCCAGCAGGTTTTTCCCACCCTGTGAATTGGCAGCTAGAGACGCAGAGTCTTCTCCAATTTATTCCTTATTCCCCGATCTCCCTGACTTTCCCTGAACAACGTCCCTGAATCGTAGTGGTCTGGGCAAATTCCAGAGAAGACAGCCCTGGAGGTCTGTCTATCAGTTAGATGAGCTTGTTCCAGCAGACATGACCGTTCTGACACGTATGAAGTTGGGCGCTGCTCTGCTTTCCTGGCAGCCATACAGCTTTCTGGATCAAAGCTGGAGTCTGTCCAGGTAGCAAGAGCTCTGGCAGAGCCGTTTCATGTCTGCACTCAATATGCCATTTGGACATATTCCTATCATCAGATGTCTGCGGGGAATACTGCAGCAGTTCAATGCCCTTGGATGGATCTCTGTTGTAAAGGAGGAACCTCTTTTTATTAAAGTTAGAAGACCTGATTCAGCACCAAGCAAGCAATAAATTCAGTTTTCTACTTACACCAGTCCTTGAAGGAGACCAGACCGTAACACTGTCTTTATACAAGTCGCATTCCTAATTCAGAACTCCCTCTTTCCAAAAATGCCCTCACATTTGCTTGAACCGTGGCTCTGCCCATCAACTTGTTCACCAGAATAGCCAAGGGAAGTACCCTGGCATTTACCATGTGCTGATTGTGCTCGTCTGGGGGGATTTACACCCGTGATTTAGGTGGGGTTGTTCTACACTTACTCTGCAGAACCTGGACCAAAGGTCAGAAAGCTGAAACTGGATGAGGTCTGCATGTCTCGGGTGACACCCTCTTTGAAGTCTATGGCAGCACACAAGCAGCACAAAATGTTTCACAACCCTTTTTTCCTTGCTTTCTTCTTGCAAAAATCTGTAGCTAAAGAATGACAGTGCATGCAATGACCATGGCTCAGCTGCATTTCCTTAAAAATAAAGTGATCCTACCATCAAGGCACCAAGCAGCAAGGCTTTGCCAAGGCAGCAGGACAGCTTGCTAAGAAGAAAGAAGTCCTTTTTAGGAGCTGGCACATGTGAGTGAGGAAAGGCAGACTCATAAAGACAGCAAAATCCTGGCACTCTACAGCTTGTTCAGACTTTGAGTCTTGTCCTTAAAGAAATTCATAGATGCTAATTTTGTTATTTGCAAGCGGTGTTACTCCTGCTCCATCCCGATCTTTGTTACTCCTTGATGCAGATGTTGTCAACACAACTGAGCATCATTCCCAGCAGAAGCGTTGTGCTGCATCCCTTCTAGACTTTGCAGCTGGCAACACCGCTGCTGCTGAACGGAAAACCCAAGCTCCTGCAAGGTCCTCTGCTGTGACAAGTTTGTGTGGACCATCCTGCCGGGGGTAAAGCCACCACAGCAAGATCCACCCCAGCTGCGGAGGAACTGACCTTAAAAGCCACCAGAGAAGGGCATCAAGGATGGATGCTGCGTTTCTCCTGTGATCCATGTGCTGTCCCTGCCTGGAAGGTGCTCAGATGGGAAGCATCTGCTCTCCTTCACCACTGGCTGCAGCCTTCTGGAGAGGGTGCTGCAAGAGTCACTTTGCTCACACATGTCTACACCTGGGGAAAAAATAAAGAAAAAGACAGGCTTGTAACGACTCACTAGCAAAAAACCAAATGGAAGTCCTAAATAACACCAAGGTTAGAGCTGTTAACTCAAGAAAAGGGCGCCCACTTCAGAACAACTACATGAAAAAGCCCACATTTCTCATATCTTCCAAATGCTGTGGCTTCTCTTCCTTTAATGAAACCTTAGTTTTCTGCAGAATCTTTACCTTTATCTTCCCTTTGCTAGGAATTCCCTCCGGTCCCTGTGTTCTTGCCTTTTCACTTTTTATGGCTGCGACAACTGAAGAAACACAGAAGAAGAACATAGTTTTTCTCCTAACAAAAACTTCTCAAAGCATTGTTTTGATGCATTTTGACAGATTCACGATTCTCAGCAAAAATACTTGGACCAAAAAGAGGCAGTCACTGAAGATTTCCCTGCTAGTCTAAAGGGCATGTCCATTAAAAGAAACACAAAAGAACCTTGATATAAGTTTCTCAGCCAATCTAATCTTGGCCTGAAATGAAAAAAAAAGTCAATAAATGCAGATTTATAGGTAATGTTGCTTCCTGGATCATCTGTGAGCCTTCAGTTAATAAATTAGGGTGGAATACCTCTTGCACAGAAAATCCAAGACAGTCGGTCTCTTTCTTCTTCATAATCACCAGCAATAAAAACCTTGCAGGTTGATTAATGCCTTCCCCAGTATCTGGACAAGTCTTATTTCTAGGTTTTGTACTTCCCGAGCCCTGGGCAAGCCAAGGGCTTGGCAGACCCCTCAGACATGGAAGAGCCCTTGTGAAGGACCCTGAGCTCCCCTCGCTGCCAGCCCGGCGATGCTGCTTTAGCAGGAGGGAGAGGCAGGTCATCAGTCACTGGCAGGAGGCTGAGTTAGCCAGGGCTGCGCAGGGAAGGGTTATGGCATCCTGCTCTAGGAACAAGAGGCATCCAGCCTACCACAGTCCACCATTCACTGCCTGTTGCTGGTGCTTGTCTTCATTTCTCAGTTTACTACCTGAACTGCCTAGGTGGGGAAATACCCAAGAGCTTTTCTTCTAGTTGCAGAAAGCACAGCTAAGGGCCCAGAGGTTCTCTGCTGCTTTCTGCAGACCTCAGGGAGGTAAGTGCTGCCCCTCAGTTTCTGGCTTTGCCCTGAAAATACCAGCAGGAAAGCCCTCTCCCCAATTTTTTCATACCTGGTGAACATCACGCCCTTACTACAAAGCCTTGCCTGGCTGGAAATCTGCGCCCGCATAATTTAGGACACATCAGCACATGAAAGTGAACTTGATTTAAGTGAGAGCATCACTTGAAACTGCAATAGCTTTCCTCAATTAACTCTGCATGTAGCAAAGACCTTGAAATGCATTTTAAACTGCTATATTAAGGCATTATAAAATCCTTTGTGAACACTATTATTCTGGCTCACTTTAAACCTGATACCCCCACCTGACATTAATACAAGGGTTGCGATCGTGACTTAGTAAGACATAACTAAGCAGCATTGTGGTAACACTTAACCCACTGCAATACATCACCCTGCCAGCGACTTTGGACCATTTCTGCAGCTTTTTTTTTGTCTGATGCAAGGGCTGAGTCCTCTCAGACAAAACACCAGCCCTCTGTACATCCCCAAGTGCCACCCTCGCAGTGCCCAGCATCCCACCACGCACCATGCAGAACGAGCGGATGACCCGGCACGGCACGGTCAGGGGTACCGGAGTGATGTGCCCTCGCTGATTCGACTGCTGCAGGTCCAAGTTAGTGCTGCCAAGTACTCTAGTAAAGAAGGCATTACAGGTCACGGCAGTTGAAGGCAAAATATCTTATGTCACATTAGTGCTGGGCTGGGTCTGGGCGTGTGGTTAATTAAAGAGGCTCAGCTAGAGAGTGGTAATTTGTTAAGCTGCATAACTTAATTTCTTGCAGTCATCTGCGTATCCCCACACTGAGCTACTCCTAACACGAAAGGAGGTGTTGAACTGTGTCCGTTAGAATTTGTTCTTTTGGTTACTGAGGTGCAGCTTCTGTGTGCAGATAGGGCAGAACCATCCCCCTTAGTGTTATCGCACAGAGGCAGCTCTGTACGCCAGCCCTCACCAGCTCTGCTACTGACAAACAAGCAGTGTTACGAGAAGCCCCAGTATTCAGAATTTACCTCAAAACCCAGCCTGACCTTCCAGTTTACAGCTGGCCATCCACAGAGCCCTGTGGGATGCAGAGACCCCAGCCGTGGGCGAGTCGGGTGAGCAGGGACCCGGGGTGCAGAGAGGAATCGAAGGCTGAGCCTTAAAAAATTAAGGAGCCTTTTCTGCTATTCCTCTCACAACTGTGATCAGCTGTAATCAGCCCGGACCGAGAAAGGACCTCGTGCCTTACAGAAGGGCCGGTGCCCCCACGCACCCAGACACAGCAGTGTCCTGCAGGCAGCACTTCGTAACACACCAAAAACTGGACTTTAATCCTAGGAAAGATCTGTTTGAAAATTCCCTCCAGTGCAGAGACGGTAGAAGTTCAAGCTGCAAGGTTCAGCTCGCTGAGCAATCTGCAGCCCAGTTTTCTGGGGCTGCGAGGTCCTGCGCTGGCCGGCTCAGGGTGACCTCAGCCCTTGTGGAGAAAAGCCAAGTGACCAGCTGGAAATTCCTATATCGTTTCATATTATGCGCAATTTTTATTTCAACATAACTGAGAACTTCTAAAGACAAGCTTTTATTGATTAGAAATAAAACTAGGGTTGTTTTTGTTAAAAAATGGCTTTTCATACTGAAAAATGAAACATTTTCTTTGGCAACGTCAAGGCTGGCAGGTTTGAGCTTTTCAGAAGATGGTGATTGCCACGCAGGTTCCTCCCCAGCCTCTGCGGCCGCTCGGCGAGCACACGCGCGCTCTCATCAGCGGCAGACAAACCAGGACGGCTTTATTGCCGACGTAAATCAGAGAAGCTCCGCTGGCTTCCGAGGAGCGTTGCAGATTTATGCCAGGAGCTGACCCGGCATCTCTATTTTCAAAACTAGGGCAGATTGAAATATGCTGTTTTTCAATAATATATTCAGGTTAACAGGGCTTTTATATTTGGGCAATTAATCTTGCATAGACTGAGAATCTCTCGGGACACTGTGCAAAGGTTGCTAAGAAGAGGAAAACAAACACAGTTGTGTAACTCTGTTCTCTCATGTCTTTTCTTTCATGAAAACACATTGCAGTGACACAGCAGTGATCTGAAACCCAGCAGTAATGTTACTTTAATAATCAGCAGCATACCAAGACATAGTATAGGCATGATTTTACTAAGAGGTAGTATTACCTCATCGTGTATTACTGTAAAATGATTCAAACCAGAAATATTGAGACACAAATCTGTGGTAACAGAGGAAAACCTACACTGGGCTAGAGAAAGCCTTTCCGGTTTGTTGCAGGGCTGTTCCCTCCCGTGGCACGTGCTCGCGTGTGGAAGGGGAGGCCTGGGGCATGCACACACGCTTCTCTCGGTGTGGCTGTGCATGTGCTCACACTATATTTAAAACCACGCTGGTACCCAGCACTGATCCCTGGTTGGTGCCACCAAAGACTCTTCCCAGACCTGGTCCTTGTCTTTCTGCGCTGCCTCTCGCTGCCTCTTCTGCCCAGCAGCCTTACTGCTGTCTGCCAGCACCCTCAGCTTCCTCGTTACCTAACGAATGCCGCAACAGATGCTACTCAGAAGTCCAGGCAAGCGAGGTGTACCACATCTTCTTGCTTAGGAAAGAGACATCTGCCCGGGCAATGGCATCCAGGCTGCTGTCACCCACTTTGGGCAAATACGCTGCGTATTATCCCATTTTTCCACATCCCTCCATCTCTTCCCTCATCCCTTCCATTGCCCTCAAGCTCATAGGACTGATAGATGACTTTTAGGCCTGTAATTGCTTCTGCTATTTTTTTCCTCTTTGCATTTGCTGTTCCGCAGCCATGCAGTGTCATACCGAGTCTCACAGATTTACCAAAATCCTTATGATTCGACCCTTAGTTTTTAATTCTTCCAGCACATTAGACTCTAAAATGGCCTAGGAATACAACTGCTGTACGCCTAGCAAACCAGTAATCGTGGTTTTGTGCTCAAGCCCAGGGAAGGAAATACTACTAGCTAAAAACTGCTGAACCGCTTGCTTTCTGACCGGGCTGCCAAGGCCTGGCGAAGGCAGTGCTGCCCAGCCATCTGCGCGACCACGCTTCCGCGGAGCAGGGGCTGACTGCAACGGAAACCATTCAGTCGCGTGTAGTGGCTGCATCCTCGCACGACTGAAGTTTCCGATCGCAAATAGCAACAGACTCTGAAAGGTGGCTACCGCTTGATTAACGTGTGCTGCATCTGTTATTTCAAAGTGCCAATTACACTACATAAACACACCACTGCAATAGCAGCGCGTTGATTTATGCTAGCTGAAAATCTGTCCCTTTACACCGTTCTTTTCTTTCTCCTCCCACAAAACAGAATTTCCTTCTGAGCCCAATAAAACAGAAAATCTCATTGGTTCTACGTTATAACAGTAATATCGCATTCTGCTAGGAACCAGCAATTCTGCCTCTGGCCATGAAATTCAGGTAATGACCCATAACTGAAGTAAATTAGTGTTTAATTTCCCATCCTTTGCAGACAGCTTACTAATGGAAATTGATTTTTAGCTTTTCTCTTTTTCATTTAACATGCTTGTCTAATGTCTTTATTTTAAATTCAGGCGGTTTCCAGTGACTTTTAGCCAAGAGGCTAGTGTACAGGTGACCACTGAAAGTGCCTGGTTAATCAATGCCGTGTTGAACGGTGCACGGGGGACCGGCATGGCAGGGCCATCCTCGCACACGCTGCGGGCTCCTTCTGCCCTGCGTCCCACCCGGGACACGCTCTGGGACAGAGCCTCTGATGGAGCAAGCCAGCAGAGCTCTCACCCATGTAGCACCCGCAGAAGTCCTGCCGTTACAGACCTGATCCCTTAGGCACAAGCTCTTATACAATTAGCGTGTTCATTTGTACGGGGGACACTTTAATTTATACTTCCGCATGCCCAGTGCACTCCCGGACAGATAAAGGGGTGCTCCTCCGTCCCAGCAGCCACCCTCTGACCTACAGGCGAGATGTTTCGTCTCGGACCAAGCCAAGAGCCCCAGATGCCACACCTCGGTGCTGCCTGGACCCAGCAGCAGTCCTGCCCTCCGCACCGTTGCTCAACCAGCACGAAATCCCCGGTAACTCTTGCCCGAACGTGGGCTCTCTTGTGTAATCTGATCCCGCCACCAGCACACGCACACACACCCTTTTTTCTGCTATTTAGGTAAAACTCAGCCGACAATTTCTTCATTGTCTAGCAGCACCAGCACTAGAGACAGAAGCTGGCCTTGGATGTCCAACCCTTTTTTGTTGCAAGGGAGAGCAAGGCAGTAAGAGACGGTAAGGTTTTTACAGCTCCTACCCCCTTAAATTATAAGAGCCGTGAGGCAAAATAAGGATATTTAACAGCATTGTGTTATTTTCACCCCTCAGCTACTTCTGCAGTCTATCAGGTTAGTCTGGCAACTACAAAGGAGCTGGGAGGAGGGAAAAATCTACTTTTCCCATTTTACTTTTCTGAAGTACTATGGAGGAACCAGAACCCAGCTGGTGCTGTTTTACACTTTAAAAGCAGGGCTAACAGCTATTATTTTTCTCAGTGTTTGGCTGATTTTCTGCTTCCATAGACACTTTAATAATGCTATAAATTGTCCAGTAAAGGAATTGTTAGTTAGAGATGGTGTCTGGGGTATTTGTTCCTTATTGATGTGTAAATTGGCTTGTACTGCAGGCGTGCACTTCTGAAGAGGAATGCTTTGTAGCATGATGATAATAATAACAATTAGTACAGGATCTAGCAAAATGTTAATTGTGCACTAAAATCCCAACCAGAGATGCCTGTGCAGATCAGTCCTCTCCTCACGCTCCATGTTTCTCTGATGAATGCTCAGGGTGCCAGGGGCATTTCCCTGCGTGACGGAATTGTCTGTGCCTGCTTCTCCCTTCTCGCATTGCTAAAATCCAATCTTTCCCGAGTGCATTTGCTCAGGCGCATTTTGCGCTTCTGCTGATAGCACAAAACTGCTGTGCTCCTGGCAAATCCTGTGTGTTCTCCCCAGTGAATGCTAATTCGGCTTTAATTCCTTAATGGATCATAAGGGCAGGTGAATATAAAGACCAAAGGATGGAGGACAGAAGACTGGCAGGTTCAGAGCCCAACTGAGGATAACAGCAGAGGAGATATGGGACAGAGAACGAAATGCTAGATGTTCTCCTTATCACAGCTGTCTTGTGTGGAAGCATAAGGCAATTATTACAGTAAACGTTCCTTCCTTTTATGCAAGCGGAAGACTGTGAGCAAATTAAGAAACTACTCTGGTGCCTCAGCTTACCTGTTTACAGAGGTGAGAATCCACCTCTGCCGGCTAGGACTGCAGGGAGGATTAAAGAAGGTTCATTGAGCACTTAAAATTCGCTGTAAGGGTGTTGTCTCGTTATAGACCTCATTTAAAATACAAATCCATGGTGAAAAATTAGATGAAGTCAGAATGGATGGGGGTTTCTGGGTGTGATCTGTCTGGGTTTTCATATTCACAATAGCATGTAGAGGAGAGAGAACAGCTCTGCTGAGATGTGTGGCCTCCGTGAACGTACATTAAAGTTTGTGTGCGGTCTGACTTGGGCATTCAGAGGAGGAATGATAAAAAGTAACTGCAGTCTTGTCTTCTAAGAATACAACCACCTTAGCTGAACCCTGCCACACAAATATTGTAAGAAGCCATGAAATAGCAGGGGGGAGCCACTTTGCTGGGTAGATCAAGGCGAAAAATATAACCACGTCAGAAATAATTACCCCTATTTCAGATATCAGGAGATGGGCAGAGGGGAGCCAGCAGCAGAGCTGAATACAGTATTAAATAGTTATCTTCTGCCTTAGACACTAAATTGGAATATGGGCAATTAGAGGAAAAGCTTGAAAGATCAAAGTAGGAAAAAATGTCCTTTGAAAGTGATAATCAGTTATTGTTTTTAACTTACAGCAGGCAAAAGGCTACTTCAAGCCACTAAGGAAGGATGTGGGCTTATCCTGTTGGTTTTACTGTTCTGCCTCATGTTGGAAGTTTCCTCGGCTGGTTAATTAATCGCAAAGAAATACCTGTTTGGTACGACAAGCTGAAAAAGCCTTCATGGTGTCCACCCCGCAAAATATTCCCTGTTGCTTGGACTGTCCTGTACACTGGCATGGGGTAAGTTCTGCATACTGCTCCCTTTCTCGTCCTGCCGTTTCTGGCATGGGGAAGAACAGACATTTCAAACTCTTCCGTTTGCTTTTGGGATATCCCTCGTACCTGAATCAGCAGGGCATGTCAGGTCTGCTGATTCCCAGCAGACGAAGAACAACCTGAGCCAAATTCTGGGCTGAGTTCCTCAGATTCACACTGCAGGTGATGCTTTTGACCAGGGACACAGCCCATGCTCACCTTTGTCAAAAAGAATTTTAAAACTAGCCGCTGCCCTGGGGAAGTTGTACAAACTACATAGGTATGATACAGGCGATGGGTTTGAGAGCAGCGAGGGACACAGATGCAGCTGTCCTGCAAATCCCCGTTGCAAAACAATCTTAAATGAAAAGACTTTGTCTGTATTAGGGGCTTACTCACTGCAAAACACTCATGTGTTTCCCTCTTCACAGCTATGCCTCCTACCTGATATGGAATGACCTGGGTGGCTGCAGCAGCAAAGCTGTCGTCCCGCTTGGCCTCTACGGCGCTCAACTGGCCTTGAACTGGGCTTGGCCTCCCTTGTTTTTTGGTGCCCATAACCTGAAGATGGTAGCGTATCCAGCCACCCATTCATCTGCAGGAGGCTTGTTTGCCGGTGTCCCTGCCACGGGTTTTGGGGTTGTTTGAAGGTTTTCTAACTAGCATTATGCAATCGTACAGAGAGCTGCAAGAAGAGCTTTTGCTCAGATATAGCTCACACTGCACCTGACTCTAGACAATGGTATCAGTCCCTTCCACCCCTCTCCATGCTCTTGCCATGCTGATAGCCGGCCGGACCAGAGCAGGGTGGAAGATCAGGGACTCAGTCGTCCAGCTGCTGCATCTCCTAGTTAAGGATTCAGGCTTAGAGATAAGTCCTTCTGGGAGTCACGCCCTGAGCCGGCAAGTAGCAAAGTTAGCATCCCTGGGGCGCTTATCGAGCAAATGCAATGCACTGTACATTGCAGAGCCTGTTAGGAGGATGTGCATGAAGGTAAGGCACGGCACGGCACGGCACGGCAGAGCTGGACTTGTGCTATATTCAAAAAGCACTTACCTCAGGTGCCAAGGCCCGGAGGTGACAGAGGCACAGAGGGGGATTTACGTTTCCATCTGAATTTTGTCACTCTGTGGATGAAAGTTACATTCAGAAAGTTTGTTAAGTAATAACAGCCATCAGTACTAACATGAGCATGCTTTTGACCTATCTGCATAGGCATTATCAGCAGAAGCGGGTCCTGATCATCATAAACAGTGTGTTAATCTGCGGAACTTGACAACGAACAAAAAAAATTAACATTAGTCCTGGCTTCTGGTGTGATACATTCAGATCTCACTGGTTAGGGTTCAGAGCCAAGGTCCTGGGGTTTAGAATCACTCTGGGTGACTTTTCCATGCTAAACCTCCCCTACTCCTACTCCATCTCACCACCTTTAGTAGGACGGTCCATAGTCGTGCTGGGGAAGACTGCTGTGTGTTCCCAAGAGTGAGCACCAGAGTCACTGTCTTCTCTCTGCTCCAGGCACTGATTGACATCCTGTGCTTGGACGGCCTGGCGATCGGCACGGTGTGCTCCTGGTACCGCATTAACAAGATAGCAGCACTGCTGATGGTGCCTTACCTGGGCTGGCTGGCCATGGCGACGTGTCTGACAATCCGCATCTGGAAGGACAACCCTGAGCAAAAACCAGGAAAGAGTGAATAAGAGCAGGACTGAAAGGAAGGCATTTTGTGAAACGAAACTACACTGATGTGAACCAAGGTCTAATAATCTGGGGGACTCATTCTGGGACAGGCATCAGAACATGCCTCCTCCGCCCACCTTCATCATGGTTGTGTAAAAGAAAGGTTTGCACCATGTGCCTGTGTGCTCCTTTAAAGTAACCACGCATGTTGGGAACTATTTTCTCCAGCACTGTTGAGTTTGGGGCTACAGCTGTATGGTGACCTTAATGCTATCAGGTCAAATTCTAATAGCCACATTAGGATCTCATGATACCAGTGTAATTCAGAGTAGCAATCCTGCACACCCCTTGAAACCACTGCCACTCCTCCAGAGAGCAGAACTTTTTCACACATGTGCTAAATCCCATCTCCTCTTCTGGGACCAGACAAAAATACCCTTCACTCATGCACACCAATTTTTAAGAACTTACTTGATTTTTTGCTATTTGTGCTGTTGCTTCATTTTCATGTATCACCTGGTTTGTGCTTTAGACCATTAACTTTTTATCTGTCAGCTACTGAGCAAGCAGTAATCTGTCTTGTTCTGCTAGTGAAAGGAGGCTGGGCACTTACACTTCTATTCGTGGAATATCACACTTCTTGAGTTTCATGCTCCAAGATAAAGCAGCAATGATTAGAATGCAAATGCTTCTCCCAAGAGGAAATTTCTCTCTTCCACCTCTGTGTGCTATTTCTCATCAGAAAAGAAAAACTAACATCAGTGCATTTGAAAAAAATACTTTAAATGTTTCTTTAAGTACAGAAACACAAAGGCCTTTGTAAAATTTAAGAACTTACTCACGCTGCCTTGAAGGTTGTAATTACCTGACTGGCAAAAAGCCCCATGCTAAGTCTGTCAGGTGCAGTACAGCTATCTTATCCCACAGTCTTTCCATTCCCAAATATTATTAATCAGGAAAGGTTAAAATAGAAGTAGTTCTAGCAAAATGGGACTGAGCCGTGACAGAATGAGACGCAAAAGGTTCATGACTAGCCCTCGTTCATCCTTTATTCTGGCCCTTGCCTTTGATAAATCTGAACCTGAGAAGTTGCTGTCTACAGGAAATATTTACTATAATTTTTTAATTGATGGAAGCAATATACGTGAAGAAAAGTGGTAGGCGGGTCTTCTTCCTGGCAGCTGACTGCAGATTAAGGTGTGTGGGTATACTTGCAAAGGCTGGGGGTAGGAGGGCTTAGCTGAGGATGTAATATAAATTGTATTTGCTTTTCATAAAACCAAGCCACTTTTGTTTGGAGAATAAATAAATCCAAGTTATTCTTGTTCTACTGGTTTGGCACTGGGTTTGTAAAAAGCTCAGGGGATGCTGTCTGGAGTCCATGGCTTGTGCTCTGGCTCCAAAGGGAAGGGCTTGGCAGAATCCTTCCCAGGCACGCATTAGGACTAAATGGGCTGTGTGGGTTCTGAGCCTGAAGGTCCCACAGGTTCCTTCAGCTGGGGCACCTGCACAGCGGAGACACGCTCACTTGGGGATGCATCCCCGAGACAGGCTCCTCCACCGTGCTTCACCCGCAGCTTCAGGGCAAGGAAGCGAATTCTTGGGTTTGGGATCCTTCCTGAGTCACGTGAAGCCCGATTTTTAGAGATGCTGAATGTTCCCAGGTCCATCTCCAGTAAACAGCAGAGCTGGGTGCTCAGCGTGACTGAAAGCTGGGGCCAAGAGAAACAAATACCAGTAGCTGAGAGTAATTGAAATTTGTAGTACCTTTTTAAAATTTGATCATATATCTTGTTCTGTCATTTTGATCCCATCCATTATTTTTCCCTTCTGGCTACAGGACACCTCTATACAGCAGTGCTGCTGCAAGCATATTGCTGTAATCTCCCGAGTAAAAGCTGCATAAGAACAGGCCATTGAATAGATGTGGCTGTGAGCAGGAGCAGGACTATAAAGCACGAGCACTGCAAGCAGCACTAGAAAGATCATAAGCTACTTTAAAAAAAATATCTTAAATCCTATATATTTCAGGGCTTTATATAACCACGTTACCACTGAGCTTATTTACAGTGATGTCTCGTCTGTGTCTTCCAGAAAGCCACATGCCAAAGGACAGGAAGACATAAATTATTTCTTCCTAAAAAGAAGCTAATATCTGGGCTGGAGATTCAATTCAGCAGAGTTAAGAATGATTTAGGGTGCCTGAACATCATCATGCCTGTCCTTTCCTAGTTAGCATGGCAAAGCCAGGAGGAGCAGAGCTGGGCAGAGCCACCTAGTGAAGCCAGGAGGGATAAAGCGAGTCCTTACACCAATCTCTGCCACTGAAAAGGGGAAAAGCAGAATTTAAAACACATCTAAGTTGCTGAGTGCCTCTAGATCTGGTTCAAACCTGCAACGTTTTAATAACATTTCCAAATATAAATGTATGGATACCTATTTGACCAGCTTTCATAAATTAGTCCTCTTTCCCCTCCTTCCCATTTTTTTCTGCAGGTAAAGGAAAATCTGGAATTAAGACTAATAGATTTTTTTGGTCTTGCCATGCTTGCCCTCCCCCTTTTCCCAGCTGGTGTGACTGACTTGTTCTTGTCTTCATTTCAGTTCCTCTTCCTTTCAGTCCACCTCTAAGTGCATCAATAGCTTCTCTTTGCTACTTCCATTTTCTTGCAGGCAGCAAAAATAACAAATGTTCCTACATGTAGTGTACGTAACAGCTTGAAATCAATTGACAAAGTTAAATTTGGCAAAGCACCCTCTTGTATTAATATTTAAAGCATCATTTAGTGTATTTGCTATTCAAACAGATACACTAAAACCGCGTGAATAAAAATAACTGTAATGGCTTTTCAATGTCAGTCATCTAGAAAATTTCTTAGTTATACTGTGCAGAGCAAAGTCAGGCTCTGCCCCTGTGAACGTGGAGGGGCCCTGGTTTCCCACTGGTGCTGTGTGACAGGGCTTCTGCTCCCGGTCATGCGATGGCTGGAAGCAGCACATGGCCACCAAGCCCGGTGTTACCAGCACATCAAAGGGAAGAGAAAAAAAACAAACCAGAGAGGTGCTAGAAATCCAAAGCACGGTTAGGAACCTGGCTTGGTAAAATTTTCAAGAGAGGTCTGCTGTGCACGAGCTCAGGGCTCACCACCCTCCTGGAGGGCCCTTTTCCCCAGGGGACCCAGAAGGAGCCCTGGGAAGTTTTGCTGATGCCAGCACTGACCAGGCAGCAGGCAGGCTGGATCATCTTAGCAGGCATGCAAGGTGTTTGTCCAGCCCCCCCCCCCCCCAAATTAGCTTATGGAATGGATACCACATCCCACCCAGGATCAGGAACATTCATAACCCACGACGGGACATGTCGCAGTCCACAGGAATCAAGCAGTGACTCAGACAACAGCCATGCATTTGTGACAGCTTTCATGGGGTCATGGCATTTAGAGAGAAGAGCCACCTCTCAGATCACCACGTCTCATGACGATCCCTCTCTTCAAACCTGAGCCAGCCTTTCCAGAAAAACATATCTGATATTAAACTGATTGATCTTAGCCCAAAGGGCACATCCCCGGCTACTGGATACACAATATTTCTGCATAAACAAAATCTTTCTGCCTTTCAATCCAGTCTGTTTTCCTAAGCCTTGTCTCATTCAATAATTTACCAGCTGTTCCAGAAAGCAGTTTGGCTTCAGCAGTACGGAACTTTAATTGATTTGCTGATGTCTGGAGCTACGTTAAAATATAGAGACAAATGCTAGAGAGCATTTGCTGCTGTGTGCATGTAAACTTCAGAGAACTGAACACAGGCCAGTAGCTCTCCCCACCGCCTCTTTGTTAGCACAGGGTGGTGTAGAATATAAAATCTTGCAGCTTTGAGCACCTGCATCATGGCTGGGGCTGACCTTCCCCTTCAACTGCTCCCAGTAAAACTGCAGCAGAAACCCAGCAGGAAGGAGGCTGTGCTGCTTGGAGCTGTCATTAAGTTCTAGTTGGGCTTTGAATTAATTGGACAGCCAGCAGCGCCTGCCAACAAAACAGACTCCCTCTGCTGTACAGCAGTGTGCTAATGGGTGTGCGAGGGTTGGGGATCACGGGCCAGGGAGGCCCAGGCTTTAGCTGTGAAGATAAGGCAGGGAGCGAGGCGAGAGCATCACTTATCTCCGCCTGCACCACGGCTCCATTTCAGCTCTGCCGCAGTGCCTTTCACAGGGAGCTATCACCCCGCACCGAGGGACATGGGCACTGTCCAGGTTGAACCCACGGGACTCTGCAGTGGCTGCCACCAAGGTTTCCTGACCCTTCCCTTAAACCTTGGCATTGTGGTCCTGCAGCAGGAAGAGAAGGACATGTGAGGGCTGAGGGAAGGAAAGCTGCCTCTGCACATCACTGTCAATGTTTATTTATTTATCACGTAACGGTAGTTACAGCTGGAAAAAGCAGGAGGGGGATTGCTGCCAGACAATGTATCTAGGGAGATGTTTTGTTAGTGCCACCAGCTGTCCCCTTGGAATAGAGAGCACGTCTGAGCCATGACTCACACAGCCAGTGTCTTATTTCACTCTCACATCTAGCCAAAAATGTTCCTCCAGCCCGAGAACGCAATAAAAGCCTCCTTTTCCTGGCAAGGACTTTCACAGCCAGATCTCTTCTACTGCCCCTTTGTGATCAGGAAAGGAAAACAGCCATTTTAACTACACAAAAGTAACTCCCACTGCAATTAAAAGAACTGCAGATGACCCACCTGGGAGACAGGTCAATGGGATACAGTACTCTCTATATGAAATACCTATTTAAGATGGGGAAAATGTCATCAGATTGTTCAGAGATACCTCTAAAGTCAGTGGAGAAACTCTTGTTGACTTGGATAGATGCAGGATCCAACCTTAATATCCAGTACTCCAGCAAAGCCAGAAAGCTTCTCCTAGAACAGGCTGTCATCTTAGCCTTGCTTTGCTAGCAGTTATCATTGCTGGCAGCGTTCCCATGCAGACAGCTCTTCAAATCTTACTGCAGGTTTGGCGTCTTTGAGGTCTACCCCTCCTCATCACTTCATTTGGCTCTGTCCAGGCATTCTGGCCTCGACGCCCTGTCACAGTGAAACCAGACCTTTTAAAATAGAGGGAGACAGACCACCAGATGTTGTGGGACACATCTGTCATGGGATGGAGAATGGGCTCAGGCAGGAAACCACAGCTTGGGTTTGTGCCACTGAGATGGAGTCAGCTCAATGGCCGATCTTGTGGCTGCGGTGCAGGGTTGTGGTCACTCCGTCAGAGGTTTCCCCACACACCAGGAACAGCTGCTGAAGATACAAGAAAAATTCCTTACTATGAGGGTAGTGAGGCATTGGAACAGGTTGCCCAGAGCAGCTGTGGATGCCCCTTCCCTGGAAGTGTTCAAGGACAGGTTGGATGGGACTTTGAGCAGCCTGGTCTAGTGGAAGGTGTCCATGCCCACGGCAGGGGGGTTGGAACAAGATGGTCATTAAGGTCTCTCCCAACCCAAACTATCCTATGATTCTCTAAGTGCATCACCTATGAGGGGAGTGTCTACACCTACCAGCTGCATCCAGCGTGCTGGGCACAGGGAGAGGCCACAGGGCTCTACTGGGAACCAGCATGGTTTAGCCCTTGCCATGGGGGAGCAAACAGGGAGAGGCAAGGGACTGATTCTCATTCTCCCTGCGCGAGACCCAACGTGCGTGCAGATCGCTTGTGCCCCTTCTGTGGCTGAACAGCAACTCTGCTGCGCAGGGCTCTCCAAGCATAACAAAATTCACAGTCAACTAAATAAGCCATTAAATCAGTGGGGAGAAGCGGAGGGTGGAGGGAAGCCTCAATAAAAATGCTGGTTGGTAAGCACAATGATTTTGGTTACCGACGTGCCACTGGGAGGTCCTTACGTGAGGCTTGTCCCATCCCTAGCACCTCTCAGCACCCATGCCCCAGCTCCTTCTCTGAAGTAGCTGACGGAAAATAATTTCCATCCAGTCATTAGGCCCACGCACACACGTGCACAGTTCAGGGGAACTAGGGTCACTTAAAAACACCTGAACAAAACTGATCAAAGCCTTCATTCCTATGGCTCCAGTGCAAAATGTCAGATTGACAGCAGCTCGGTGGCATCCCTTTATATTTTTGGCGTGGGCAGACGCTGCAGGGGGGAGGATCATGACTATTTAGTGCACTGCCCTAGATGGAGCGGCGAAGCAGCTGGGGAAGGGCTGGATGGAGGTAGAGTCTCAGTGCCACATTCCGGAGATTAGATTAGAGCTCAGCCCTGATCCCTGCAGAGGGGCCAGGCCAGTGAAAGCTAAAGGCTGCAGGAAAGATGGTACCCTTGCCATCAAGAGCTTCCAAAAATAAAGAAAAGTGGGTCAGAGGGACTGAAGAGGGGCTGGAATGCTTCTTTAAAGTATAAGGGTAACAAGGAAACAAGCTGTCACTCATTAAGAGAGGATTCCCATCCCCAAAACCACTGCCTGAAATGTCAAAGGTGAGCGTAATTGGACAGGCGAGTTGGAATTTGAGCATAGTTACCATGCAAGGGGAAAAACACTACACCTGCCTTCCAGGAAAGAATTTTAAGCTTAAAAATAAATAAAATTCTGCACCATGAAAACGAAAGATACATGTTCCACAGATAGGATGTCTTGGAACTTGTCAAATCCTTGATTGCGCTGTTGTCACAATACTCCCCATGCCAGCTGTGTCAGTCATCAGATAAACAACTTCTCATTGCTAGCAAACAGTGTGGGAGTAAAAGTGGAGGGGGGGTGCTCTGGCCCCAGAACGACTGCATTTCAATGACATTACAAACGAAAAGCATTATTGGCAAAGAATATTGTAGCACAGAAAGGCAGACTGTTGCTAGCAAGGGGGCTTGAAATAATAGCCAGACTAAGTTATCTATGATATTATATAAATTATTTATAATTTATTTCGCTTTGTGATTAGTTCAGATGCCTCTGAAGTTGTAAAGGGCTGACTACAACAGTATCACAAAGACTGCATTTGGCCTGAAAGCAGGCATTCACACCTATTTGATTTCTACAGAACAGAGTTTATCCTCCTCAGACCAAGAACAGGTTTTCCACTAAGTACAGACTGAACACTCAATCAAATATAGCTTAATATTTCATATTTATCCAAATCTTGATGACGGTGGGTTCTAAACTAAGTGCAGAACCCAAGATATTGGAGATTTTATTTCCAGTATGCTTTGGCTAAAACATGAGTTCTGCATAGCTACACATTTCTCATTTACTTTCACCCTCACGGCATAGCAGGATTAGTCTCTGAGAAAAATCTTACTCCGCTTTTCATTAGATTTGGCTCATATGGGACTTCCACAAACTTTAAATGATTTAAATCTAGAGTGAAAAACTGGAAGAATTTCACATAATCCTGAAGGAAAAAAGGTACAATCCCCCCCAACCCAAACATACAGAGCTTATTTTAGAGCTCATGTGCGAGCTACATTACTCCTGAGTATCCTTCTAAGTTACCACAGCCTCTTCAAGCAATCTGCTTGATACAGTGTCGAGCAAACCAAACATCCCACACTCGTGTCAATAAAATCTTTACAGTCCTTCTCATTTCTCTTTGTATGAAAGGCAGACTCCACACTCTCAGTAGTTCGGGCAAATCCTGGTGAGTACCTTACCAGAATGTCTCCAGGACTCTGCCCTCAGCACCCTGCTGACACCAGTCCCAGTTACTACTTCATAACCACACACACTTCACTTCTCATCGTGCCCCCGCCACTGGTTCTCGTCTGTCTGATTCTTTGGCTCCAGTGCAATCACTCATTCAACATCTGCATCCTCTGCATCAGCAAAGGTGAGAGAAACAAAGAAATACTGCAAGAATCACCAAGCCCAGCAGTTTTCAAATGCTTACTCTTACCTAGCTATGTTAGCGCTCCCAGTATGCTGGGCACGTTTCAGACATAGGAGAGAAAAAATACAGAATGGGCAGATGCCCAGCACACGCACTTGGAATTGCCCTGCACCAGAAACACTGCCCCACTGTGAATTACAAGGATGACTTTAAAGTATCTGGGAGAAGATTCTGGCTTGCATTTGTACCAGTACGATCTGACACCAACTTCAACAAGCAAGATTTCACCCTGTTCAGTGCCTTTTTTCAGTGCCCCTTCGTGGATGAGTAGGGTGGAGGGAAAGACAGGTCTCCTGCTGCAATGCTCCAGGCAGCCCCTGAGGCCAAATCCACCACCAATGCAGAATTTGCAGCAAACCAAACAGGGAATGCCCCTTTCACATCATGGCTGAGCCAAAACAGTGGTCCTTCAAGGTCAGCAATATAATAAACTGGCAAAAGCAGGTACACTGAGAAGGTGCCAGCTCTGCATCTTGCCAGCTATCTGTCACGCTAATGGATAGACACTTCTGCTTCCAGGATTTTCCACCCATTGCTTAACCCGCCCACAGTGAAGTCGTCACTTTATTTTAAATTAAAAGGGGAGCAAGAGGGATTGTTAAAAAGACCTAAAGAAAGCAAGGGAAAAAGGTGACATCTGAGAGCCCTGGGTCATCCTACCCCATCCAGCCTCTATCGTTGCTGCTTTGTTCCATATTTAGCTCCTGACAACTGTGCCTAGCGCAGGAACTCCCAGCTCTGTTTTTCCCTCCTCCCTCTGCTGTCTCTTCTCCCTTAGAGCCCTCAGAAATTGCTCTTTCTTTTTCCCAGTGGCCATAACCTAATACCCCTGTACTCAAGAAGATGGCAGAAAAGCAGGAGGAGCCCAGCAACACCCAGAATGGCGAACCTGACAACGCAGAAGAGGGCGAGGGAAAAAAGAAGAAGTTGAAGCGGGAAGACCTGCCACCATTTGAAATTGTGACAGGGTAAGAGGTTTAGATATAAATATGCGGGTGCAAGAGTGTGAAGTGGGGATGTTTAAAGAGCCTCAGCTCTTATGTTGGGTAATTAAAGATGGCATCTTCAGCCAGTGTGTTTCTGAGTATTCTTAAATGATGTAAGCATGGCTTTCATTATTGTGGGATTTTGTTAAAAGTTTCACCGAGTTTTCCAGAGGACAGATTCACACCAGGCTGGCAGACAAATCTGTTTTATACAAGCAGGTCTGTTCCTATAGCATTGACCAATTCCCTTACGGTGCAAGTAGTCCCACTGACTGCAACGGGATCACTTGTCTGATGGTATTGGGACAGAAGGTATTGGCCCTTGATGAGCACTGAATATTGATTTCTTGCTGTGATCAATGGCTCTTGTCTGAAAGTTTCTCTGTCTGTGGATTAGGAAAAACATCCCTGCTATGGCTGCTTTGCTTTATGGACCTAAGGGATAGATTTTTCAACAGAGCTAAAAATCTACATTGTCAAGGGCTCCACACGCACAGCTGGAACCTGACTTTCAAAAAAGTCTAACTCGCAGAAAGGCACCAAAACAGACAGTTTTGAAGACAGCAAAGCAGCAAGCAGCTCCTTCTGCTGCAGTGAGCCTGGCCTTTGAAAAAGGCAGATACAACAGAGATCTGCTAGGAAGCTGAACTCTGTCAGACATAATTGACAGCTGCAACTAGAAAAAACCCTGTGTAATCTGCTCTCGCTATGCATTTCAGAATGCTTATTGTAGTAGTAGCAAGATGCCCTGTGTAGTTCTTCCCTCTAGCCTCCCTTAGCAGTCACCAAGGCAGCGTTCCCAGCGTGTAAACAAAACCCATTATTTCTTCCAGCTGCTTGAATGTAAAGCTGAGGCCAGACTCCTAAAATCCCACTTGGAATCCTCCTGCCTGTGAGATGGTCACTGGTGAGAAAGAGTAAAAAAATTGAAAAATTTGGCTAGCATTTCTGAAAAAAATGCGTAAGGCAGGACTGCACCTATATCTGATCGCACACAATTGGGTTACATTTCTGCACAGGGGTGAAAAAACCATTTTTTTTTAAAACGTGTCTGCTCTGAAAAATCACTTCTTGGGTGGGGACTGTTCATAGGCTTTGGTCTCTGTCATGCACAATCAGAAATACTACATGTCTGCTAGAGCAGGGACTTTTAAGCAAAGCACATCCCTCTGCCAGGAACGGAGCTAAGCCACCAAAACTTGTTTATATAGGCCATTGGACCAACGACACATATAGTGACAACTTCTAGACACTTAAGACATGTACTAAGATGAACCTCAATGAGGAAACTAGGTTTTTCAGCCTTAGAGCACTGAACTTGCAAATAGAAGTGCTAAGAAATTGGGCAGTATCTTCAAGCCTCCTTGCTAACCCCAACAACCTGGATAGGAATTGGTGTGCTAATCAAGGATGACAAATACTTCCTTAGTGTCATCCTGCAATGAAGTTGTTTGTTGAAATGACAACAACGTTGCAGAATTTGACAGGCCTTTCCACTCCGGAAAGGTGGCAGCAAGCACACGAGGGATGACGTGTGCTTGCAGAGAGGGGCAACAACAGGAAAACTTCATGTGCCAAGGCCTGGGAGCGAGCCACGCTGCTGGAGCTGCACCGGGGCAGAGGTACTGGAGTAAGAGCTGCAGGTGATGCAAGGAAGCCTCAGGTTAAACTCTGTGCTACGGTATCTACACACATTAAGCTGGTACCAGCCGATTTTCACATTCCCTGGTACCAAGCAAGACAGGAGTTTTAATTCTCTGAAATGAAAGTACTCAGCCATTTGGTGAGGGACCATAGAGCCGTCAGTATGTGAGCATTTATACCGTCCACGTCACAACACTATTTGGAAAGTGCTTATCAATATCCAGCAAATTCCTGTAGGAATTATGACCAAGTCTCATCTGATTATTAGTTTATAACCAATATGCTGGCTATTAAAGGTGAGAATGAAAAAGTAAAGCAGAAATCGTAAAGGACCCTGAAAGAGTTACAGAAAAATCCAGCAATCTCTTTTTCATTTTAAGAAGTACGTTGGGTGTTTAGACTGTGCCTTGGCCTGGTACAATCACTGTGGATTTTTTCTAATTATTTACAAATTTTCAGCCAATAAAGCCAGTTATGTGAATTATGAGAAAACACATAACTGCAACTGTGGAAGCACTTAAATTCAATTACGTTGCATTTCAGTTTTAGCCCTTGGATTAGGGGCATTTTACAACACACAGCCAAGTTTTCAAGCTGTTGCTTATAGCTCTAAGGAATCTAGTTTACAAGAAAAATATTGGGAATGTAACTACTCTGTTTAAGGATATTAACCCCTTTTTTTTGTCAACATTTGGCTCAACACAGTCCTGGATAAATACAAGCCCCATCTGTGTACATTTCATGACATTTAAGTAGACACATTTATTTACACTTTCCCCAGGGTGGAAATGAGACTCCTTCTAGCAGTGATAAATCCTTGGTTCCTCTTACAGTTGATCATTACAGGCTTTCTATAATCAATGACCCCAGCATGAGTGTGTTTATTTGTGAATCACTGTTAAAGACCAAGCAAAAGGACACTGTTTTATCAGCTCAAATAACCTAAGACCATAGTATAGTCATTGAACAAATCTTTAAATCTAAGGAATACGTCCTACTAGTTTACAGCATCTTTTAGATAATCCCATTTTTTAAATTTTCTTATTAGAAGTTCTCATTCTCTTCTCTGACCCAGCATGCAACAGTGCCAGGGTCAGGCAGGGCAGCTGCTGTACTCCTCCAGCCTACCTTATTTCAGCAGACTTCAAAGCACATTATCTGTTCAGTCCAGTACCATTCTTACAGACTGAGGTTTCTGCCTCAGTTTCAATCTCCATCTCAATATGATCTAACAGATTGCAAAACACTTTGCTACCCAGGACAAATACCTCGATAAATTAGTTTGAGGAATTTAGAAAATCCCTGAAGATCAGCATTTAGTGATGATCTTCAGATAAGTAGGACAATGAAGATTTCAACTTTTACCTTCTCATACACCGCAAGTGAGCTGTGTGACCACCTGTATCCTGTCGTTGGAGCAGGTGATTATTAAAAGTATTGTGACAGTTCAGCGCCTGTAAACAATTTTTAAAAGAACCCTCTATATACATAAAACTTACCTTTAAGTCTTACGCCGAATGTGATGCCTTTACTGGAGAGGGAAATGGCAAAAACCTTCACTAATTGCAAGAAAAAACAAAAGCAGAAAAGCAACTAACCTAGTCACTAAAATATCTGATATCTGCATATTTTAATAGATTGTGAAATCACATGCAAGACAATTTTTATGTTTAACATTTATAGCAGTACAACTTCTATTATAAGAAATATGAGAATGGAACTCACAGCTCCTAGCATATTTTCTAAAATTACCTTACCTTAATATTGGAACAACAACAAAAAAAGGGTAAAACAGATAATCTTAACATTCGCACACCACCTGTTATTCAAACATGGGAAAACAGGCTTGCCAAGAATCAGTCACTTACTCAGAAACAGTCTATTCAAAGCAAGACTTGAGTTTCCAAAGAAGTTGGCTTAGTTTGTTGTAGTAGCTGACACAGCTACTTCAGGAATGTATTTTGATGCTCAATTGTTTGCAAAGAGTTTTAACCTACCCAAAGAAACAATACAATTACAATACTCTACTTTGCATCAAGTTATGAGGATCATCTGCCAAGCGTGCTGTAACTCCAAGGTGAGATCACGCAGCATACAGCATTTAAGTACATATGCAGTCTTACGGTTCATATGGTTTCTTCTTGCCCGTTTTTTTGCTGCGGAATCACTCGCTACGGGGTTTTCTGATTACTCACAGGACCAGCGACACCTTGCCCAAATCCCCACTGCTGGGAAGAGTCACATTGCAAGGACTCAGCTAAGCCCTGTCAGGACAGAAATTTACAATTCACACTTGCGCTGAAACGTCCTTCCTGCTCTGGTTTACATGGGATTAAGCAGATTCTTGCTAACAAGCACACACAGCTCATTTGTTGCCTCTGTATCCACGATCAGCAAGTTTTCCAAGCTCTCAGCCAGCTTACAGACTTGGAAAATGCCCTTATCTTTGTTTCTATTCTTTATCGGAAACTTATTAATTAAGCTGATGCATATTCCATGTTGCTAGGAGGACAGATTTAGGGGAACATCCCAGCTAATTTTAGATGGACACCAAGATGATAAACAATAAAATCCATCTAGAAGGCCTGACTAAATAAACCTCTGAGTCAACACATCCTGGAACAGATTTAAACAGTTCATCAAAACATATAGACCCAATCTCATCACTGATGTAACCGCTCTGCAGTCAAGAGAGTTAAATCAGGAATGAACTTCCATGTGACTCTGATGTGCTACATTTAAATATGTGATGTTATTTTAAAACAACTTATTGTAGCCTTACAAACTTAGCTCTGAAACAAGGCAATGGGTGGCTTATGTCGGACCCAACACAGCTGGACTTCAAAGAAATGATTAAAGAATCATTAAATCATTAACCAAAGCACCTTCATTTGAATGAATTTTTTTTTTTTTTTGTCTTGAAGAAGAGAACAGAGTACAGGGAATAAGAGACACTATGCTAAATTAGAGTCTGATAATGCTCTTTAATAAAATCAGTGGAAGTCTTGCAATCCATCTTAAAGGAATGAGACTCACTCTAGTGTGTAACTTTAAGTCATCTAGCGTAAGGGAACAGAGGTCAAAACGCTAAGAAAAGGAAATGTAAGTAGTCTTTCTGGGTAGTTTAGAAATTGTGCAAGCCAGTGCAAGTTTCCCTTATCCAAGCTTGTGCAAACTCTCAATGCAAACCAGAGAACCACAGACCAAATCATACCCTAACGGCATGATTTCTTTGCTCGTTCATCAAAATAACAGTCTGCATCCACACTACTGCTTCTCATCCCTCATTCATACACTCCCAGCTAAAACAGTAATAGCATGGAAGGCTCCAAACAAGCTTTTCTGTTTTTTAAGTCCTGTCTTGCACAGATCGCATCTTAGCAGGACTGAACAATGTAAGGGTTTAATTACATCATTTAAGAAGCAGCTGAAAACCTGCTTCGAGTAAAATTTCTAAAGGCAGACTTGTACTCTAAACCTCCACTGTCACAAATCAATGATGTGTGAAAAGAATTACGGTGCTCCTTGACTGACGGCAACAGCGGATATTCCCAGTGTAGAGACAATTCTATGAACAAAATCATTTCGACTTGTACATCTTGTTGCATTTGGAAGACTAATGGTCTTCCTCTCACAGCACAAAGTACAACTGTGCCAACCCAACTGCATCAGCTCTCACACCCTTCGGACCATTTGGCTGGTACACTGATACGCCGAGTGAAGTGGTTCATCTGTAAAATCATGCTGTTGGGAAATCCAAAACAGAAGTGGGAACTATAACTCCAGGCCTTTTACTGTGAGTCTGTGCAGCAGGCCCAAATGGACCCTAGATATTACTGTAGTATCATAAAAAATTAAATAGAGGGTGTTCTTTTATGTTTTAACTTTCTCAAAAGCCAAAAATGGCACAGGACTTTGGCAGGCAAGAAAATTCCTGGCTGTGTTAAGACCAGTATGGAACACATACATACTGAAGAGAAATTTCTGAAACTTTGTAAGTGGAATTAATATTTATGGAAAACTGTATTTAAACTTTTAAAATAACACAGCCAAAGAAGCTTCACAACAGCTACAATTTACTCCGAGTCATGTATTTAGACAGCACACTATTTCCAATTCTTTTCTAAGCAAGAAGCCATTTGCTTACAGTACGTAACGTAATATTTGCAGACAGGTATTACATGAAGAACGCCTATGTGCCTGTTCCCCAGTCTTTCTGCTCAGACATTCCCATTTCAATCCCTCCTATTTGCACAGAATATCTTGCTCTTTGGGGCTTTTCATGCGGTCCTAGAAAAGCCTTACCTATTGCACTCTACAGGAAGACATCCACTGATTTTAACATGCATCCCATCCAGCTCTGCATGAACAGCCCTTACTCCTCACCTGCAACCATCCCACATTTTCACTGCAGCCCATACCAGCACTTCCCACTAGCGAACTGAAGTACAGTCACTCATTGTTCCCACGTTACCAAGCAAGCATAACATACCAATTTTGACTCTCCACTCTTTTCCATACCACTCACCACGCCTCTGGAGACATCTTGTGAGAGGCTGCATCACAAATCGTTCTTTCCTCTCAGCAGAATGACACTTTGCCGCTTACTCCTGCAGCCTCGTTGCTCTCCCCAATTAAAATTTCCAAGAGTCTGAGATTCTCTCCTGACCTTTGCTCAGTGTACCCCCTGGAGAGGCCTGACATTATAATCTGACTATAGATGAGACAGGGATGAATAAGACACTTACTGTTTTACAAAGATTCATTACTGCCTCATTGGGAATATCAAGGTTATAGGTCCACCTATAGCTCAGATGAGAGGAGTACAACATGCCAGATGATTACTAGTGTGTAATTAATGAAGTGTTGTGTTACCACCTTTCATGATTTCACTTTGGCTTTGGCTACTCTGTGCAGTCTTCGCTCCCATCCTTTGCAGCATTTAGCAGGTCACAAGGCACCTTGTCAGCAGTATCCTTCTAGCTAAGACCCTTCGAGAACCAGTTCTAGTACTGACGTACTCCACACTTAGATGCTACAGGAGACAATGAGGACAGCCTGGTACTCTTAGCAAAGAACAGGTACTATTAGATGATGCAGCTTTCCTTTTTCACCTCCTCAGTCAGCAATGCATAAAAGCTATACACAGTATTTTAAGGGACTAATTTTAATTTCTTTAAATAAGAGCAGACTGCCTTGTTTGGGTGAAAAAGGACTGCAAACACATTACTCACTGTGATGATTCACTTTGGATTATGCTTATTTAGAAGCCTAGAATGGAAGAGGTTCACAGCAAATTCAAAAAAGTATCTGAAATTTATCAGTAGTAGCCATGACACAGTTATCAAACTTCAGTAGGAAATACACTTTTGCATAGCCAAGTTTGGTCTAATAAAATATCTGACATTAAATCTAAGTCACAACATAATCCTATCAAATATTAGTATTCAACTCATACTGGAAAACTAGAACACCTAAAAACTGCAACAAGTCACACTTGCCTCTACTCAGAGGAAATCCAAACTGCAAAAGCATTGGGGGTAAAACATTAATTAGCAATCCCAGAGATGTTATCCTAACAATTTAGGACAACAGATCCTGCAGATTAACATTGCAATGCCACTGTGAAAGGACTATGTTAATGGCCTAGAAAACAGCATAAGAACAGTTCAGTCTACACTTGCATGAAGACTGGGAAAATGCCAATGGCTGTCCCTCCTTACCAACAGTAAACATCATAGTCTCAAGAAATGCATTTCAGAAGCAAGTTCCTCTTCAAACACCTCAACGCAGATACCAGAAATTCCTAGTAAAAGTTTGATAAAATTGAGTGTAAAAGACTAGGTAGTGACAATGAGCCTGTAAGCCTCACCACAGAAAAACCAGCTGAATATCTTGCAATTTTAAATGTATTTTTATCCTCCTATTAAAAGGCATCTCCTTTTAACACATGGAGAAATATAGCCATCATAGACACAGCAACTTACCCAAGACCACACAGGAACTAAACCAATGCTATAACCCTCTATTATCTGCCTCTGAGATGCTTCTCTCCTCTCCACTCTCTGTAGGGAGCGCCTCCCAGCCATATTTTTCAAATTCCAGTTCAGGAACGTGGAATACAGCTCAGGCAGGAACAAAACCTTCCTGTGTTACGTTGTTGAGACCCAAGGCAAAGAGTCAGTGACTTCCCGGGGTTACCTGGAAGACGAGCATGCGGCTGCTCACGCAGAAATGGCTTTCTTCAACACAATTTTACCAAAGTGTGAATCCAGCCTCCGCTACAACATCACCTGGTACGTCTCCTCCAGCCCCTGCGTGACCTGTGCGGATCGGATAACTGAGACATTGAAGAAGAACAAGAACCTGCATCTGACAATCATGGTAGGACGCCTCTTCATGTGGGAAGAGCCAGAAATGCAGGCTGCTCTGAAAAAAATGAAGTCAGCTGGCTGCAAGCTGAGGATTATGAAGCCTCAAGATTTTGAGTATGTCTGGAAGAACTTTGTGGAACAGGAGGAAGGAGAGGAAGCAAAGGCTTTTGTGCCATGGGAGGACATTCAAGAGAACTTCCACTATTATGAGGAAAAGTTGGCTGAGATTTTGCAGTGAAGCTCACGTGAGTGAGGATTTCCACTTCGTCACCTATCTCCTTCTATTAGTATTACATACTCCTCTTTTCTTCAGGTTGTTAAATGCGTAACCCAGAGCCAATTTCAGTTACTGTTACCCTCATATGTACCCTGACTGGGTTCGCCTCTATCTGAATATTGATAAGAACCCTAGGCAGCACGTTACCCCTTCAAGGGTAGTAACACTACCATGGGCTCCCCCACAGCAGACACCTAATGGCTCTAGAACTTCTGTTTTTTCTCCTTAAACACCTTCAGGAATAAGGACTAAAAATGTACTAGGGTCACCAGGTGCAACAAGCATACCTCATTGGTCCCCACATGCATGATATTCAGGACACGTGGAAACACTGAGAACAATGTAGAGAAAAGGGCATTTTCCCCCACCCCCAAAGTCTAGCCCTCTAGAAAAAAAAAAAAATTACTCATCAGCTGTCATCGTAAAATTCCCTTTTTTTTTTTTTTTAAGGCGTACTCAAGGGTCACCTATTTAAGCCATAAAACATCAAAGCATTTTTAGCTTCTTACATGTCTCTTTTTCCTTCCCCAAGATCAATTCACAGAAGATCTACGAAGAGACATGACAGACTGACATCCTAGATACTCCTGCTTTCGACAGCCTTGATTCCAGAAGGATGGAGTACCAGCTTCTGGAAGACATGGCCCTGATGGACTACAAATACATATACAACACTTATCTTTGGTGTTTGGGATTTTCCGGTTTATTTTGTTCCTTCCTCCCTGCCCCAAACAAACCCATACTGCCTCTGCTGATAGGAAAAAAGGTGGCAATATACTGTGTGGTTAAAGCCTTGAATACGATGGATTGCAGTGGACCTGCAGGAATGACTACAGGCCTCGCATTCTGGGACTACTTTACAAGAAAAGATCTTAGAACAAAGCTGCCAATTAGATAAATGCATTTAGTAAACACATATTTCATAAATGTTACAAAGAAAGGGATTTAAGATGAAAAAAGGTTTTCTTCCTCTGTCCTCAATAATCAGAGCTGTTATTTACATTGGGACTAACTGGTCTATTCTAAATTACAATGGAACTACAAGTACTTGATTTCAAACATCTTCTCCCCTTGTTCAATGTTGTTTGTGATATACGACTGGGAAAAGCAAAGTGAAATAAAATTAGAAATCACTGCAAAAACGTATAGCTCTGTTTTTTCCTTCTCCTCTATTTGCAAGAGGTCCTAAATGTAATCTGACAAGGGAGACATCCTGGGACAGCCACGTATGAAATATTTTGTAGCTGAAGTGCAGCATGATGAGACGGGAGACATACTATGTTCCAAAAAAGTTTCAAGAGTACATTTAAGTGTAGGAGACAAAGAGAGAGAGAATATGGACATATCACGTCCCATATAAAACAAGGCACAGATCAAACAAGGGTCACAGGGAGCTCATCAGCTAAGAAACTGAGGCAGGTAATGTTCATTCCTCCAGTCAGTTCTTCATGTAGGTTTCTCCTGCACCATCACAAGCTGGAATGGTGCTAGACACACACGCATACAACTGCTGACTGCACCTGCCTCTTTACCTCAGTCAAACACACTAAACGCTGGCATAAATTTTCAAGGCAGGAAAAAAAAAAGTGGCAATGAAAACACCTTTGTGGAGCCACTATGGATTTCATCTCTTTGCCACTAGAATTAAAAAATAAACATAAAGAAGCGTAAGGACTAAATCAATGAGCAGTCTTGATGTCCACTCTTGATCAGCTCCACACTCCAAGCTCCTATTTGTCTTACTGAGCTTATTTTTTTTTTCCAGTTGTGTATTCAGCTACAGCAATTATCTACCAAAAACAAGTTTACAAAAGGATGGTCAACAAACAGAGAGAGTAATAACCTGAAGCTCTTAAAGACACAAACAGGACTGGCAGATCTGCATCAGCAGAGAAACCACATAATACAGATTAACCCACAGCGCTAAGAACAGAAAACAGTCCACCCATTCAACTCAGAGTGAAAACCAGTTAGGAATCCTATGTTACGGTACAAACTTCTCAACGGCCATGTCCCATCTTTCAGGTTTATTCAACATATCTGGCATTTTTCTGGGCATTCAGTATGAGAGCAGTCAAATAGATTTGACATTATGGGAGGGCAGGAAAAAACAAATGTAAAGGCAATGCGGAGTATACAATAGTTCTTCAGTACTGGAACCAAACTTCCAAAACTCAAGTGTTTACCAATGATCTGATGAATTAAGTGTCTAACTGATTTGCTTTTGTTGTTGGTGACACCAAATACCAACCTACATATATCAACTAAATTACAAACACAGTAAAAAAAAGCAGTATGTAAAACAAACCCTTAAAACTCCACACTGACTTTTTACAGCAAATTAGTCATTCATACGTGTGGATTCTCAGAAAACAGAGTTCTGCAGACTATGCCAATTATACATTATAAAATACACCCACAAGATTTCCTTACACATCTCCAGCATTCCCCTTCAAAACCCAGCTCTCCTCTGGAACACAGCCACAACACATACAGACACAGGTAGGTTTACAAAAAAGGACCATGCTCTGATCTGACAGCAGAGTACCAAAGAGCTATTTATTTACTGTTGACAGCACAATTTTCAGCGAGTACGATCTCATAACAAAAAATTGTATTTGTGGCCAGAAGGCAGAAATTAAATTTTTAATCCTGCAACAAACAGAGTAAGTAAACTGTATGCCAGATATGAACACTGCAGAACCTTCACAAAGAAAGCGTCAGGGCTCCACAGCTCATCATTACCAACCGTAACTACAAACCAACAAATACCTAAGCAACAGACAGCTCCAGTTTCACTCTGCACAGGAACTGCCAGCAGAAGCGCCGGTGCAGGCAGGTGCTCCGTGGAGGACCAGTGACACCTGGTGGCTTGCTGGGACGGACTGGGAACTCCGCGAGGGTTACCACAACACCCCTGCCTTCTCCACAGGCTCCCTGAACACTACATCCCAAATTAGCTACTCTGGAGCTTGTTGTTGATAAAAGCCACTGCCACTGACAACGCAAGAGTGAGCACGTGCTCAGCATGCAGTTTCCCCCCCTCATCAGTTAACAGGTTTCCACTCCCGAAAGCAAGGGCAGTGGGGCTCTCTTTGAACTCTACTGCTCACAGAGTGTAAACTGTGATCTTTATATCTGTGTCTTCAAAGACTTCCCCCAGTATTGCTGAAACTTTATTCCAATCCAGGCGGTCAAGTCCACATCCAATCCTGGAAAATAAGACATCAAAACTGCTGTAATGGCCTCTTTTGGAGCATGCTATGAGCAATCAGCCCTTCAAGCAGCTACAGTTTTGTATGACACCAACTCAGCTCACCAGAAATCAGCACAATGCAGTTAAAATAAGGAAACAACCAAGCCTACATATTTTGCAATAATTTAAATACACTGTGAGATGCAAATTTCATTTCCACAATTGAACAGAAAAGTTTAATAGAAGCGGGTAACTTGAACTCTTATTTCACAGCAGGTGATCATCTCTCAGACATCCTTCTACACAAGAAACACTGAAGTATCTACATGGCAGTAACCAGTTTTCTTACCTAGGCATGGAAATGTCAGTAACTCCATTGTTTAGGCAGTGAGCTTTCATGGCTTCTAAGCTCTTTCGCATATCCTCGTATGTCGGTTTGTGAGAAACCTTCTTCTTCGTAATCTAAGTATAAATGTAAAAGATCAGTTGTACCTTTGGCATCACCACCACAAACTACTTTCTGTTTTAAAAACCAAATTCCACTACATTCTGAAACTCCACACCCAGACTTGCTATTGAGAAGGGAAAAAGAACCACGTTTCACAGCTTAAAATAGTATAATGTAGCAGCTAGTTCTGTCAATTTAAAGTTTACATATAAATACACAAGACTGCTTGGCTTCTCCTCAACTAGCAGCATTTGAGTGATACATCTCACACCTCTTATTTTGAGGAGTGTACTCAAAAAACCCACAACTATTAAAGCTCTCATCACCATATCTAACACAGTTTAATTACAGGGAAGTGCCTGAGTAATGCTCCACTCTTACCAGGTAGTAAATGTATCGGTCCTCTCTTTGGAGAACTGCTACCTCTCCAGTCTTCTTTTCTGAAGTGAAGAAATTAAGAAGATATTTTTAAAACAGTTACACTCCACTACACAATCCCCCCTGCACCCCAGGTAGCTTGGAATACCCTTACTGCTGGTAATCAAGGTTTTCCCTTCAGCTCCTGCATGTCCACCCCACGTGTATCACTCACGTTGATCCAACAGCTCTTGCACGCCTCCAAACTTTTTCTTAAAAAGAACCGCTACGCCTGCACCCATGCGACAGTCCTCGCTGATGCAATGAGCCAATGAGTCCGTCTGGGGGCACGAGAAAAGGTCCCCCTTAACATACTTGATCTGGAAAGCAACACAAACAGAAGGGTAAACAAAAATAAGCTAAGAGTGCAGACTCAGACGGCAAGCCTGTACAGTAGAGTGTAAGGCATGGAGTTTAAGATGCAGTTCACAAGTAAGTGAGCTGGCATGAACTACAAATCCAATATACAGGTAACTCTCTTTTGTACAAGATCAGTTATGAACATCACACGCTGTCTCAGCAGTTAGCTTTATAAAATCAATACTTAAAAAGGAAAATTACACAATAGAGAATACAACTGGATTAGTGCACATCTTCAGCATGCTATCAGTCTGCCAGTGCTGGGCATCCCCATCAAGCAGGAAAGCTCTGTGCTGTAGCACAGTATCTGCATCACTGACAGCCAATTTAGCAGTATCAACCACTTTCCTCCAAAAAGCTGTATGGTACAGCCAGGGGCCATGTTATCAGGGGGACAGGAAGGTCCCCTTGCAGTAGAGACACATGCCACAGCAGCAGCCCACATCACCCATTTTCTACGCACTCTCTCCTCCTGATCCTTGGAGAAGTGGGTGGCCATGGTAACATGAACTATGGTGAAGACTCCTGCAGCTAGAAAGATGACAGAAAAAAAAAAGATAATTAATAGGAATCCCAAAGCAGGCAATAAGCTGATGTGCCAGAAGGTACAATGCTGACTCTACTTTATCTATGGGACAGCTGGAACCATCAAGACACCCCCTGAAAAGAGCAAAGAGGATGCCAGTGCTCCCAAATAGTTTGGTGCAGCCCCACAGCTCCACCCCACGAGGTGCCAGGAGGCCCCAGTCCAAGGTCACCACACAACTGGCACCCACGGGACTCATGCCCTCCTCCAAGTTACCCCTGCCCCTTCACAAAACCCTTCGGCAGCCACACCCGCGGGCACAGGGTGAAGAACGATCCGCCGGGCCGGGACCTGCGCCACGAAGAACCTCCCCAGCGCTCCCCACATCGGCCAGGCCAGGCCAGCCCTTCCCCGCCTCCGCCACGGCGGCCTTATCACTACTCCAACATGGCGGCCGCCGCCGCTCGCTGGCCTCTCTAGGCGGGCTGGAGGAACACCCTCTCTATGATACTCGCCCAGAACATTCCGAAGACCAACCTAACGTCGCGCCAGCGCATGCGCACGACGCTCAGAGGCGGAGACTTGAATAAGGCAGGAAGGGGGTGGAGCCGAAGCCCGCGCTTGCGCATTGCTGGCCGCGGCGGCCCGAAGTGGCGCGCGCATTGCCTGCGGCGCAGGCGCAATAGCGGCGGCCGGGCAGGGAGCGGGTGGGCGGTGCCCGGCGCTGAGGGCCGCGACGAGGGAGGCGGGGCCAATCCGGGGCGGGCGCCGCCGTGCGCCTGCGCCGCCCGTGCCCGCCCCCTCCCTCGCCTTTGTTCGGGGTTGGGCGCCATTTTGCGCGGCGGCTGAGTGGAGGCGCTGATTGGGTTTCGGGGGCCGGTAGCGGAGCCAATCAGCGCGGGACCCGAACCGGGGGAGCGAGGCACGGTGAGTGCGAGCAGCCAATATGGAGCCCCCGAGCGCCGGCCCCAGCGCCGGGATTGGCGGGGCCGAGTGACCAGTCAGGAGGCCGCTCGCAGGGCCGGGGCCGGCCGGCCAGGCGCTGGGGAAGGCGAGGGGACGGGGCCCGGCTCCTCCGGGGGTGGAGGGGGGGGGGCACCGGGAGGAGAGGGGCCGGGGGCGCCGGGTCTCGGGAGGAGAGGGCCCGGGACGAGCGCGGGCGGAGCGTACCGGGCGGTGCGGGCGCGGGGCCGAGGGCGGCAGCGGTGGAGGAGGAGGCGCGGCCGCGGCCCAGGCCGCTGAGGGGAGGTGCGCGGCGGGCCCGGCCTCCCCTGGCGGGGACAGGCCTTGCCCGTGCGGGGCCGCTGGGTCGGGAGCCGGCAGGGCCCCGCCCTCCACCGGCCGGGCGGGGGGAGCGGAGCGAGCGAGCCTCCCCGCCGGCCCTGCTGACAGATGGGCCGCGGGCAGCCCGGGCTCCTCCTCCGCCCACCCCTCCTTCTCCTCCCCGCCTTGCCCGGAGGAGGTGAGAGGAAGCCGCCGAGGGCAGGCCCCTGCCCCCCTTCCCCGGGGCTCCCGCTTCCCCTCAGCGCACCTGGGCACCAAATGTCGCCTGCCATGTGCTCCTGCGTGAGGAGAAACCGCCCGTTCCTGGGCAGCGAGGGCCCCGCCGCCACCTCGCCCGCCTGCCTAGGAACCTCCCGGGTCTGAGGCTTCCTGCGATGGAATAAAAACGTCCCCGGGTGAACTCGCTGGCCTGCAAATTTGATAAGGAGGTCGGAAAGAAAATCTGGGTGTCACATGTTTCCTTCTGCCGAACAGCGGGAGATAAGATTGTGGGCTGTCTGTGCTGTTGTGTGGTTAAATCCCGTCTTTGGCTTTGCGTGGGTGTGTGTCCTCGCCTGGTGTCCTCAGAGGACAACGGCCATGCGGGGAGACTGACAGGGTCTGCCCTAGAAACTTCTGCCAATTTAGTAATGTTGCTTCGGGATGCAACACAGTTAAAAATGATGCTTTCAAGCTAGCTCAAGTCCTAGCACAGTTAATCACAGTCTAGTTCCTTCTCGGCATCGCTTATTTGCCAAGGGAACTGTTGTTGTAGCTTCTGCAGCCTCATATATATATGTGTGTGTGTATATGAATATATGCTGATAGAACTAGTGCGGTAAGTCATTTTTAGTGCAGACAAAGGGCCTAGTGAGGAGGAGCCAGCTGGTGAGATCAGCTGTGGGAGGAGCGTGCCATTGAAGTAGGTGACTGATCTTTAAAATTTAACTTTAGTACAGTAACGCTGGTGCTGTGTTTTAATAAAGTAATCCCTTGGAGGGCTACGATCAACCACACGTAAAATCTGTGTGTAACTTTGGCTAGCCACAGCTGGTGCAGAGATAGGATTACAGTGCTGCTAATATAAGTAAACAAGCCAGGGGCTTGGTGCGGAGGCCTGTGGAGAAGCATTCCCAAGCAGAGGTATGCCTGTGCTTGGTTGTTGGCTGTGGTGTTAAGGAAGCCAGAGAACTTTTGGCAAATATGGTTTACTGGCATCCTCTGCTTGCTATTGAAATAACTCCCTGAAGAGTGAAATGCGGAGGCTGTTTTCTGGCAGGCCCTCAGGCATTTAGGGCAGAAATTAGGTAAATTAAGTATACAGTGCAAAATTGAAATGTGAACCTTGGTAGAGAGGATCATCTTAAGAAAGAATATCTTCTTTTATTCTGGCAGGCTCTGAAAAGCTGCTACTAAATGGGCCAAGGATAGAGTTAAAATTGCAGTAAAATTTAGTGCCTTTCAGTGCTGTGACTCAGATTATCTTTGCGATCTGCAGGGTTAGTGTCATTATGTCCTTAACACAAGATCTGATAGAGACTGAGAGGTTCTTACATTATTATAGCTGAGCATTATGCCCCCAGTAATGAACGTCCTTCTGGTCTGTCATGATACATACTGGTTAATCGGGGTTTTTTTTGTAGGTAAGCGACATTTGGTGTTAACATGCAAGAATACAACAAAATGTAAAACCATTGCTTGTTTTCTGAGGTCACAGTGAGGAATAAGTTGATGAAAAAATGAAGTGTTCTTTAGATGAATGCAAGACACTGAAGTAACAAAGGATGTTTTAAAGTTAAAGAGCAGGAAGTGTGAGAGCTGTCGTTACAGTAGTAACCACAGCAACTGTTACAGTTAGGTTAAGTTGTGACTAAATGTTGTGTGTGTTTCTTTGAAAACTGAAGGGGCCTGTTTTTTTGCTGCTTTCGACTTGGAAGATTAAAGTTATAGGCTGCTTTTTCACTAATGTAGCAGGTAGTTGTTCGGTCATAGCATAAATCAAATACCTCATTAAAAGTAATAGTAAGAATTCTTCCCATGTTGATCAACTGAGAAGAGAAGAAATGTGAGGGAGAAGGAGCTAATGGAACTCAGTATTTTATTTCAACGGTATGTTCTTCATTTGTGTGGGCAAGGATCCAAGAAATGAGAGGCAGTAAAAGGATGGAAGCAGGGAGAAGTCTGCTGGCTATTTTCAAAATGTGTGAAAGTAGGAAGAGAAGAAAGATATGAGGAGGGGGTGCTGCATAGTTGGGGAAGGAGAGACAGTTTCACTTAGCTTTGTTGAATTCTTGAAATGTAGTTTGGTTTTACACCTAAACTTTGTATTTTGTGAGGTTTTTTTAAAGGTAACACCCCTCCTCCACCAATATGCAGTGTAGGCAACTGTTTATAGCCCAGAATACGCTGACTCAAGGGGTAAAACAGGAAGAGAATCAGGTTCGTAGCTGCCATTTGATTCACAGACGACAATGACAGAATTGAGACTGAGATAACGTTTTGGTTCTCAGTCAAGTTATGTATTCTTGAAATTAAAATCCTAGTTTTGTTAATCAAAGTAAGGTGGCATTATGAAAGAGGTAGGTTCTTGATTAAACAGCAGCTCTTACTTTGTGATTCTGACCTCAGTGTCAGCAGACAGTTTGCTTTTCAGCTACTGTAAGATAATACAGATCTCAGGACAATAATCACATGCTTTTTTCCTTGTCTTGCCAGATACACAGACTGAGGTGTGCCTTTTACCGTATTGGAACTGAAGCACTATGGAGCAGTACACAGCAAATAGTAACAGTTCCACAGAGCAGATCGTCGTGCAGGCTGGTCAGATTCAGCAGCAGGTATGGAAAGTGGTAACGGGTGAGCTGGCATTGCCAGTGCTGAGTTACAGATCTTTTTGTACTTTTCAGAGTTTCACAGAACCAGAAAAGTGCTTCATGATACTGTCTGGATAAGTGTTTGCCTGACTTCTGTTACCTGACCAGTGGTCAGTGATCTTGCTTGACTTGAAGTCAGAGTAAATATGTTTTTAAAAAGCTGCTTACTGTAACATTAAATTAATAAATTGCAGGTACCAGATTTCAGTGTAGTAGGAGTTTGCGAACTGCTAGTGACACGAGGAAAGTAACAAATGGAGGAAAGGGAATATTAATTCAGTCAGTTGTCCACAAGGAACAATGTAGCTTCCCCCCAAAATTGAAAGAGGTTTTGTTCAAGCCCATAGAGGCCTTCTCCAGCTTTCTCAAAAGAAGTATATATTGAGATCCTTTGTTTAGAACTACATGTGGATCAAAACAACCTCACAGTACAGGAATTGCAACGAAACGTGTAGCTTTGGATGAACTCATCCATTCTAAAAAGAAGTTTCTGGTTCACGTTACAATGTGCAGATGAGTAGGGCTGGGGCTTTTTTAAGGGCTTACAGATTTTTACTGTTAAGCTTTTCACCCATTCAGATACAGTAATGCATTTTCAGGTGAGCTGTGCGGCTGCTGAATTCTTGTTGCATCTTATGTTTGTTCTAGTTCAAGGCAAGAGGAGTTTCTTAGCCCGTCATGCAAATGAATGAGCCACTGGATTATGTTTTCAGTGAGATACGCTTTGCTTTGTCATCAGCCTTTTGTGTTCGATAGCAGGGACCAGCTTTTTCCACTGAATTTACTTGAAGTTGACTTTTTCAGTCAGAACAAGATTGTACTTGAGGCTGAAAAACTACCTACTAAGAATTATCAAAAATACCTCCTTCCAACAGATAACCAAAGATATATTTGGTTTTAGGGACACTTTGTAGGTAAAAGGGAGGTAAAAACATACCTTGGCTTGTTTCATTTTTAGTACATGCTCTTAAAGCCCATGTTGTGTTTGACATAAAATGTTTTCTAAACTAAATTTTTTTAATAGACCTGTTGTAGTGCAGCTTTTAGTAGAGAGATGTCCTTCATCTTCCAAATGCTAACACAGTTAACACAGATTATTTTGGGACTCTTACTAAAGCGGCTAAATATAGAAAAGGCTTTTGGATTTAACTGCTCTTGCAACCTCTCAGGATTGTCTTTCAAGGGCAGTGGTGGGAAGACACTGATGCAGGGGGGACACAGATGAAGCTTGCAGTCATTTGTGCTGCTGTTCCGTACAGAAAGGAATTTATGGCCTTTATCGTAACTAACAGGTCTGACAAAAACCTGGAACCCCTTCACAGTAAGAAACCTGGGCAGTGAAAGGAAACTTTAAGCAGAAAGGTAGCAGTCTAGAACACTGAAGCTGAGATTTTAAATTCTGCAAAATAATCTCTCGTGTTCTTTGTAAGTGATTTTTGTTTGGGATATTGAAGCCTGTCAGTATCATATGCAGTTTTGTTGGTACTCCATTCTTAGGTTTGCTAAACGTTTTCACGTTCCGTATGTTCCAAGAGCAGTGTGTGTGAATTTTAAACTCACCCTCTTCCAGCGAAGTGTCATTGTCTCTTGTCAGAGCTGTGCATTTCCGTGTTTCAAGCTATTCCTGTTCCTATTCCCAGCAGCAGGGTGGTGTCACTGCTGTCCAGTTGCAGACTGAGGCCCAGGTGGCATCCGCCTCAGGCCAGCAAGTCCAGACCCTCCAGGTAGTGGTGATCTCTCTAATTGTGTTTGTGAGCACTGCATGACTCTCACCATTGCCACATATCTAATGCTGTGTTTTTCCCAGGGTTTGAAATAGGAACAGGAAAATTTGATAGCAGTAGTATCTCTGCTTTACGCTAGTTGTAGGGTTTTCCATGAAAAGCATAAGGTTACAGCTTTTCATTGGATCTTAAGTGCAGGCTGGAAACCCTGATGTGTTCATGAATTCCTGCTGCTCTAATTCTGAAAGTGAATAGAGGTTGAAATGGGACTTAAAAGGAAAAATCACCAAAATAAAGAAGTAACAGTCAAGAGATATCACCCAAAGATTTCCTGGAGATTAGATTTCTGATATCCACTGTGAGAAGTTCTGTGTCCTTGCTACATGAAAGAAAGACAGAGACGTGGCGGATGACCCACCAGCTTGAACAGTGCAACTTTTTCATCTGTGATTAAAAAGGGCACCTGAGGACAATACTGGCTTCCGTGGGATTGAGAGATCTGATTTCTTGTTTATGTATGAACAACAGAGGGAAACCCAGCAGTATGTATTCTAACAGTAAATACATCACAAATTGGAAAGAAATACAAGGTTATTTCAAACCCTGATTTCTTTCAGTGTGGAGTATTTTCTGTCCTGGAAACTTCATTTCATTAGCTCACTCACGCAGGAGGCTTTTAAAGTTGTTGATAAACCTGGATGGCTGCAGCAGTTTAGTAGTGCATTGTTCACTCAGTATTTTGGTTTTGTTTGTCGGTTTTTTTAATTCTTCGGAGGAGGAGAGTTCCAAGAGGCAAGAATGGTCTTGCCAGTTGTCAAGTTGAACACAGCATTTTGTATGTTTGGAGTTAAAATATGAAAAACTGGCTGACTTGAATTGCTTGGGTCACTGTGCCCTTCCCCCCCCCTTTTTTTTTACTTGCCCTAATACATTAACAAGAATCCTGGAATGTGCAATTTTTCTTTCTGCTTATTGGATATTGCACTGCTGACTGTGCTTCTCTGTGGCTGACATGAGCATGCTTCTCTCTCTCTCTCTCTCTCTCTCTCTCTCTCTCTGTGTTGTCTTTCAAAACAAGTGCTATTGATTTTTGTTAGGGACCTGTACGTGACGGTTACAAGGTTGAGGAACAGAGCAGTGTTGCAAGGGTATTAGGTGACCTGTAAAGTCGCAATACTCTATGTAGGGCATTGATCACTGAGGTACAACTGTGGTTGTTTCTGTAGATGTGTTAGCGTATAATTCACTGAGGTATGTGAACTGTGCAAAGTGAAGAAGCATTTTTTAGGTAGTTCGGTATGTGCTGAAAACCGGTACCGATGTTTAGCCTGATATTGTACAGTGGTTGAAGAGTGAGCATTCGCTAGTGCATGTGCTTGAAATTTACAGGTAGAAAACCCAAGAGGTCAGTGACTTTTTATCATATTGTGTTGTTCTTGTTTCTAAACAACTCAGAGCCTAGTGAAGAGTTGATTACCTAGTTCATAAGACTCATTTCACATTTAAGCCATGGAGGTATGGTATTTTCAGAGATGAGTTTGGGGACTGAGCAGGTAAGAGTGTTTAACAGAGAGGGTTTGCCCTTGCTTTTCTTTTCATGGGCCGTTTTCCTAATGACTGGAGATACACCTGGTCCAAGAGTCCAGAGACTCTTAGGCTGAATTTTTAAATCCACTGTAAGCCTTGTTGGGCCAAGAAGTGGCTGCTGCTCATTTTCTTTCACTCTTCCTTATTGAACTACATTTTGTGTTTTTACGTTTATAATTTCACTTAATAACCATGAAAAGATTCTCTAATAACATCGCATGCTATATATTGGTTAGGAAATGGAAATGTTGTGAGCATGTAATTGGAGAGAGTTGACGCTACCTCAGAATCTCTTTGTCAGGATAGCTTATTTAGAGCTTTTTCTCATTAGGAACTCCAATTAAAGATTAGTAATAGTGATGTGGATAATGAAGTTTCTTTTATTACACTTTGCTCTTGGGCTGTGCATGAAGGTAGTTACTGTGTCTGGAAAATTTAGCCACGCTTTTCATGCTGTATTGCAATTAGACTTGGAAGTTTTGGTTAGACTGCAAGAGAAAAAAGCTAATTTACTAAATCCAGTAGCACATCGCGGAAAAAGTTTTAGAAACGAAAGATATTTTATGCTGATTATGAACCCAGGTTAGTGACTCTTTCTCAGTTTCTCTAGTCACCGCATGAAAAATAGGTAAGCATTTAGCCTCATGTGGTAGCCAGTTCAGTTTCTGGCTTCACATCACCAGACTTTTTCATTGTTCTGTTTGTTTTTTCTCCTGTTTCCTAGGTCCAGGGTCAACCACTGATGGTACAAGTAAGTGGAGGTCAGCTGATCACATCAACTGGCCAGCCAATCATGGTGCAGGCTGTGCCTGGGGGTCAGGGCCAGACAATCATGCAAGTCCCGGTTTCTGGAACACAGGGACTGCAGCAGGTGAGATAGCCCTAACTTTTATTTCAGATAAATTGCAGAGAATAAACTGTGATGTTCCCACCTTGTCAGATAGTAGTTCACCTTAGCACTCTTAAAACAAACTGGGTGAAGACAGTTCTACAGCTATGTATCTGGCAGTGAGCTGCGTGTTAAGAATGCAATGAAAATCCTTTGTGTGTTTGATTTTTATATTTTACGGGATGGCGCAAACCTTTTAAATGAAGTCGAAGTCCATTAAAATACAGCTGGAGTTGGTTTGGGGGGTTGTTTCTTTTTTGTTATTTATGTCTTAACTGGCCCTTGCAGTATACTTGGTGGTCCGGTGCCTACTCAATTTATGGCTCAGAAAAGGGATTGATTTATTTATTTGAGAGAGCTTCTTGAAAATAACTCTTGTGCTTGAGTTCATCTAATATGTGATGGTTGCAGGTAAAATTAAACATTTCCATTGCACAGAAGGTAATACTGTAGAAAGTATAGAAGACAGATTTTATTAGAAGCAATTATTTTGAAATAACTGTCTAAAAGACAGTTTTTAAATTTAAACAGGTGCTCAGAGTGTGATCCTCAAAAGCAAAGAGAAGAACTGTAACAGTGGCATAATGAAAGTGTTTTGGTGATTTGAGAGTGAGATTTAGGGATCAAGTTCAGCACAGTCCAGGAAAGACATATGATGTCTCAGTGTTTTGAGAGGTTTATTTTAAATTTCTTTTGTTGAAAAATAATATGTTTTTTGTTAGGTTCTTTACAGTATACTTGTTGGAGGAAAATCCATAACTGGGTTTTTAAGCACAAGCTTCAAACCATATTTCAGTTCCTCTTTTTTAATCCAAGTGTTCCACATTGGTGGAAGGACTTCTCTGCAAAGCTGAAGACAACTTTTATATATATAGAGGACTACTGCTGTATGCTCGATAACTAACACTCTACAGATATCTTAAATCTTAGTCCTCTTTTTTTCTTTGACTTGAGTATTTTTATTCCTAGTTTCATGTAAATAATTTATTTCTTTTGGCCATTGTATTGTGTAAACAGTGGAGAACTGCTAGGGCATAATGACACCAGTATTTTATGTTTCCTGTATTCTGTATGGTTGTGACTGCTATGTCACAGGGAGGACTAAATTAAAACTCTTCATTTTAAAATGGAAAAATTGGACAATCAGTGCATTCTTTTTCTTTGCAACAGTAAATCATCCTCAGAGATGATTTGGTAATGCTGAGGCCAAGGAGGGAGAAATAAGAGGCATAGTTAATGTTCCTTTCTGACTCTTTCTTCCACAGATTCAGTTGGTCCAGCCAGGTCAGATTCAGATTCAAGGTGGGCAGGCTGTGCAGGTACAGGGGCAGCAGGGCCAGACCCAGCAGATCATTATACAGCAGCCACAGACTGCAGTTACTGCTGGCCAGACACAGGTAACTGCACCAGCATGAAAGGGTTTTCTTGAGAGGAAGAGGAAGAGAAACTTGACAAATGATTTAAGATGTGGTTAAGTAAAAAAGAGGGGAAAAAAAAAATGAGGCATTCTTAATCTTGAGGAGAGCTTGAGAGTAAATTTCGTACTTTTGTAGTGTTTTCATACATAACTCTAGGGCAGAATAAATAGATTGCATGTTTTTATCCATTGTGTTTCTGTATTTTATTGGTTCATCGTTTTTGTTGAAATTTGAAAACATGAAGTATTGCTAATTTCATATTTGTGCCATTTTGTGAAGTAGTCTAGTCATACCTCAGTTTCCTGCTGATTCTTTTGTTTAGGACCAAAATTAAGTTTCTGAGCAGAATAGTTCTTCCTTTAACATATTCATAGTGAGACAGGAACTCTAGAACTTGTTTCTTTCAATGTTAAATACTACACTGTTAGAAATATGTGCTTTAGGTATTTTATCTACAGTTCAGTTGGTTTGTGCTCCATCCTATTTCTGGATGCTGGTAATAAAGCAAAAGAAATAGATGCCTGAAACGTTAAGCACCATGTGTTAATTCAGAAATTGTAAAATTTGAAAAATAAGCCATTTGTAAAGTTACTGTGTTCTTTGTTTTGTTTAGACCCAGCAACAAATAGCAGTTCAAGGACAACAGGTAGCACAAGCAGCTGAAGGCCAGACCATAGTTTATCAGCCAGTTAATGCTGATGGAACCATTCTCCAACAAGGTATGAGCTTTGGTGTGAAAAGAGTCAGGACTTCTCAATATCTCTTCGATAGGTTTTTATTGTCTTGTAATTATTGTCAAATAAGACATGGAGTTGCAGTGCTAGTAGTGCTGCAGAGTGCTCTGATACGAATTGTTGGCGTAGTGAATGGGAGGAGAGATGTTTGTGCTGTTATAGAGGAATTCAGTCTGCGGTTCTTTCCCCAGAAAAATAACAAATGGCTCTTTTCTTTGAGAAGGGCTGCTAGAATAGAAACACTTAAGTTTGCTTTTACACCTTAGAGTATGTGATCTCTTATCTGACACTGGGATTACTGTGCAGATACAAATGCAAAAAACAGGAAGTATGAGGACCAGATGATGGAATTTAGTTAGTAACTTGCAGTGTTTTTCTGAATCTTTTTGCATGTTATGGAAGGGTGAATGAGTAAAAAAACAGAAGTGGGACTAATGTTGTTCCCTTCTTTTTGTGTGCGTGTTTTTGGTTTGTTTGTTGTTTTGGTTTTTTTTTTTTCTTTTGTGTTTTATTTTCTTAAAGTTACAGTCCCTGTTACAGGCATGATCACCATTCCAGCAGCCAGTTTGGCTGGAGCGCAAATTGTCCAAACGGGAGCCAACACCAATACAACCAGTAGTGGACAAGGGACTGTCACAGTGACACTGCCAGTTGCTGGAAATGTTGTCAATTCAGGTGGAATGGTTATGGTGTGTATTTAACTTTCCGTTAATACTTTTAAAGGTTGAGGTTTAAACTGTCGGTACATAAACTGTTGTCTGAGATTCACATCACCTTGTCTCCTCAGTAGCTACCTTTAGTTTGAAGTTTAAACAATATGTTTTTAGTTTTAATAGCCTGTGTCCTGTTGTGATCTGTGTATTCTATACTTTATTTCTCCCACAGCAGATGATTGAGTTCAGAAATCTAGAAAACGAAATTCAAAATTAACTTTTAACTGTTAAGCAGAGTTTTAAAAAGATTGAATCAACTATTGTTTTTCTTGAGGATCCCCTAGTATTTGTTTCTCTGATTCGTAAGAGGGCTTTTTCTGCCAATTCTTATTTCTTTGTAGCGTGATGCCTTTTAGCTTGAATTTTATTGTTCATCCCCACTAGATGTCAGCAGCTCTACGAGTAATATTTGCTTAAGAAATGCTTTGAAATTATCATATAAATTAAATAAGTAATAACCAAAAAGGAAGGGAAGCAATGGGCATGTCCTCTATGCTTAACTGTACAAGAAGCAGTAACATGGACATAGAATTATATATTGTATTGAAATTTTACCATAATCAGAAAAAAAAACAAGCACTGATTGATTTAAGTCTGTTCTGCAGTTTGAGAACGACTTTATTACTCCTTTCGATTTAAGTAGGTGCAATATCTGAACAAAACCCGAACACTTCCTATTTTAACTTTTTTAAATTACTTTTTTTTGCATTCAGTTTGTGTTCTGATCTACAAGTACTAAAACTGTACTGTTCTCTGTACAGATGGTACCTGGAGCTGGATCAGTACCAGCTATCCAGAGAATACCTTTGCCTGGAGCAGAAATGCTGGAAGAGGAGCCCCTCTATGTAAATGCCAAGCAGTATCACCGGATCCTTAAGAGGAGGCAGGCACGTGCTAAGCTTGAAGCGGAGGGAAAAATTCCCAAAGAAAGAAGGGTGAGAATATAATTCAGATCTAATACAGGGCTGCTCTATGAGAAAGGCACAGAAAACCACCTGTGCTGGAAAATGAGAACTGGAATCTTAACATGTTCTTCAACTTTATTTTGGGGTTTTTTTTGTTCATAAGCTGCATCAGAGTAATTTTCTATTAAGTCCTTGGTGGCTGCCCTGCTTCCTTTGTATGCTTTTAATTATTGAATATGTATGTAGTTGTGTTGCAAATGGGCATTTACTGTAAACAGTTTCTCTTCAGGGAAGAGGAAGGGATGGGGACTGGGTACACTTTTCTAGCGTTCAGGAATTTCCCCTACTGAAAGTACTGAACCAGAAATAGTAGGCTGGTCTCTCATTAACTCCTTCATATTGTTACAGAAATACTTGCATGAATCTCGGCATCGTCATGCCATGGCCAGGAAGCGGGGAGAAGGTGGACGTTTCTTCTCACCAAAGGAAAAAGACAGCCCTCATATGCAGGTAAGTAGAATTTTGTCTGTTCTCTAGACAACTGCCGCTTTCAGTTCTTCAGAATGCACTTCAGAGGTGTCTTTGTACTGTTTTCTTTGTTCATTTTTGGGCTAGGCTGCTGACCTTCATCCCTCTCTGCCTGTGAATTTATGTCTCAGGCATCGTGAAGAAACCTTCTGTCTCGCTTCATGTAGAGAGCAAGTGTCTATTTGCCTTGAGTAATTAAATTTTAGTAATATTGATAGAAATATTTTTACAGACAGAGAATGTTTGTATTTGTTTATGCTAAGAAATACAGTCTTTGCAGCTTTTCTGGTTGCATACCAGAAGTATTTTTTTAGGACAGGAATTAAAGGTAGAGATGCCTTATCTTACATCTGATGGAAAATTTTAAAATGTGAATATCTGATTCTTCGCTGCATATTGATTTATATTTAAAGTGCAAGACAGGTTTTCAAAGGAAGGGACACAGTAGAGTAGAATTGTGTAAAACTGTGGCTTTAGTGGACAAATATTTCATATTCTGAAGTATAATCCTTCCCAAATACTAGACCAGTACTAGGTCTTCCCTATTGCCAGAAACAACACATTACTAGGAACTGTTAGGATTTCTATATCCTGTTCTCTTACACTAGCCTGTAAAACCCAGGAAAAGTATGACCTGTTTAGACATCGAGGGAGAGGGCAGGAGTTAGCCCCTCTTGACAGAGTTGTGCATGATCTGCTCTACTGTTACGGAAAAATGTTGAAGTTGCAACATGATATGTATTTTGTACCTGTAGGATCCAACTCAGGCCAATGAAGAAGCAATGACACAGATGATCAGAGTCTCCTAACCACTGCGTAAAGAAAAAGAAAATAACTGAATAGAATTCCCGTCCCTTCTGCAAGTCTGTCCTACCTTACCAGTGTATCAAGCGAGTCTTTCCATGGGACAATTGCCATATCACAGCCTATCCTTTTCTACAGAACAAGCACCACGTTTTCAGTACATGGCTGAGATTTTAACTGCAGTTGACTCAACAAATAGAAACTTAACCGACTTTCTTCATATACTCTTCTGATCCAGTGCAGGGATTTCAGAGGCTGACTGCTCATGCCTTCTTTTTTTTAATTATTTTTATTTTAAACATCTCTTGCATTAAGATTGGCCATGGTTGAGAGTGTGCCACTGACTCAGTGAACAGCAATAACTCTGGCATGCTGAAGCAGGGCCAGCAAAGACCTCTTGGAGTTACGGCCCGTCTGTACAGAGACATAATCCAGTTTATAGCAACCAGCACTGACATGGCTACACCACAGTACTTTTGTTTTCCCAGCAGAGACTTGTTATTTGGATCCACTCCTTACAACTTTGGACTTTATTGTCAACTGCACTGTTCCCTGTTGCTGCATCTGCACTTCTGAAACTGGCAGAAACTGAAGGGGGTTCTTTTAAGTTCCTCCTTGTAAAATATGTAAAAAGCAAGCTCTTCTCTGGGAAAGGTTCAGCCATCCAGTCACAATGATAGAAATATTTCAAGATGATCACAGGATTGGCTATATTGTGTATCCGTTCCAAGAAGTAAGAGGGGAGAGGGTAATGTGGGGATAAGGATTTAATTAGTAACGGCAATCTCTTGATGTTTTTGATGTGTTTATTGCCAGTAGCTGGTGCTTTGGAAGAAAAGTGGATGCCAGTATAAAAAGAATTAAAACTTCTAAGTGAGTCTCCTCCAAAGGATTTTTTTTAACCTCCTTCTAACTGCCAGTCCAGTGCATGATTCCTCCAAAAGAGATAAAATCTGCAATCTCAGAGTGATAGCACTTGCCCATCTTTGTGATGATGTTTCTTGATGTCTGTTCTAAATCAGTTCCATGATTCTCTCATTCTGCACAGAGCGAGGGATTGTTTCATGATAGCAGAAGCATAGGGCAACTCAACTCGGCTCATCCTGGTGTAACTGAAGTACTGTTAAACAAATGAAGTCAGGTACTGATGAACCTTTCAGGCTTTCTATAGACTATCATCTTTAAAGAAAAAAAAAAGTGGCACTTAATGAAGGAGGAGTACTTACATTTTAAAAGGGTTTTTCATGACCTGTAGCTGACTTCTGGCTGAGTATCTCGACAAAAGATATCTTTATCTTTAATTCAGTAGCTCATTACAGCTTGCTCCATTCTTACAAATTTTAAATTTGACGATGGAAGCTGTACTTCATAAGCATTTTAACAGGTGATACTTGCATTTTTCCATGCCTGTCTCCTCCCGTCTTGAAGAAGTTTTACAGGATCTCTGTGTGTCACCTGCATGCTGTAGTCCTATCTGTTCCAGTTTTTGTGTTCTATAAAACATAAAACTGCATCATGGCAGTTAAGCATGGGATTGGAAATATAGCCAGGTGTTGTCATTGAGGGAGGGGATTATGCACCTGAATAGGTAAAGTAGCAGAGGGTGAGGTGTTTGTGAGGAAAGCATCCAAGGATGGGAGAGACTGGTTTCAATTCAGAAAACTCTGTTTTCAAGTGACAAGAAAAGTAAATGAAACTTGAACAATACAACCCATACTATCTCCGTCCTGTGTTTTCCCATTTACTGATTACATTATGCAAAATAGAAGACAAATTAGCAAGTTGTAGAAGACTGGGAGGATACAGAAAGACAAAGCCTTGAAAATTGTGTTTACTTTGGATGAAAGAGAAAAATACTAGACCTAAAAGTCTGAGGAGATAGGAAGGAATGCAAGAGAAGTGAGCAGACAGGCAGAGAAACGTTACATTTCAGGTTGCCAGCAGGCAGTCTTGGAGGAAGAGTATACCTGTCTAGATACGAAGGGTGGCAATGTTTAGGTCAGCCATCCGTGGAAGTACGTAGCCAGTGAAATTCCAAAGCAGGAATGCAGATTTGGTATTTGTAGTTAGGCAGCTGGATCTTCTAAATGGAGTTCAGTTCATTTTCTGTCTGAATTTTTAGTTCCATGTTCTTACCCTTCCCACAGCTGACATGGTGAAGTGATGCTGAGAAAGAAACTGTTTAACACACAGGGACACCTGTAGCTATGGGAGCAGATGGCCTAGTTTTTGACATGCAAATAAACGTTTCTTTTGATTTTTTTTTTCTTAAATTATTAGTAAGCTAATGCTCTGCTCACGAATTGTACATTAGGATTTTTTTCTAGTGATTCAAAAGGCATTTGTTTACCTCCATTGCATTGATGGCATCTTTGGTGCCTTTGGTTGCCTCCGCCTTAAAACACTTAGCCAGTTAGAGCATGGTGCTTATTTTCTTCAGTTGGCAACTATGAAGTCCTCACTTAGCATTTCTTGTGAGGTCACCCATTTCTGGAAATACGTAGCTCTCTTTTAGTGAAGGAATAACAAAAAATTTGCTTCAGTTGAATTTGCAGCATTATTGTAAATATTTTTTTAGATTATCTGTACATTTTGTCAGTGGAGTATTCATGTGCTGGAGGAATATTTGTGTGCTGGAGTAAGACAGCCTCTCCATAATGTTTCTGCTCTTCAGCTGATGGCTAATCTCTGGAGAACCCACTCTGAGAGTTGGAGGTTAGGGAAGCAAGATTATTGCTCTGACATAGATATTTTTTTTTAATGAGTAATTATTTCTTTTCTTAAAGAATTTGTAAATTTCTTCAAAACAGCTAGAACTTTTTTCCCAATAAGCCCTTCATATATAGGTTCTCTGATCCATTGTTGTAGGATGTGTATTAAGACCTATGGATTTGTGTTATACAGGAAGTCTTATTGTTAATACTTTAAATAGTGATGTGAAAGCCTGAGTGCTGCTGTCATACTTTTCATTTGCTTTGAGTTATGTGTATTCACTTCTAAAAGTAGTGTTTGCTTGGTGAGATTGGAGTCGGTCAACACCATGTTACCAAACATGTCTGCTTTCTTTCCTGGGTAAATTTGCTAAATTGGAGACGTCATCAAGTACAAACCTCTCTAGTAATTAAATGAGGATTCTTTGTGGATTGGCTGCACTTGAGCAAAAACTCCACTTTGGGACTGCATGAAAGAGTGGATGAGGATAAAAGAAGAGGCTCGTGGAGAAGGAGAAATGTTGTCGATTGACCCAGAGAGCACTGGAGCCGCGAACCGATCAAAACCCAGTTTTAGAGGAGTGTAAAGAATGGGCTGTGGAAAGTGGTCCTCTAGTGACGCTAAATGGCTTTAAGGCCTTGCATGGTAAAAGGGGGGGGGGAATCTTTCCTTAGTGAGTGGGTGTGGGAGGGTACCGAGATTAACATAATGTAAGGCAAAGCTTGTATATAGTCAAAAGTTTATAATTTTTTTTATATGATGCATTTTTTCAAGTGTATTTTGGTCTTTAATAGATGCAATTGTAAGTACTGTGTACACTATCCAGCTAATAAAAATTTATAAACCAAGAACAAGCTTTGGCTCTGTTTTTCAGACCCTCTGCTCTTTTCAGTCAAGTGGCAGCAGTGACACGGAGTGGTGAGGAGGGACCAGTGAGGGCAGCAGTGACACGGAGCAGTGAGGAGGGACTGGTGAGGGCAGGCGGCAGCTTTAGCACCGCTGAGAAATGGCTGGCGAGCTTTCCTGCCCTCCATGAAAGCAGGGAGGAGAAAGGGTCAGCTCTGCCTCCACCTTGCGGGATGGCTGGGTGCGCCTGGCGCACCTCTGCCCTGTGGGAAGGGCCCAGACATCTTGGTGTTCGTCTTCCCCTCCATCCCCATCCCGCCATCTTGCTGCCTGAGGGGACTGCTCTGCCTGCCCTTGGGCCTGGCTGCTGGTGAGTGCTGGCAACTGATTGGCCGAGGGAAACCAGGCTGTCCCCCGGCGCGTGCTCATTGGACGGATGTTGCTTTGGGTCACCTGGCTGGTGAAGGGGGCCTCCATCTTGCCCTGCTGCTCTTCCTCACAGGCTGAGGCAGTGCCTCAAGATGGCGGCCGTAGGATGGTTTGCATGCAGGAGCTGGGCTGTCTGAGAAAGGGCTGCAGGAAGGATGGAAGAAGGCCCTGCCTCTCAGCTCTGAGCCCAGGGAAGCTGCTGTGACCCTCCTGGAGTTGGGACATGGCCTCACGGAGCTGCAGGAATCTGTACAGGTTTGCCTAAGTGTAACAGATGACAGTCCAACTTCATGCTCTTCATTCTAAGTCACTCATTTGTTTATATTCTTGGTTACCTTCCAGGAAGGTGGTTTCTTTTTGTCTCCAAATTCCCAAGTATCGTGTCATTATCTTTTTTTGGCCAAATATGACTGAATGGACAACCTTAAAAAGAGCTTATTTCTTGTGTTTTGGCACAAAAGGAAGCTTTCCCCTTGGGAGGATTGGGCAGGCTCTGAAAGGTTTAAGAGATAGTCCCTTTCCATGTCTGCCTGCTAATCCCTCTCCAGCATGATGTTTCTTCCATGTGTGCTGCTCCGGATCTCTCGGCAGTATCTTAATTTAAACAATAATGTAAATACTTTCGTCAAGGCTGAGGTCCCTCACTGTTAGGCAATCTTTGTGTGGTATCAAGTGGTTGTATGTTACCGTATTGTTAAAACAGTTCCTGTGTATGTTGACAGTTTGCAAAGCTCTTTGGGTTAAAAGCAGCCATATAAAACCCCAAAACGTTACGTTCTGCCTATTTTTTTTTTCTCCTGTGTTCTTGGGATAGGCACTGTTTCAGAAGGGATACAGTGAACTTCACAGGTGTTTGTCCTTGAAAGAACAGTAGTGACTACTGCAGTTCAGGGGGCCGCGTTTTGCCCTCACTGGTGCAAAAGCATGTCTCTGCTGGCAGAGGTTGAAAGCACACATGAATGTCACTAACTGGCAACAAACAGAACAAAAAAGGCAACATTTACCCCAAATACTATTGTCTGTCTTTCTCCTGCAGTGGATGCCTTAACAGGGCTTTCCAAGTGAACCAGCTGTGAGTGACATCTTTACACTAGCTGTAAAACAGCTTGGAATTACTGGATGAGTTTTTATTTAGCTACAGTGGCGTGGTCCCACAGCTCCAGTGGAAAATTCGTGTGTATTTTTAATGCCAGTTATAATGGGGCATTACCATACTGCCTGTGTTAAGTGTTGTAATTAGGGGAATGGTGTCCCTGGAGGTGAGACAGGAGAGAATTTCCTCCAGCAGGCAGTTCAGAGCATCCAGGTAGCTCCTGCTGCTTGGAAGTATCTTCTGAAGATGCTTTTTTCCCTCTGCCGAATGTGCAGGATCTGGCCTCCTAATGCTGACTGTTGTTATGTGCTGCAAAGCCCCCACAGGCTGGCAATTAGAATGGGTCCTGAAGACAGCTGGCCTGGTTTTCTGTCACTGCATTGCTGGCATCTCTGCAATCCTGATGAAATGCAAGAAGTGTGATTGTTGGCAAATAGAGCAGAATGAATCCTCAAGGACCTCACAGCTGAAGATTTGTGAATGCAGAAGAGCATGAAGGGCAGTGGCCCAGCGGAGTAAGCAGCATTGTAGGCCTGGAAGGAATGCCCTCAGCACATAATAGGTTATCTGATTACAAAGCCACTCAGATACTGATTTTTTACAGCTTTTTGATTTATTATTAATTTGAAATTCTTTTCAGTTCCCTAGCAAGAATAGGAACAGACTAATTTAAAGCAATCCCTCACTTTGGAGAGAAGTTCCTTTATGTACTAATCTTGGGCTAGTCATGGTTGCCAGAATCTTGCCCTTTATTGCGTAGTTTTCCTTTCTGGTAATCAATATTTTGCAATTGCTAGACATGGGAGAGAAGTTAGGCAGGAAGTTGAGAACAATTGAACAGGTATTCTAAAGTTAATAGAATGAATAAAATTCTGTAGTAGGAATGTGGAGTGAATATGGTTGGTAAGCTGGGTTTTCTTCTTTAGGTTTTCCATGCAACAACGCTTTGCTGATTCTTTGTACTTGGAGGCATTAGACACAATCTTTTTTTCCAAAAACATTTTCATGTTTCAGTGGCTTCCAGAGGAAGAGGAAAGGTATGAATGAGCCAACTTCATTTTATACAGCAGGAGACTCCTTGGGTTCTGTAGTTTGTAGTATATCCAAAATTTAGTTTACTTTTCCATGTTGCTTTCTGTGGGTATTTCAAGACATGGAGCAGAACTGGATGGTTTACGTAGTGGCTAATAAACCATTGTCCTTTTCATCTCTGCCGTTTGCTCAAATCTCTCTGGCTTCTTAGGCATATGGCATATTTTACCCAATTTGCAAAACTGCTACTGGAAGGCACTTAAATGGCATAGTACTGTGATGACTTTAGCAGAATCTCTAGATTATGATAGTGCACTTAGGGCAAGATCTCTTTGCAGTGAACAGCAGGTAACAGATGAAAGCACCCAGCCATTAGTCATATGGATATTCGTTTACTGCCTATTAGAGACGAAAACAGTCCTCTCAGTGTTTACTGCTTTTGAAGTGAGACAAAGAAGAAACAAATAACTATTTCAGCATAGGCTGCAGAGAATGGTTGGATTTGGAGTGAGTTTTATCTAGACGTCCTGTAGAAGGACAGAGATGTCTGGAGGCACTGCAACAGAATGTATTGGCTAATAGCCTCAGTCTTTGCCTGTCCTCTTACATCCTGTCAGCTGTGCCCTGCCCACCTGGTACACCCAGATCCTGGAATGCAGCAACTTTATTTCCTGCTACCACCAAGTGAAAGATAAGATGGGAGGACATTCGAGACATTCGCCAGATACACATCTACACCACTATTCAACAGCCGATATAGAATGGGCCACTAACTAGCTGTCTCTGTGAGGCTTATCTGAAGACGTGGCCAGGTTTGTGATGTCCCAGATGCCCAGAGGCTGCTCCTATGCAAGTTAGAGCATTCCAGAATGTGGTTCCCCAGCTGAGCATAACAGAAGTAGATTGGAGCCCTCAGCACAAGAAGGACGTGGAACTGTTGGAGCGGGTCCAAAGGAGGGCTACAAAAATGATCCGAGGGCTGGAGCACCTCTCCTATGAGGACAGGCTGAGAGAGTTGGGCTTGTTCAGCCTGGAGAAGAGAAGGCTGCGGGGAGACCTGATTGCAGCATTTCAGTACTTAAAGGGAGCCTATAGGAAAGATGGGGACAATCTTTTGAGTAGAGACAGCAGTGACAGGATGAGGGGTAATGGTTTTAAACTAAAACAGGGTAGGTTTAGGCTGGATATAAGGAAGAAATTCTTTACAATGAGGGTTGTGAAACACTGGAACGGGTTGCCCAGAGAGGTAGTGGAGGCCCCATCCCTGGAAACATTCAAGACCAGGTTGGACGGGGCTCTGAGCACCCTGATCGAGTTAGCGGTGTCCCTGCCCGCTGCGGGGGGGTTGGACTAGATGACCTCCAGGGGTCCCTTCCGACCCAAAACTTTCTATGATTCTATGGATGGGCTGCCAATGTTTTCCAAACTTAACTACCAAACATACCAATCTAAACTGGGTCTTATGATAATTATTACTTCATTGTAAGCAGTTCAGGTTAGTAGCAAATCACAATCATTTGCACAGAAGGAAAATTACCTGTAAGATGTTACAAATTTAGAAAGATTTGAGAATATTTCTTGTGTCTTTGATTTAAAACAGTTACATATCTACATTTCGTGCTAGAGGACTGATGCTGTCCCTAGAAAAATCACATCAAATTTATTGTATGATAGTTGATCATCTGCAGCTTTGTAGGCAGAAAGAAGTAAGCCTCTCTATTAAGTTAGTTGTTGAACTTCTATTACTTTAGGATCTGAGGCCACCAGAACTTTTGCTGTATATGTCATTGCACCCAGATGAGGAATTGGGACATACAGAGTTTGAGGTGCTTTCAAAGAGTCGAACAGGCTAATAAAGGAGTTGAATTTGTGTATTCAAGCCTGTTATGTTAACCATTTGTCTTTCCTGTCGTGTATCATTTCAGACCTTAATGGTATGGTCCCCACACCAACACTTTTAACATCTCAGAAATGATCCAGAGCTCAAGGGTGTCAGTCATTAATTCTTTCCAGAGTTGGTCAATGCAGAGATGACAAAAAAAAAAAAAAGAAAAAAAGGAATTAACAGTATGCAAGAACAGAAAATGGGAAGTTGGGACAGGAAGTGAAGAGCGCAATCTTGCTAGCGCGTTTAGGAAGCCAGAAATTTATGTCTTTAGCTATTACTATGTTTTCTTCTAGCTTTATTTTCAGAGAATTTGCAACAGAGGGACAAAATAATTTCAGATATAATGGCAAAAAGCCTGCTATTGTGTAGCCACGTCAGACCAGTCAACAGAATTTCCTCTTTTCTCCCCTCTCTCTTTCTCTCTCCACCCCCCCTCGGAACTGTACAAGCACTCACAGACAGAGTGGAGTTTGTATGATTTGTGGACATCTTCTCTGCCTTTTCGCATTCCTTTCCTCCTATGGCACCCAATACTTAGGTTGGAGTCATCTTGCAAGCTTAGTACCAAAAAAATTAAAGCCATTTTTCTATCATGTTCAGCATCCTCAGGCCCAAACCACAGAATTAAGATGAAAATCTCAGTCAGATTAATTTTGGGATTTATCCATAATCGCTAATGAATGTTAGCACATATCACCATGATAACAGGATTCAGTAGTTTGATCAAAATGTGTGTAATTTTTAACAAAGTCGAGTTAGATTTATACCGTAGCATGGGTGTGTCATTAATAAGCAAGAAGTACCAATGGCAAGGAAATACAAAGTTATTTTGTTGTAAAAATAAATAAATAACTTTTGGTGTAAATTCTGCACCCATGTGTTCAACCTGAAGGCACATAGACAAATGTTTTTCAACAAGACCCTTGTTTACTAAAACGTGTCAGGTGCATTACTTGTCTCTCTGAACTCCATGAAACAGCTCATATATTTAAAATCAAGCAGATTCTTTACCACTTTGCTGACTTGGATCTTATCAGAGCTGGCAATAATTAGCATTTTATATATTTAAGCAAGCTGTGGATGTTGAAAGACTAAAACGAAGCATCCTATTCCCATATCTCACAGCCCTTTGTTGGCTGTGGCACTGTATCAGTTGCTACCAGAGAGAACCAGTTTCCTGTATTTGGGTTTATAGTTGCCTGTTGTTTAAAAATAGAACAATATGGAAAAAGCAAATATACCATAGCCTTCCACTAGATTTTCTTACCAATAACTGAATTGTGATGCTAAACTATTGGAAAACTGCAGTTATTTTTTCAGGGAAGGTTTATGCATCCACATGCTTCATCCTTTCAGTTGCTTTCTGCCTTGCATCCCATATGTATCGAGCTTCAGCAACTGGTTATAAATAGATTGTTTCTAAGTGCAGTTCAGCAAAATTCTGCTAATAAGCCCAAAGCTTTGTGCTGCTTTGTTTAGGTGGACCTGTTTTTCTCTTTTCAGTTCCAGAATGTGGAGTTGTGACTTGGAAGATAACAGTAGCGTATTCCACAGACCCTGAGGAAACTGAATTGCTGGGTGGTTGTTGAGCGTGGAAGAAAACTTCTGATGAAGGCTGTATCTTGACATATATAACATCTTCAGGCTTTGTCTGAGGTTGGTGCCTTATGACAGCATATATTGTATTATCATTCGGTTCCCCATCAGGCATTCTGCTTGCTTTGTTTCTTCCATCCTTCTGAGAAACCACAAAGAATGAGAAGTTAAAAAGAAATTCAGCATTTTTTGCTTCTGAATATTAGTCTTAGTTCATCTCCAATCACAAATATTTTCTCCTTGGATCATGAAACTGGGGAAGAGGGGAGGAGATGCATGGGAAAAGGGAATGTGTGCTCAGAGAAGTTTAGAAAACTTCTCTTACACAATGTTTAGAGGTTTAGAAAACTTCTCTTACACAAAATTCTACATCCTCAGATTTAAGGGACTGGGTAGAAACATGCAGCAACAGTTTACACGCTAAATGTTTAGGGCGATTTCAACTAGCAGGGTTTTCCTTTGATGAGAACCTTTGGTGATGTCACTGAAGATTCAAGGCCAGTTAATTATCAAAATTATATATTTGTTATTACATTTATTTTTCTGAGTACTATAAACAAAGCTATGCAGAAGGGCTATGACTTACTCAAATAACTGAGGTAGGTTGTGTCTGCTTTGCAACAAGATGTCAGACAATCAACAAATATAGACAGCTAGCTTTAGTCTGATAGCTTGAGTGGATGCTATGCATCCCCTGTAGGATGCATGGTACTGCATGCTTTATAACCCCTGTGAGTGGAGAACACAGAGCCAGCGTCTCTGCATGACAGAGATCAAACAAAGCACCAGGAATATGGGATTTCTGATGATGTCTTACCTGCAGTGCTGCTTGACTGAAAGAAGGATGTCTGCCAAAGTCTATCCCTTTTCCTGCCATGAAGGACAGAATCTCCTTTGAGTGTAAAACCACACCTTTACCTTTTCATTTTAAAAATCTCTGCACCCACTATCCCTTCCCTGTGATTTAACTCACATCCTGCATTTCACTCTCAGCTCAGTCTCATTGCCTCCCTGGACAATGATTGCTATGAACAGAACTTCCTCACATTCAGGGTGGTGGGCTGACAAGCTGTAGGGGCAGGATAACTAGACAAGGATTAGGGAGCTTTACCTGCCTTTTTTCTTCTGATGTAAGTGGTGATGAGGAATAGAACAGTAGCAATCAGAGCAGTTGTAGGCAGGAAGGAACTCAGCACCATGAGAGCATAGGGAGTCCTGCAGGAAAAGCATTCTATCTCCATTACTGTTTACTGCACCAGAGGTGACTAGGTTAATTTGTGAGGGGATTTTGTGTGTTTGAAAATGGATTATGGTTCCAGGACAAAAATTCAGCATGCAAATATTACCCCTGCTGTCCCTAAACAAGCGTGGTTCCGTGAGGTCAGTTCCGATCTACAGCCACAGAGGATCCATCCTTTTTTCTGGCACTTGGCAAGCCTGGGGAATACTCGGGAGCTTGAATTCTCTTCCTGCAGTCATTTGCAGTGCCACCAGAGTTCAGAGGCATCCCTTATCAGGATGCAGTAGCCCTTCTCATGGTCTGTCTTTGATCAGGATCATTAATAGTGTCACCTTTGATCAGGCCTGGTAATAACTCTTATGTAACATACCATGTTGTTTAGCTGGGATTGGTCATAGGCTGGTCTGCTTGTACAAAAGGCACAGTTACTGTAGCATTGCATGGGCCATGTAGCTGCCCCTTTTTCAACCAGACAGAAAATAAGAACACAGTCAAACTAAGCATCTTCAGTAGAGGCCTCACCTGGTGCTCCTGAAACTGATAGGAACCTTCTACAGCTTTTCATGGAACTTGGAGAAGCTGGACCTAACTCTACAGAGGAGAAGGGGAAGCCTCCCTGTGTGTGTACGTGTGTGTGTGTGTACATGCTTAAGTTGTTTGTCACACAGGTCCTCAAATCCTGCAGTGCATCCAGAATGCTACACTTAGAGTCTGAGAGTGTTTGTTTTTTACCTCTGATCCTTACTGCTGTCATCTGTGGGGTTGGTGACATCCCCTTCTTAGTGGGAAATAAAATGGTGTCTAAAGCTGCATCCCAATTCCAATTTTCCCCTTGAAAAAGAAACAAGAGCAGATGATATTCCCACATCAATCCATCCCTGTTGACTTTTTCTCATGCTAAAAAGTCCTGCTTTGCAAGTTTGGAGAATGGTCCAGAATTACTGCTTGCTTGTCAGCTATGAAATTGTGAAGTTGCACAAGAAAATTCGTCCTGTGCTATTTACCAGTAGAAGAAGGTTAGTTAATGTGGCTGAATCACAGGAATGAATCAACCAGTTCCTCAGGTAAGAGCTGGGAGTTTTGTTTGGGTTGTTGGATGGTAGCTGTTATCAGTGTAGTTAAAGGAAGGCATCAAGTGTAGGTCCAGCCAGAGAGCCAGCAGTAAATAGCTAGCAGGACAAGAACAGACATACTGTGATTGCAGTTTCCTTCCCTTTGGGTTGTGGTCCTCTAGTGGTGTTTCCGTTCTTGCAAAATATTTGATACTTGATTGCATGGTGCCTTGGAAAACCTACTTATTCAATTATTATATCGTGCAGAGGAACAAATGAGATTTGATTTCTGTTTTCCTTACAAGTTTGGGTCCTGTGACAGGTCAAAGGACAGCTCTTGCAGGAGACAAGTTTTGTAGAAGGTGTAAGTCAGCCATGAAAATGCATACTGGTTTAGAGAACAGTATGGAAACTGAATTGTTTCTTCGGGCACTTCAGTGCTGTTAGAAAGGAAGCATCTTAGAAAAAAGATGCATCATGTGATTACCAGACACATTTTTCAGTCACATCAGAAAAATCAAAGAATAGCTTCCACTAAGTATCTTCTGTTTTTCTGCCTCCCATTCTGGCTAAAAGCAGAAGAGAAAGTGAAGTGTTAAAACAAATACAGAAGCTTAGTAATAAGCAGTGGCAAACAGATGAACTCAGGTAGAAATTCATGCAAAGACTCAGATTGCTTGGAGTCTGTTTCATCTGCTGATGTAAATGTAAAATTGCATTAGTCAGTGAAGCCACACCAGACTCCCCCCACCCGTTCGCTGCAATTTGTTTATGCCATTAGTATGTATCAAAAATCTGTTTTAAAAAAAGAAATTCAGGAATTATCCGTGTCTCAGGAAATTTCCAGGCTCAGAAGAGAGCTCTTTAACATTGACCTGTAATCTTTCTTGTGAAGTGGAAAGAAATTGCTGACTTCAGAAGATCATTAACTCTTTGATTAACTTGCCCAAAACTTCCAGCATGATCCTTTTCAGTAGTTTGTTTCTCCCCTGGAAATGGCTCTCAAGATGATATTCTCCTGAGTCTTTAAGTTGGAGCTTTTTCAGCTACACTGTAATCATTTTCCATGAGAAGTCGTTCATCATTTCATTCCTGCCTACTTTAATGATACTTTGATCAGAGTTCTCACGATAGGCTAACATCTAATTTGGGACACCGTTTTGCACTAAATAAAATGTTGCCTTATGTTGGCTATCACAGAATAGGAGCAGTGAAGGGACAGAGAGTTCCCTTTTTTTGCGAATAGCCTCACAAGTTCTAAAGAAAATAGAGTGGTGATTCGTTAGAGGGAAAAGACAGGAAAAAACAATCCATGGCAGTGCATCTCACCCAACAAAGGAGCAGAGCTAACATCAGCACAAAGAGAACTTGCAGAAGACAAGCAAATAACCAGCCCCAGTCTGAGGAGGGTGGTCGCTGGAGGTGAAGCTGGGGTGGCAAATGGGAAATTTGGATTACTGCTGCCCTTCCTGAACGTGGGCTATATCAGGTTCCAGGGTTGTTCTTGCTGCCAGATTCCCCAGGTGCTGGGACAGGGAGCCACCTCAGCATCTTTCTTATGCCTCGTGCATATGTTCAAGTTTAAGATGGTTTTGTTCCATCTTACAAGTCTTTTACATGAGTTATCAGAGCTTTTCTTTGTGAAAGATTTCTGTGACTCTAAAACACTTTTAACAGAATGGAAAATTTTGTGCAAAAGCGAGGATTGTTTTTTTAGTTTTCATCAACCTACTTGAAATCTTTCTGTCCCAAAGCCATTTGTTTTTGGTTAATACAATCCTACAAAATTGTATTCATGGTTCTTGATGGTAATCTGTAAATTATTGATTATTTTCTGGTTTTTTCCTTTGAAACATTTTTATTTCATATGGCAAAAATAAATTCCTGGCCACTTCTGCCTCTAGATACATATAGGTACATATTGTGGTTCTACATTGAGCTACATAATAGAGTTTTACTCTGTCCTTGATAACCTCTAGTGGGCTCTCTGTGTGTAGATACACCCTGTTTTGCTGTGAAACAAAAATGGCAATGACACATCATTCTTGATTTATTTTGGCTGTCTCCCACCCGATGCACTGTTGACCTCATAGCTCACCTTCAAGTGAAACCACCATCTGTATTCTTTGCAGCAGAATATTCTTCAGATCTCCCTACACCCCACACTGTTATGTTCCAGAATTCTCTCTTTGAAGTGCAGTCAAGATCATAGAAAACCAGCCATGTCCAAAGTCTGTCAGATCAACTGAACAATGCAGTGCATGGTGAAGGTTGATCCTTTCTTTTAAAGGAGAACCCAAGGCTAAGACTGGACAAGATTTTTCTGACAGATACTTGCACCAAAATTTCTTCTCATGTTCTTGTGCGTGTCATGTTAGCTCTGGACGACTCTCCCTCTGTGTGCAGAAACACTTGCCTGTCCTCTGCTGCCATGCACGATTCTTCCAAATAAAGATGAAAATGATGCTATGACTAGTCACAGCTTAGTATGCCAGTTTTTCTTACCTTATACCACTGGGACTGTCACGCTGGGCCTCTGAGAAGAGTAATTAAACTCTGCACGTTTGCGGAAATGAACATCTACGCTTAGCATTAGTGCCGCTACCCTTTTTCCATTTTTATTCCTATTGTTCCTCTCTGTTGACCCAGTATTGGTTTGCAATAAGAAAGCAAACAGCAGCTAGCCTATGACAATACCTGATCCGTGAGGAGAGAGCCACAAACACAGATTTTCCTCCCCGTATGCTAGCTGATTTCAGACTGAGAACTTCACAGTGGTTGGAGAGAAAGGTCTCAGAAGGGCAAAGATTGCCAAACGTCCCTCCATGAAGATCAGTTTCTGCATGAAATACAGAACTACTATAAACAAAAACGAGAACCCAAAAGCTTGTATAAGTAAAATAAGCAAATTTCAGGCTAAACGTTTCTTCCGCACATTGACTTCTGGGAATCTCATTCTGTGTCTGGCTATAAATGGCCTGAATAAAAAGTGCTTAAGGAAATAACGGTGTGCAATGCATGCAACAGCACGGAGAGCATCCTGTTCCTAGGAGAAATGAAGAGTCTCTGAGCCTTACCTGGTGGTGCCAGCAAGAGCAGAAGGACTGGAAAAACCCCCATCCTGAAGCAGAAAGTGTTCTAGGGCATAGAGGAATAAAATGTACCCCAGAGCTTCTTTATCACTGAGAAATTCTCTATTGCAGAGGAAGCTAACTTGCTCTGTCACTTGCAGTCATCTGCTGCCTAGAGTGATGATGCCATTTCAGAATTGCTGAGAATATCATTTAACCACAATCTTAATATTTCTTCTTGGGTGGGAAGACTGCAAAATGTTTACTGGCTGCTTTTTCGCCTTAAGTGTATTGTTGTCTAGATAGCTGTATTTAGCAGTCAGACTGTGAGGCTGGAAAAGAAATAAGCATTTTCAGTCCCTAGTGCTGCCTTGATATATTACAGAGCAGCTTTCAGCTGGATGTGTTCATCCTTACTGCTGCTTTGCACTTCCATGCAAGTTTTATATCCCTCGTTCCTAAAGCCCTTGTGTAGTGGTGGACAAGCATCACTGTGCCATCAGAGGCAATGGATGGCCCTCCCTGAGGTCTCTCAACAGGTTGGAGCTGGAATTAGGACCCAGAGCTGTGGTTCCGCTGTTTTATAGTGCGTCTAGCTGGGCACCAGGGTACCATCCGGGAATACTGAAGCTATGTTTGTGTTAGTACAGTTGCAGTGGTGTGTGACTGTATGGGCTAATTTACCCTCTCAAACAGAGGAAATTAGTTTAGACAGAGCACAACCATGCATAACCTGATCTGGTTTTTGGATCTGAGCCGCTGTTTCTCAATGGTGCTAATGGAGCTGGCTGGATGTGCCAGTCTGCCCAGCTGGCTCAGAGCATTTCTGTACATTATAAACACACCAGCATGCTCTAAGTGTTACTTCTTCTCTGGGTGATGTACTGTGATCTGGTGCACTGCAGCCCTTTATCATGGATCCACAAGAAGTCAGATAATCAGTTTGATTTTATTTAGCTTTACAGGCAGTGCAGGGAAAAGAAGTGTGAATGCCCGTGGTTTTGGGGTGTTCCTGGCAGAGCTAAATGCAGCTTCACTTTGGAGAGTGATGAACAATGATCATATGTTGGTAACATCCACTTGAGAGGGTGGAAAAAATACAGGGAGAAGTACAGAGACACAGTTCATTGTTTGTTCATAAAATCATTTGAGAAATGAGGAAGCAGGGTCAGAGCTGCATGTAGTCTTCACATCCCTTTCTGTTATTCTGCAGTTCCTTATGCCTTTCCACAGTGACTGTTCACCAAGGATCCATGCTGTCCAAGGGAATCTTTGTGAGCTAGTCTTCATCACCTCGGACAGGCAGAATCTCTCACCTGGCACTGCTCTGAGATGTCGTGAAGTTGATGGGTCTCAGTTCAGACCCTGGTGGAAAGATAACTGGAGATGACTATCTGGAATAACTGCCTGGTGGTGTGGTGCAGCTACTGGCAGTGACTGGAGATGACAGCAGAGCATTGCATTGCCAAGAGTGTGTCAAAAGCTTCGGTGTTTAGAGAGGGGAATCTGAGTTAAAAAGCCGATTTCTGGACAAATAATAGTATTAGCTTTCAGTACAAACCATCTAGTTCTGGTTATAGTTCATGCTTTTGGGGGAAGCATTTGAGCATTTTGTGGAGATATGTACGATACCTTGAAAAAAGCTATTAGTTCTTCAACACTGATCTTTGAAGAATGAGGAGAAGTTTCTTGGAGACTTGAGACAGAACCATGTCTTTCCATTTTTACATTATGTGGATGTGTTTGTGAGTTGCTCAACACATGGTTGTTAAGATGTGTTACCTGATTTATGTTCGCTGGTGTATCTGTAGTTTCATTTATAACAAAGCATTTGCCAGTAGCTTGTAGATCAGCAGTTGTTCCTGGCCTAGCAACAAGCTGGGGAAAAACTGAGCAGAGCTCTCACGTTTACCGTGCCTGGAGAAGCATCTCTGCACATAGGTAAGTCTGTGCTGGATCTTTTGACAGAAAGAAAGGCTTCATATTCCTCCTTGCCCTCGATCCCATCCTCTTCCATTAGGTTCAGGTGTTACTGGCGGCATCTTTTCAGTTCAATTGTGTTGGAAAAAGTTGGTCAGCACCAATGAGAAGAGGTGGCAGATGGTGACATTCCCTGTCTGGAGTGACAGGTCCATCGATACCTATATTTAGCAGGCAATCCTTTCCTTACAGCAGGTGGCAAAGCTTTGCCTGCAGACGCTTGATGTTCATCTCCCTGTGGATTCCCTTTGGTTTAGCTCTAAGCAGTGGTCTCCCAGGAGGGGCTGATTCCATCATGCGCAAGGTCATGAGTGAAAGAGAGGACCTGCTGCTCATTCAGGTTGGGGTGGTTCTGCTGTGTTTCTCTGTTCTGCTTACTGTTGCCAATGATAAACATCAGCACAGCCACCATGAACTTGGTAACCAGGAATCCAGCAATGATGTAGAAGACGGTGAAATCAGCTTCAGGAGGTATGCTATAGGGAAACATAAATACAACAACAAAGCTTAGCTGTGGGATGGTTCAACCTTTAAAGAACCTCTTGTAATACACAATGTGAAATCATAACATCTGCAACAGACAGTCCCTGCCTGTGCACAACAGAGCCTGGGAGGTTAGAACAACCATATAATAGGTTTTAATTGCCAGATCTCGCATACAGATAAATTATGATCTGCAGGAGTTGTTTTGCTTGGCACTGAAGCACTACATTTTCTGGATTGGGATAAGGCTGCTGTTTAGAAACCACACAGCAGCTCTGAGAATTGTCATGGATTAGGATGAGGTAGAGAATATGCCTCTGGTGGTATCCCTTTCAGCTTCAAATAGGGTTGTCGATGCTAATCTGGTTTAATCCTAGGAAGACTAGAGATTACAGCATGAGGAGTTTTATGGCTTACCTGGAGATGCTCTGCACCGCTTTAGGCTCCTCTGGCATTTGGGTCTCCAGGACAGCTGATGATAGAAACGGAACAGTTTAGTCTGCAGATGTTTCTGGATGATACTCATTGGTGTCACCAGCACCAGTGCCCCAGATAGGTATAGATAACCAAGTGAGACTGGGAACTGGCCTGTGTGCTAGAAGATTAATTAGGGTAGCAATAAGGGGATGACATGTATTAGAAGTCCTGTAACAATGAGGTCACGTTGCTGTAAATCAGGAACTAAAAAGAGGCAATGAGACACAGTACTTCCTTAGTGTAAGACAAAGGTAGGTGTTTACTAAAGTGAGGCCTTGGCATCTGCAGACACACATGAAATTTTGGTAGGAGCTCCCAGGGCATACCTGTCAGCACTTCCACTTGCACCTTCCTTAAGCTGTTTGTTTCCCCCAGGTAATCAGTTTTGCACTGGTACAACCCAGCATCCTGCTTCCTGAGTCGCTTCATGGTCACTGTCAGGACCCCTTCACGGACATTGTCACTGATGGAGGTGGTGCCATTCCTGTTCTTTAGGAAAGGCAACCAAAAGCGTCGGGCGCTCACCACATGTTCGCACTTGGTCTCGTCGATCAGCTTGCACCAGCTCTTTTCTCTCCACCGCTGCTGCCAGGGGTTATAGGTGCAGTTGACAGAAATGGTGCCCCCTTCCATTCCATACACCACAGTGACGTTCTCTGCAGCACATGGTGCTAGGAGAGAAGGAGGAAGTGGTGAGCCAAGTCTCTTTCATATCTATCCCTTTCCGTTATGTTTTTGCTAAACATCCTTTTCCTCTTTTACAACTCTAGTGATGGCTGCTGTCAGCAGTAGGGGTCTTACCTGTCTGCTTCCCCTATGAAAAATGCAGTGTGCTTACATTCAGTCTGGGTTCAGACTTTCTTGAAATACGTCTGTATTGATCCCTCTGACTGGTGGTTATTTGGCTATTGCCAGGCATCTACTCTTGTGTGGGGGACTGAGGGAAGGAGGAGGTATCAGATTCATTAATATTTGCAGATTTTCTGAAGCTCAGGAGATTTTGGTCTTTGTCTTCCCTGGTGGCCCTGGGGTGACTGCTCCAGGATTTCCATCTGGAGCTCAACCACATCACAGTTTTCATAATCATTGGGGTCCTGCCCAGTAAGGGGAAGCGGTTTGTCAGCGTGGTTAGGGGATTAAATATAAACTTGCATTTTCCTCCAGTCCTGAGGAGCAGGAAGCTGGGCATTCAGGTAGACTGAGTTGGCATCAGGCAATCTGTCTTGATTTTTAAAAGCTCTTTCTACAAGCCAGCTCGTAAAAACATAGCTTGACCCAATGATGACAAATTGTTTCTGTGTAACTCTCGTTAGACTAGTCTTGCTGTAACACCCCTGCTATGCAACGTCTGACCTGCTGACTTGCATACAGCTGCAGCTTGCTTCAGATTTTGGCCTTGAGCTTGGCCCTTACATATAAGAAGTTCATAGGTGCAGGTTTGGCTCTGGAGTACCCTCTGCTGTGGAAAACACCCTTTGTGGTAAATGCCCATGAAGTTTATCCCCATTGTAAGGCTCTTTACTGTCACGAATGAGTGGTTAGGTGGCTTAAAAAATCACTGTCAAAGGTATTTGTAAGAAATAATTTTTAACAGGAATTTATAAAATGTGATTTAACAAAGTTCAATGGCAAGGTTCATTCTCTTACTTATTAAATGAATGGAATACAAAATCGAGGTAGGATTGAGATAGCATGACGTATACGGAGATTGAAGAAAGGTGTAAGGGTTAAGGGAGACCCTCCTGTTGAGTCACAAGGTTCAGAATGGGCCCCCTTGCTTTCTAAACTCCTGTTCAGGGAGGAGCCTAGGTGCACCTGGATCCGGACTTTGCCTTAGACTGCAATGGTTTATGTCTAAAGCATATGTCTAGCAGCAATGTAAGGTTTGTTCAGAGTTAAAGAGAAGGAATCACAGGAATTTAGCAGCAACTAATCATTGGTTGATTTAGCATTTACAAAGTGATTAAAAAGGATTCACTACAGTCGCAATAGTAGAATATCATGATTTGAATTGATTCACACACACACATGCACACAGACAATATGCATAGATAAAGGTACCTGTTAAAAATTCCCCTTGAGTTCAGTGAAATACTCCAAATTATTTTCTCAATAGGCGAAGGTTGAGCCTCAAGAAGTGAAGGTTCCCTGTAGTTCAGCCCAGGTTCCTTCAGCGACAGTAACGTCAAACTTCAGCGTTCGAGGGCTCTGAGAGGTGTCCCGCTCAGAGGGAGATACTGGGCACGCCTACTGCGGTCCAGGAGAGCTCAAAGGGCCTCACTTGGTACCGCTCTTGATAGGGTCACAAGATGACTGACTTTAGTCATCAGTAAATTTCCATCCTGGCCACAATCCATATGAGGTAATTCTGGTATCTTGACAGCAACCATACAATTCCAGTACTTCCCAGAATGTATAGTTCTGATGTTTCCCAGGCAGGTAGGATCCAGGCAGCAGGAGTTCCAGATGCGGTCAGGGAGTACCTGATCGTCCCAACTCACTGCTCTGGTACAAAGACAAGAGAAGTGCCAAGTCATCCCAGCTCACTGCTCTTGCAGTACAAGCAAGAACTCAATGTCGGCTGGTTCTGAGATCGCCAGGCGCTCCGATGGGGGGAGGAGGGGGGGGAATGCCACCACATTTACACGGCCAGAGAGAAGCAATACAGCCCTGGAAAATGCTAGAATCAAAGTGACACCTACAAACCAGTGCCCAGCAAGCTTTTTAGGAAGTTACTTCTTAATCTTACTCTTAATTTCTAAATCCAGGGTTTTAGCATTTTTTTTTCACCCTGTCTTTTAATATCCTACTAATTTTAATCATGTTGACAACTGGTCTTTAGCTACTTGGCCTATTTTTGCCTTGGTTCCTTGTTTCTAATTTCCATTCCTCTTTATGGCAGGCAAAGGCAGAACAGTCTGAGCTATTAATACTTCCAGAGAGAAGTGCACTGTGGTATTTGTGGAAATCTCTGTATTTCCAGTGAAAAAATTCAGCGGCTAGTGCCTTCTGTGAAATCATAAGTAATGATAAAACAGCAGTAAATTAAAAAATAGGCTTTTGTGAGAACTTGTGCTGGCTGAGCCTTTTTAGTAACACTTCTTAAAATAATTTCAGCCATTCTAGGTGAATTGTGAACTAAAAAATATGAAGGTCTTCCAGGCTAGAAGGTGGCATAAAAATGGATCTGTTCTTGCCAAGTACCCAAGTCTCTTCAAGTACACCTACAAGTCTTCGTCCTCATATGTTGCTCCCCTCAGTTGTTCCAGTCAAAGCTTACCTCACTGAATGTCCAGTCCGGCCCTTTGCAATCGCTCTAAAGGTTGGAACTCCCTCTCCTATTTCTCTTGTGGACCCCATCTTGCCTCCAATTCTGCCCGTTCGGTTCCTGGAATGGCCTCAGGGTTTTGGTTTTTAGTTTTCTATTTCTATTTAAAACAGCAGTGCAAAAAATCTCTTGATCAGAACCATGGCATTTAAAGATTTGCTGATGCCCCTGTGGAAAATGTTGTGTCATTATCTTTTCAACCAATTCTGCTAACAGTTCATTTACTATTTGTGTTCCTCCTCCCTTGTTGCACGCTACTGAAAAAAGTACAGTGGACTTTTTTCCAAACTCATTCAGATTTTTGAGACAGGTTTCGTGCTCCGGAAGCCTGAATCTGTTGCCTTTATGTGCACTCCTGCAAGTATTGGATCTCCAGAGTGTGGCTGGAGAGAGAAGGCTGCTAGCTGGGAGTACTGTCTGGGTCCTGTGCCTTGTTTCTCACTTCAGATGAACATTACTTTCCAAGCTGAGAATAGTCAAGTGCTCAAGATTTCAGAGATGTCCCATTCACTGAGTTTTGTTTTCCTCCTCTTGAACCCTAGATGCTGCAATTTACATTCAAAGCCCTACAAATGCAAATAGGATTTTGAAATTTCACATTTCATTCTGAGAAGGCGCAGAGGACTTCTGTCAACAGTATTTCCTGTTCTGACTCAAAATGATCCCTGTGAGAAAAGCTGAGCACTGGGGTCACCACTGGCCCTTTGTTAAATTAAGGGAAAAGAACAAACTCCAAGGAAGGAGTCTGACATCCCTGCAGTATAACTGGGGAGGAAGAGCAGGGGGCTGAACACACTGCAATGCTCCAGGTTCCCTCTGCTTGTATTGCACTGGACTTCACAGTGTACAGACAGGCAGTAAGACTCTTTTTATCCAAAATAACTGTTTGCATTGGTCTTCAAAAGAACTGCATGCTACAACAAAGATACATTTGCATTTGGAAAAAGCTACTGTCTTTCAAGACCTGTGCAGTCTTTTCCTGTGGCATTATCAGTCATCTCATACCAGGTGCAGGTAGAGACTAAGTTTTGCAGCAATCCTTTACTCTATCTGTTAACTGAAACCCAATGCCATGTATGCTTTCTTACCTGACAAGAAGACCAAGAAGATGAGGTGCATGAGCTTCTCCATGTCAGCGGTGCAGAGAAGGGGACAAGAGAGGAGTCTGGAGAAAAGTGAAAAGGGCTCTTGCCCAAGAGCAGCTTGCTTTTCCACCCTCCTTGCTCTGCCGGAAGGAATGAGCACAGGAACTTGGCATCTTTTTCGTCCTGCATGTTGAGCAATTCACCAGGGACAGGCATTTCTCTCATGGGCTGAAATTTCAGGCATCAGCATTGCCCACTCACAGCCACAGTTTAGTCTAGACAGCCTGAAAGAGAGCATCATGTGATGGCCTGAAACCATGGTACTGGGAGTCCCTCTCAGCTCGGCAATGGTGCCTGTCCCCAGAGCAGGCTTTACATGCGAGCTTGTGAATTTCTGGAAAGCCAGAAAGGGAAAAGGCATCTCTCATCAAGACTCTGCAGGTAGCTCAGTCAGCATCAAGAGGGTGAAGGGAGAGCAAGGACATAATCTTGCAGGTTATTATAGAAAGAAGATTTGGAAGAGCCTGCGCATGAAGCATTCCTATTGGACATGTAATGGAAGACCAGAAGACAAGAACACTGTGTTGGGTGAAGCTGGGAGGTGCTTTAAATGAGCAAACCAGACATGTTTATTTTGTACCTAGCAGAAAGGACATAAGATCAAAGGATGGGGGCACTGACTCAGAGCCAGTCAGTGCCATACTGATGCAGTAGTTCAGGACTGCAGTTAGGGAGCCTCCTATGGCGTTAGCATACTGTAGGCTGTTGATGGATTGGAGGCTTTTCTCTTTTGAATTGATATGCTTGGAGATCTTCCATGCAAATATGAATAGACCTTGGCTTCTTAAATTGTGTGTTTATCTGCTTCTTAACAGGCAGGTAAATATGCAGGTCCATTCATTAATGTGCCTTGTTTTTCTTCCCTCTAATTAGTGTTTAAGGAAATGGTACCTTACAGTATACAAAAATTCTCTGTGAGGACTGACTGCAGTTTTTTGTTCATTCTTGCTTCAGTGAGCACCAATCTGTATTCTCTTTGATCAGAAGCAACTGTCTCCCTGAAAATGTCCCTCTTCCATTCAGTTGTTTTCTTCTATTACTCTTCCACTCTTTCACCCAGTGTAACTGACTGCATGAACAGCAAATAGGGGAATCTTGGGCTGAATGAACCATTTCCAGAACCATTTTCTTTTTCTTTCTATCATTAGAAGTTAAACATGTCAACTCTGAAAAATCTCAAAAAATAGATCAAGTTCTCTGCTGCAGCTATAGAAAGAGAAGCCTACTGGATGTGACTGGCTTGTGAATAGGGCCCCTTTAATTTGCCACCTCTCTGCAGAGCTTGGTGCAGCCAAATAAAGTGCCAGGGTTTCTGGTCTTTTGGAGAAACTGAGCTGAGCCCCAGCAAACTCCTTTCATATTGCTCACCACATGACTGCTAAACAGAAGCAGCAAATGTGTTATTTGGAGTATTTCCAGCAGACAGAGGGAAGTGATGGTATCGCTTTCCAAGGCCCTGGTGAGCTCTCCCGTGAAACTGCACGTGCATTTCTGGTCTCCTGTGACTTTAGAAGCAGCCGCAAAAGCTTGCTTTCTATGGTGTAGCCAAAAAAATAAAAAGTGCTGGAAGCAGGCATGCTGGTTTGTGTTGGTCTTCCAAAGAACTTACAAAGAACCAGCTGCACTGGTGAATAGGCTGGGAAGAGCTGTTTAAAGTACAGCACAATGCTGCAAAAGAACAGAGCTACATCTGAGACTAGCTGGATAGTGATTCCTGAAGAGATCCAAAGACACCTCATAGCAATGAAGGTGAGAGACCAAGTGCATGTGAAAAACATGTTTGATAGTTTATGGTGTGCTTATTCAGGATAGCAGGATTTGACGAGGTCCCAGCCAGTCTAATGTTCCTGTGGCAGCTCTTAGAAACTGCCAGCCTGCATCATAGCTGCAGTGGAGATCTGTAAATGTATTGTGTGTCTGACTTACCTGGATAACTACATCTGTAAATAATCCCCTCTTAATTACTGTCATGTCCCATCTGTTATATCAGCTGATGTTGAGACCAGCCCTCTTATGCTCATACTTCTTCTTCTGTTGTCTGCGTCATACTTCCTGCAGCTTTTTCGCACAGCCTACCAGTTTCTTGCTCTGTGCTACTGTCTGTACAGAGCTTCCTCCGGTCTGTCCTGGGGCTCATCCTTGCACAGCAAAACAAATTCTGTTTAAAACCATCCCAGCACCCTGTCCGCTCCTCTCATGCAATACCACATGTTGTTCCCTTCTTTCCTTTCTCCAGAAATACTCATTTTTGGTTGTCCCTGCTTGTCTTGATTCTACAGTGCCTTGGTTTAAGCAGCCAGTTTGTGTGTTCTTGGGGAACAGAGAGTAGAAGACAGCAGGGCATCCAGAAGTTGTTGAACAAAGTAAAGGCCTTTGATTAGAAGGTGGTGAAAGGATGGGGCAGTCTGCATAAGCTACACATGGGAAGCCATGCCTGTAACTTCAGAAACCAGCTGCCGCTACATTCTGTTTTCAATGTACAGGCCTCAAAGACTGCATAAATATGCTGTGGCTGTGGATGACCCTGAGCAATTTCAGCGCTCAAGCTTGGAAATAATTGAGTGTCTGGAGGGTTCAGTGTTCGAGACCCCCACTAGTGTAATCCACAGCAGCCGTGCTGAATCCATCCTATGACCCTCTGCGCTCCGTAAAGTGGCACTTGTACATGCACTCAGTAGTGTCATCACCTTCATTCCCTCCTACCCCAAAACTCCAGTGTGCACACTCTGTTTCTTGATCTAATGCTAAACATTTAGCTTTAGTTCGCAAGCCTTTTACCATGTCCTTACCAAAGCAGACTGTTCAACTTAGGTTATAGGAAAATTTTCATTAAGGATCAAAAAGATTATGTATTACTTACATGCACCATTGTTGTTTTGTAGCTACAAGACATTCTGGTGCTCAGATTCATACAGCACAATCCTCAGTTTGCAAAGTCTGCACTGCAGCATATGATCGATACACCCTCAAGCTATTTGCCTTCAGATAGATGCTGGTTCTGATTGTTCTTATAATCCAGTGCTCATATCCCCCACCCATTACATGGCAAATGAACCCAGCCACAGCAAGGTTAGATTTTTATCCCTAGAGCACTAGAATGAGTTTGCTTGGCCATAGTAGCTGAACCTTTAGGACTGGGATAGAGTTTCTACCAGTGAACTTAGTTGAAATACCAAACGCATCCATGTCCACGTTCAAATGAATATTGCTTTTTTTCAAAAGGTCAGTCCTCCACATCTGCCTCTCCAAAAGAATCTGCATTTTAATGAGACTGAAGAAAACAGATGTGCAAGGGATTCTGAGAGTTACCCAGCACCTCTGTCTGACCCAAGAGGGTCTTCATACTTTTGGCAGAATGCTCCATGGGCCTCTAGTAGAAGGGAAGTCTTAAAATGCGTAGGCAACATACACATGGCAGCAAAAACTTAGATCTTTCCCCAGTGTCCATCCACACACCTTCTACTCCCCATTCCCACTTTGTATTCCAGTTCTTCTCTCCCATTTCTGGATTGTTTTGGGTTTCTGTGCTTCATCCTTTGTCATTCGTTGGTAACTGCTTGAGCACAATGGTAGCATATTCCACACTTTCATCTTCGAGTTTCCTGTGAGGCTGACTTGGTTCAACATTACAGTAGAGAGGATCCTCAGTGCTGAGTCGGGATTTAAAGTTCAGGGTAATATATTTTAGGTCTTTGCTGTCATCCTTGGCACTTCCCGTGCTTTCAGTGCTGTCAAGCTACGGAAAGAAAGGGAAAACACTTGTTAGCATGATTCAGTGCCAGGCCACAACTGTTACCCAAAGAACAAGATTTTCCCAGGAGGAAAGGAGAAGCCATGTAAAAATTTACCTTTGGTCAAGACAGAGGTGAAAGAGCAGAAAACTCTTTATCACCTATCCTTGATGCAGGTTACAACCTCATTACCTATCCTTGGTTTCTAGTCTTTGAATCATTTCTTGGAGATTACTAGAATTTGCTTGACTGGTTTGTTTTCTTCCTGAAGTTTCTTTACATTAATTACCCCCCTCTCTCTCCAGCTAGGAACATTACTCTCTCTGGTGACATTAAATACCATTTCACCTCCTGCTCACAACCAAAAATGAGCACCAAGGTCCTCATCAGATGGGTCAGCCAGCTCCTCACAGACTGTTGGTGAGGGATTCAGATACCATATGGGAAATTTAGTTTTCCTTACCTGTGCTATGTCCTCTGTTTTGTCACAGGTGTCCTCTGCTTGCCTGTTACCTTTGGAATGAGCCAAAATCAGAGGGTTTAGTAGTAGTAGAGAAGTCCATGAAATGTCTGGGCATTGCCTATGCTTCAGGAGTTGTGGGGAAGGCTGTGGGATTGCCCAGTGATAGAAGCGATGGGTGAGCCAGTGGGAGCCATCTACCCTGAATCTGGTGAACATGTCGCTCTCACTTTACTTCTCCTGTAATGTGTTAGGAGGTGTCATGTGCAGAGTCTGGAGGAACATGGGTTTGACTTATTGTGAGAGGAGATCACAGCAGGGAGCCTGCCTTCAGGCTTCCCAGGCTGCACCAGCCTGCTCTTTTCCAGGGCACTGTGAGCTGGGAATAAGCTTGCCTGGAGTGGAAAAGTGATGGTCAGAGAAGGCCCTTTTTAGTACAGACCAGAACACGAGGCATCACCAGGCTCCACATACCTCTTCTCTGGAGCTGCTTGCGCCGCCTGATGCACAGTATTATCAAGCTGATGAGTGCCAGGATGAACAGGATGCTCAAGACCCCAGAGAATATAACAGTTGCATTTGAGCTGAAGCTGGGAGAGCAAAGGAGTTACCAGTGTTAGATGGTAGCACAGCATGATGTTGTCACAGCCCACTACCAAACAGTGACGAAAAAAAGGGACAGGAATAGCTTTTATGCACTTGGAAGGAGGGTCTGGTTCTTCTGCAGCAATGCTATCTTGGTTTTTCTACCTGGTTGTGCCTTCTGAGCTTTTCTTAAACTGCTCTTCAGGATTTTAAAACAAGCCACTGTTCAAAGTTCAGAGCACAATTCCAGGCTCTCTGGAGCATGTACTGCCTTTTCCACCTGTGTTCTCCTGCAGCTGGTGCACTGGGAGCTGATGTATGATTGCACTCTTAGTTGCTGCTGTAGTGTTCATGACAGCAGATGTCCAAAGGGGAAGAAAATCCTTTATGTTTAACAGCCTGGTAAATAGGATAAAATAGCAGCCAAGGACTGCACTGGCTACAATTCATGGCCAGGAGTAAGCAAAGTTGAGACAGAAAGGCTTAGGGGCAGAATCTTGAGTTTCTACTGCTGCAAAGACCACAGACCAAAAACTTAAATATAAAATAGTGGACAGACATCTACATTCTCAGAAAGGTGTGACTAGATTCCATCAGTCTGCTTCTCCCTGTGTAATTACAGTGTGGGCAGAAGCTGGAAGAGGAGAGGCTGTCTTTGGTAAGGATGCCTGTCATATCTAACTGCTCTGTAAGCAGGAGTCTTCAGAATGCCCAGAGACTGCCTACCCAGGGAAGACAGGCGTACTGTGGACCAGACATTAATAGCTCTTGTCTGTGTTCAAGCTCAGAGACTTTCTTTAGGCCTTACCTCGGTGTCGGGCTGTTTCCAGAAGGCGTTGCTTGGCTGGTACCTGCAGTAACTGACAAAGTTGTTCCAACTGCCGGCACTGCAATCACAAACATGAAGAGAAGAATAATTGCTACTGGGCTGCCTGGCATTTACCAGCTGAACTTCCCTGCCGTTGCTACATGCTAGAAATCCACTCCTGCTATGACACCCAGCACAGGCAAGCTGCCCAGGCTGTGTCCTGCCTCATCAAGACTCGCTGGCAGCAGGCAAAGCACTGCAAGGATCAAAAGGTGGGAAGGAGGGGCAAGGAGCTCAAGAGGAGCCCCACTCTGTGTGTACCCACCCAAACGCATGGCAGAAGGAGGTGCTACAAGTGCAAGAAGATACGCTCTCTGGCAAAGATCTGCAGGTAGCAATGAAGTACTGAAGGAGCCTGTGTGTAAGCAGATAGAGGCTTGCGAAAACTCAGCAAAGAGCATTGCCTGTGAAGGCCTTGACTGTAAGAATTGCTTCCAGGACTGCTTCTGTGCCCAGGGGAGGTTGTGCGTGCAGGAGCCTGCGCACTTAGAGACTGCATTCAGTCCCATGCGTTAGGATTTTCACCTAGAGACCTATGCCGTCCCCTCTCGTCTTCTGGATTGCCATATCCCTTCAGTGCTGCTCTGCCACGTTCCTGAAAGACAGGCTGCAGCATGGTGCTGCTCTGCCACAATGAGGGGCCTAAATGTTATCCCTTACTGTTAAAACATCATGCCGAAAGAAAACCTACAAGTCACAGATCTTTAAAACACAGGTCTAAACGTGGTCCCCTTGGCAACCAAGTGGGAAGGTTGTGATAATCTTTGAAAGCCAAGGGAGGAGTTACTAGGAAGGGGCAGAACTGCTGTTGTGAGGATGAGTGACAGAAACAGCTCCGTGAAGGCAAGCGAAGCTGCTCTCAGGTAAAAGAGAAGCCAGGCAGGACACGCGTGTGGTTCGGTTCTGATCCCTGCTGCTATTCCAGAGCATGGTTGGTACGAGAAGGTACAATGATGTGGGGTTTGGGCAGGCAAAAAGAGGGAGAGAGTAGGAAAGTGAGTCTGGAATACAAACAGCCCCGTTTCCCAACAGATCAGTACTCACCGTCAGAAATATGGAGCGTAACCTCCACCATTCGGAAAAGATAACCGTGTGAATGAAGCGCACACCAGTACACACCGGAGTCCTGTGCCTGCAGCTTCTCCACGGTGATGGTGAGAATCCCCTGCTGGGTGTCGTCCTGGATCGTGACTCTGCCTTGCTGAGGTGTTCGGCGGGACCCTGAGGGCCCCAAAGCTGTGGTGGCCAGTATGGTACACGGTTTGCCAGCTGTCTCTTTGCACCAGGCTTTGCTTACAGCCCCGTAGTCTGGGGCGCTGTACAGACACTGGACAGAGACATTGCCTGACTCCATGGCTGTGTATCGTTGGGTCCCTGGAAAACAGGCGGCATGTTTGGTGAGATCCCAGAGCAGGCACAGTGACAGCCCTTCCCCACTGCTGGAATACATGCTGTGGGCTGAATGCTCCCTGGATGTCCTTCTACCTCCAGACATGAGGAGCAGAATGGACCCAGACCCAGATGACTTGTGCAGGGGTGAGTTTCAAATTGGGTGGGATCCCATCCTCTTCCTCTGGTTCCCCCATGGACCGCGTGCTCACAGGCGCACAGCCTGTAGGGTCTGGGAGGCAAGGGAGGCAAGAGAGGGCTGGCAGCTGCGGGGCCAGAGCAGGAGCAATGCCTGGCAGTGTGGGAGGTCTCCAGCAGCGCCCAGCGCGGGCGAGCTGCGTGCTGAGCTGGGAGGCTGCTCCTGGAGCTCCTGGGTCGGTCCTCTGGGCAGCAGTTGTGAAGAGCGGCCCCATTTGTGGGAGCTCGTGGGAATCTCCCCAGACCTCTGCTGGGAGCTGGCAGGGCGTGAAGGGCCAGGCCTGAGCTGTGGCTCCACAGGGCCCTTTGGGCAGCGGGCAGTGTGTTCGCCAGAGAGACGGGCAGGCAGGGAGAGAGTGGTGGCAGCGCTGGGCTCCTTGATGGTGCGGCGCGGGATGGGAGGGAGAACAGGCAGGGGAGGTGGGGCTGAAACCTACCAACAGCCACCCTTGCCTGCCAGTAGGTACTCACTCTTGGACACAGAGAGCCTGACCTCCGTTAGCCGCCTGAGATCAGAGTCTAGGTAGAACGCACAGCAGTACGTGCCGGTGTCCCGGTCCTGCAGCTTCTCCATGGTGATGGTGAAAGTCCGCCGCCGGGTGTCATCCTGAATCGAGGTTCTGTCTCGCAGGGCTTTGCTGTTACTCTGTGTTGAAGGGTAATCTGTGCTCACCACGACTTTACACGCAGTCTGACCTTCCCTTCGACACCAGGCTTTTCTATCCATTGAGTACACCCAGGGGCTGTACGGGCACTGCACAGAGACGCTGTCCAACTCCTGCTTGTGCAGCTCTGCGAAACAGCGCATGTGGTGACTGACCCTGAGCAGTGGGCACACGGGCATCTGCCTCCCAGTCTGAGTCGGGCATCCGGGGCAAACTCTGCCCTGGGGCAGCTCCAGCAGGGATGGCCGTCAGTCAGGGCAGGGGTGAGGCAGGGCAGGACAAGAGGGAGCGGAGAGCCCGCAGGGCCAGCCAGGGCTGCGGGGCTCCTGCACACCAAGCCTGTGTGCGCGGGGAAGGCAGCGAGCGAGGCTGGGCAGGGTCGGGGGCAGTGGGGGTTGGAGAAGGCACTTGGCTGCGTAGGAGGGAGGGATCGGAGCAGGGGAAGGAGTGATGTTGCTTTCTGACAAGACTGGAGTTTGTGTGGGGAAAAAGGTACTCACCCTTGAAAACGTTCAGTGAGATCGTCTTTAGTTGATGGTACCCATACCTGTTGTGGTAAGCGCAGAGGTATATGCCTGAGTCCTCTACCTGGAGGTTAGTCATGGTGACGGACACGGTCCTATTCGTGCGGTTGTCCTCTATCGTAACTTTCCCACTTGTGTCCCAGTTTCTGTACGGGAATCCTGTGGTCGTCTCCACTAAGAGCTTCCATTCTCCATCTCTCATGCGGCACCAGGCTTTCTGCTGCTGGTAGTCATCCGGCGCTGCGTAAGGACACTGGATGTACAGAGTGCTTCCTTCGGGTCGGCTCTCCTCAGCACTGGATGTTTGGGCTTGGAGACCTGTAAATATCAGCTGTGGTGAGGGAGAGGGGAGCTGGTGCAGGGCTGCCCACAGCCTCCTGAAGGGCACAGGCAAACTCTGCCTCTGCCCTTCCTCCGTGGGCACTTGTGGCTGGAGGAACTCTGAAAACCGAGACCCATTCCCCCTGCTAAACTCAACCTGCTTGGAAATGGGAAGGTTGATTTCTGGTGGTCAGGGTTGAGGTTTGAGCTGGGACCACAATCGTTATTTAAAGTATCTTTGATTTAAAACCCACGGAGAGGTGGGTGCTAGAGGTGCTGGACCTTGAACCCTCAATAGAGGCGTGCGTGGCACAGTGTTTGGAGCTGCCCCAGCAGCCCACCCCATTGTCACTGCCCCTCGCTGCAGGTGAAAAGGAGCCCGGCTGCCCCTTCTCTCCCCACCCCTGCCGCGAGCTGCCCAGCTCAGAGCCCTGTCGGTGTCAGGATTCCCCGCCACTGCAGAGCTCCACAGGCAGCAGGCAGTGGGGAAAGGGGTCCCACTGCTCCCGGGTGCGTGGGAAGCCTGAGGCATGCCCAGCCCTTCTCCTACCTGGGAAGCAGAGTGGCAGCAGGAGGAGGACTCTCAGCTCCATGGCCGTCCTCACGCCCATGGAAGGGGCATTGCTGGGGGCTGCCCAGTGTGCCCCGTTCAAAAATGTCTGCCTTGTGAGCCCCTCCACATCACAGTGACGCTGCTGGAGGAAGTGCTGAGGTCTTGGTTTCCCACGGAAATCCTTCACCACGTTTTGCAACAAGGCTGATATTAAGATAATTTTAGGGTGCATTTGGGGAAGTGGCTGAGAGCAGAGATGGGCTGTCCTGGTGGCAAAGGCCCTTTGCTGCTCTCGCCTGGCCATTGTCACACTTTGTCCTCATGGCAGTGGCAGCGGGGCGCTCCTTGGGCTGCCCTGAGTCATAGAGACAGAGCAGGTCCTTTACCCTGGCCTTGTCCTTTTCTCTGGGCTCCCAAGATGCCCTCTGCCCAGGCCCTTGCTGGAAAGTGTCCTCAAAGCCAGGGTGGCAAGGAGTCCAGGGCTGTGTCTGCATGGACCCTCCTGCGGGCTGTGCTGTTTGTGATCCCCAGTGTCTACCCCCCCAGCCCGTCCCCTTGTGCCCTGTTCAGAGCCCTCAGGGTGCCCACCCGCAGCGTGCCCAGCTGGAGAAACCAGACCAGTATCATGTGGCTTTTGCACATTGCACGGTAATGTCTCCATAGGGACAACTGAAGTGATTTTAAGTACACGGAAAACAATGCAAATATTGAAATAATCCATTCAAAGCAGCTCCCTGTGAAAGTGGACAGGTAAAGACAGCCTCCTGGCTCTCCATGTCCTTTTGGTTCCCCAGTATGATTCAGGATCTGGATGTGAGAGGGTGAAGGTACTGCGAGTCAGGAGCAGCCTAGTAGGTAGAGTACTGCAGAGTACAGAGAACAGAGAATGGGCAGACCAGGTTGGGCAGCAAGCCTGGGAGGCTAGTTCTTCTGCAAGGAAAATGAGGAAAAAGAAGTTTCTCCAATTTAAAAAAAAAAAAAAGAAAAAAAAAGAGGCACTGAGACACTGGCCTATGAGAACAGGCAGCTTAATTTCTTTCTTCGGAAGAGGTGAGAGTCATCGTGAAGAGCACACCAGTACTCCCCAGTCTCTTCTCCATGGTGATGCTGAGAACTCCCCTCTGGGTGTCATAATTTATGGTGCATCTTCCTTTCTGCGTGTTATTCTCATTCTGACTGCATGTCTTTTCTGTGCTGACCAAGACAGCACGCTCTTTCCCGGCTGTCTTTTTGCACAGCCTGGTCATCTTGCATGTTGTATGGGCTCTCAGCAGAGCGACTGCATCTCCCTAGCTACATATCCTTGGGTTTCTGGAAAAGGTCAAACTGGTTAGTAAAGTCCAGACAAACTGTCCAATATATCAGTTTCCCACAATTAGAGTAAGCCAATATTTTAATCCATTTTAGCTACAGGAGGGTCGAATTGAACTAAATTGAATTGAACATAAATATGCAAAATATTTTGTCCTTCTGAAGAAATTTTAGAATAGTATAATCATGTCCCCAAACAAAGCAAAGCTTGTTGTAACAGAAACAATTAGGAGTGTTGGCTCTGAATTCATCAGCTGCCTTGGTGATCAAACAGCCAAGACAGAGAAAGATCTGAGGCACCTTATGTATAAGAAAAGACTAAAACAACTTTTTGCGTGGAAAGGAAATGACAAGGGTGACATTACAAAAGTTTATAAAATCAGGAACAGCAGGGAGAGAGAGAAAAGGAGCAATAATTTACTGTCTGTTATAAGAAGGAAGTCACTAGTTAGGAAACAAGGAGGAAAGGAAATTCTCAACACATGCATTGAGTGTGGAGTTCACTGCCACAGGATATTCATATAGCAAAAGTTTTTATGTGTCAGCAGAATGAGTAGATGAATTAAAGAGAAAAAAATAATTTAGCCATTGTTATTATAGCAAAAATACCCTCTTCAGAAAATCACTTGAGGCTGGGAGATTATTCTGGAGACCTGTTTCTACGTGCTTCTCTGGTTTTGTACTGCTTCCTAATTATCTGCTTCAGCCAGTGTTGGAGACCTGTGGTCTGACCTACTATGGCTATTCTTACGATTCCTCGGTAACCTGGGAGAAGGTAATACAAACCACTGAAAAGGTAAGCAGAGAAAGTGAGGCAGAAATCGACAAAGTGCCCCACATTTTCCTTAAAAAGAAACACTCTTGGAAACAGACAGCTTAATCGCTGTTATTAGGGAAAAATGAGACCATGTACAGTGTGCACACCAGTACACTCCTAAGTCTTTGACTTGCCGCTTCTGGATTGTGACAGTGATTGTCCCCTTCTGCGTGTCATCAAGTATAGTGCTGCTCTCAGAATGAACCTTGTTTTCATATGCTGATGGGTGGTAATCAGTGCTGACCAAGATATCACATTTATCTTTCCTTCAGCACCAGGCTTCCCTTGTAGCGTAATTCTGGATGTTATAGGGACATACAACAGAGAGAACTCTTCAGTAGGGTGGTACTGGAGCACTGCAGAACACATGAAACCACAGTATAAATCCCAGCTAAGAGCCATGATGACACATCTTCCATGAATGACATGTCCACTATGGAATAAACGCAGACCCTGGTTTCAGCTGTGTCCCAGCAGAGGCTGACTTCAGCTGGGACCTCAGTCCTGTGTACCTCACACACCACCTGCTCTCTCTGCCTCTCCCTTGACAACTTATGGGACGCCACAGCGTCCCCAGTTCTGACAGGAAGAAGCTGCTGGATTTAGGTGTAGGAGCAATTCTAAGGCAGAAGAGCTCCATCTCTCCTTTCCCGTTACCACCAGCACAGCAGAGCTGGGAGAAACTCATCAGTGTTCACAGCTGAGCAGCCTCAGCCCATTATCAAATGAGTTCATATAAAACCTCTGGTAGAGGAAGTCAGTCCCTTTTTCAGCCTTTGGGGAAGAATCTAGCAAGCTAGGGGTTGCTGAGTAAATTCTTAGGCTGCTAATCTCAGGTTGTGGTTTTGGAAAAAGAAAAAAAAGCCTCTTGCAAAAATATTTGAAAGAACATAAAATTGAGGTAAGCCTTAAAATATCTTGTCTTTTTTCACAGAAAAGGAGAGAAAAAGGAGACTAATGTAACAAATTTTAATAGCGTTTTGTTTGAACTCTTGGTCTGAGGAGTGTGTGATCTAGCAATGAGGTAACAAAAGGTTAGGGAGAAGGGGAGTCTGGGGAACATTCAGATGTTTCCCCCAGGGTTCATGGTTATTTGTCATATACATAGTTTTTACAGCCATTATTTTTGTGCTATCTGCCTGTTTATCAGTACAAACCTTGCAGTAAATAAGACAGAACAAGGGTAGGGAAAAGGACTGTGAAAGAGCGGGCAGCGGAGCGTTTGCAGCAGCCAGTTCTGTGGTGTTTCTCATGGTGCAGGCACCTCCGTGCTCCACGCGGCCTCCCAGGCTGTGCGAGAGGACAAAGCCCTAGGCTGGTGGAGGGAACGCAGCTGCTTCAGCGCCGGCTTAGGGACACTTCCCGGGTCAAGAGGCTGCGATGTGCCATATAGGGAGCACAGGCTCCTAGCCATATCTTAAAAATTTCCAGGATTTAACTTTCTCCACTGAAAGAGAAGCAATGTTGTATCTCGTCATCCCTCTGCATTGCTAGTAGGAAAATGAGGTCTTATCCTTATTCAAAATTCATTTTTTTTCTGTATTATAAAGGATGACACAAATTCAAGTTACAAATTTATCTTTCACAGAAAGCAAATATATTTTTGTGTTAAATATCACAAATTTGCACTAAAGTTTTCCTCAACAGTTTTCCTCAACCAAAGATTGCCGACTCTGAAGATCTGGTGTGGAGACTGTTCTTTGCATTGTAGTTGTTGGGAGATTCCTTGGTTTTAGTCTGTCCTGCTTGAGCATGAAACAGTCCCTTAGTCCATCAGAAACAGTCCTTTAAAAACCGAAGAAATTGTGCTGTGTGGCTCAGGGCCAGCTCCACTGCAGTTCTGTGCAAGTTCTGGTGATGCTGATGGGTTCAGTGTGTGTAGTCGAGAGAAAGGGAGGAATCGGGCAGGAAAGTGTGGTCGTCAAAAGATGAGGAGATTCTCCAGCTTTGGTTACAGCTCGGTACTGTGCTCAGGGACAGATCTGTTTGTACCTATTCAAGCTTTGTGTCTAGAGATAGTGAGCACAAACATATATGGAATTATATTCTCTTTATAGAATAGTTAACAGGCCTGAGCTGGCTTTGTGGAGGCTTCAAAAGCCTGAGGATATAAAAGGTTTGGTAAGGAAACAGCAGACTATGTCAGTCGTTTGATAGTAAATCTGTGCTAGTCATTCCTGGGAACTGCTGAAATAGTATTACACTGCTGTCATTTGGATGATCCCAGTTCCAAAATTATTAACAACTCTTTTATGTACGTTTGCTTCCTTGCTGCCTCCCAAAGACTCTCCTTTTCCTTGACAGAGGCTTTCAGAGGGATCCTTCCCCTCACAGTTGCTTTTTGTGCTGGATCAAAGGTACGGTGCTCTGTGCGCTTCGTCTGGTGTGCCTCAGTACCCAGGATTCTGCATCTTAATAATCAACTCCTAAGAGGTTTCTAACAGCCATGAAACAAATGTGTTAAGGCTTTCCTATCTTCACACAGATTTAGCCTGTCCTTAAGTACCTGTTAAATATTGCACATGCAGAGAAGGAACCACTGCCAGGACAGCTGCACCCTGAGCGAGTGAGCACGCGGTCCTCTCAGGGAGTGCTGGAGCTGGGCCGGGCAGTGCAGGGGACGTGGTGTTTGCGTGACACACTTGTACCTGTTTCTGAAAACTGCCCACAGTGACTTGGCTTATGGTCCTGGAGAAGCCAGAATCTCCAGGTAATAGGAACCAGAGCTGGCCCATCTCCTTTTCTAGCAGTGCAGAGAATTTCTCCATCTGAAAATAAACTTGTTTTGGTGGTAGAAACTTTCAGAAATTTCCTCTCCTAATGCTGGAATATCAGGCATTGTACAGGACCTTAGACAAATGCAAGAGAAACATTGTACCTGAGCTCCCCTTGCCTCTTGTGCCCCCTTACCCCTTCTCTTACCTGAAAAACAGAAGAGCAGAAGGAGGAATTTCAGGTCCCTGCCTGTCTTGGAGCCAAGAGAAAGGGCAACACTGAAGGTGGATCAGAGGATTAGTAGACGTCTTCTCTCTGTACCCTCCTGTCCCGCACTGGTACTGTTGGAGGAAGTGGCTGAGCTTAGTGGCTTGGCACAGAAATCCTTTGCTGTTGTTTTACAACCAAATTCATACTTGAATAACTGAATTGTCCATATCAACATAGCTTGGCTGGTTCAGAAAAAGCAGATGCATTACGCAGAATTCAAGGAGAAGGTGTTTTCTGCTCCCCATTGCATTGACAGAAGCCGCACTTTACGATCTTGCTACACTTGCAATATTGTCCCTGAAAGATACCTGGGAAAGACCACTTGACACTCACACTAGCATCATCATCAAAATCAGCCAGCCCTTGGCCTCAGAAAAATGGAGCAATGTTTCAGTTTTTTAGAGGCACAAAAGTCTCTATGTGGCTGATTCTGAATCTGGGTGCTTCTCAGGCCTGGGTTCAACTGTAGTGGAGGTGAGGGAAGGAGAAAGATGTGGGGTGGTGCAATGAATGGCTTCTGTAGCTTTTTCCCTCCTTTCCCTTGGCCTCCCTGAGGAGCTCTGCCTTCTGGAAATCAGGACAAAGCCAGCTCTCCTCAAGGTGAGCAGATCCACCTGTGGAAACCTCCAGTTCAATCATCAAGCTACAACGTGTGCACCATAGCCACGACCAAAGTCTCCCTTCAGTGATGGCTGTCACAGCTCTGGGGTGGACTTGCTGATGGATCTTCCACAGCTGGCTCTACCTCAGATAGCTGCTTTGGGAAGCACATGCAGTGCCAGGTCTTACTTGTCATGACTCTACGTTTTCTTGGCTTTACTCTCATTCTAGCTGTCGAAAGGAGACTGGAGAAGGACTGTCCTTCCACCTTCTGATTGCCGCACTGGGAAGTATGCCCCTTGTCAGTGGGGCTTGGCAGATTCCCTTCTGCCTCCCCTTGAAATCTTGTTGCCCTTCTCTGCCCTTCAATGCAGTGACTGTGACTGCAAATCCCTCTGCCTGCCCTCTGCCAGCAGATGCGCTCACAGTGGTCTCCCCTGGGCCAGTGCCTACCTGCCTCGCTCCACCAGAGCAGCGCGGAAAGACTGCACTGACACCCTGGCTGCAAATAATTTCCAATTATATGAATAAGCAGCTTATTAACAATACATTCTGGCTAATCATTTTGTGCTAGATATCTTCACATTGTCTTGTCCCCAAATCCCTCTCTCATCAGGCGCTTGATGCTCAGTAACAAGAAGGGGGAATGCACTCGTTCTCTTATGAACAAGTCCCAAGAGACTGCAATTAGTTCAGTTTCTGCAACCGGTTGCCTACAAACTGAGCCAAGAACTGTGCTGCTTTGTGATGCCTCCTCCTTGCCCGCAGCATCTGCCTTTGCCGTGTCCGTTGGAGGTCTTGTCTCTGAGGAGAGAAGGAAGCTCTTTGGGGCAGGACAGGTCGCGAAGTGACGTCTGCCCAGGGCCTAGCGTGCTGGTCACTAAGGAGCAGCAAGGAAGTAATGGAAGTTGGTCCTGTTGCTGCATCTCTGACAGAGGATCGATGTGGCTTTTCATTACAGCATCACAGAAAGTAAGATGAATGTTACCTCAGGGGGTCACTTCATCTAGCCCGGTGACACGCAGTGGGATCAGCTCTTTCGATGTAATTTCTAAAGATCTCTGTTTAACTAGTTTAGGTTGCAGCATTCTGCCGGTGACCTCTTCCAGCGCTGCACCACCCTTACTGGAAGGCTGCTCCCAGCATCTGCCTCCCCGGCTGTTTAAACCCTCGCTCCCCGTTGCATCCCCCGCGAGCCCGGAGAGCAGGCTGTGCCCTTTCTCTTGCTCTGTGCGCGATGATGCCCGCCCTGCCTCCCCGCAGGCTTGCCACTCCAGGCTCGCCATCCCCAGGTCTTTTGGTTTTCCCTCCTAGGCTGTGTGTCTGACAGCTTGGCTCACTGTTGGGTTTTTTTCCCCCTTTGCACTCCCTCATCAATCCCCCTCTCTTCTGCCTATCTGCCTGGAGGCCCCGAAGCCTCCCCAAGTTTCTTCTGAGCTTTTCGCCCAATCAAGATGAAACCATACACCTCGCTGTCGCCTGCCGTAGGAGTTCCTGCTTCCCGCTGGTCTTCTCTCCGCGCCTTGGAACCCACAGAAGCCCCTCGGGGTCAGGCACCTCCGAAACCCTCCCGGCCGCGGCTTCCCTGCCCGACCGCTGCCAGAGCCGCCGCCGCCGGGGGGGGGGGGGGGGGGGGGGGGGCCGCTAGGGGGCGGCCGAGCCCCGGGAATGCGGTGCGGGGCTGCGGCGGGGGGGCGGGGCCTACCAGGGGGGCGGGGCCTGCCGGGGGGCGGGCGGCGGGGACGCGCCTGGAGCGCGGCCCCGCGGTGAGGTGCTGGCCGTTGCAGCGCCTTCGTGGTATTCCCCGTATTTTGGAGTGAAAACGAAACGCTGAGCTCCGCCAGGCAGCTGAGCAGTGAGCGGAGCCCGCGGGGGCACGCTGCCGGCTGCGGGCGGGTGCCCGGCCATGGCAGTCTGTCTGTCACGCCTCGGTTGCCCCTGGCTCCGGGAGGCAGGTGCCCATGTGAGCTCGTCTTGTGCGCGCTGCAGTTTTTGGAGAAGCTCTATACCCTTGCCTCACCCTGCAGTGTGCCTGAAGAGAGACGTTGAACAGACAGCAAAGACCCTTCTTCCCAAAATTGTAAGCAGGCTGCAGTCCTAAGGCCGTATCAGCCAGGTGCTGGAGCCTGCCAGGCCCTCGCTGGGGGCATCACCAGCAGTTGCTGCTTCAGCAGAGCGACACAAACCAGTCCTTCACCCCCATCCAGGCCTGATGCTCTCCAGGGATGGGAGTTGTGGGTAACTGATGCTAAATAATCCTGGGAAAGGGGGATGCTGGGATAAGGCAGAAGGTGAGGGCTTGTCTTAGAACAAGGTGGTAGAAGATGGCTTAGAGAAACGGTAGCTTCAGTAAGCGGTGAGAGCAGAAGCACAGCTGGGGGGAGGCAGGCAGAGCTGAGGCCGGAGGGGCTGGCTGTGTGTGTGCAGGGGCTGCTGGGCACGGGGACAGGCACTCTGTAAGCAGGACGTGGGCTATGGGCTCGGCTCTGAAGGAGAAGAGGCCCCACAGCAGCAGCTTAGCGAGAGGCCTGGTGTTTGGTCTGTTCCACATCAATGGGGCGTCCAGCTGTGGCTGAGGATGAAAGCAAGTGAGAGAGAGAGGATTAAAGGCTCCCAGGGTCTCCTCTAACCCGCCTAAGACTCGCCGAGAGGGCAGTGTGCGGCTTCAGGAAGGCTTCTTCATATGGAAAATATTATGTGAGGGAGAGAAAGAGAAGGGGGAAGGGAAGAGGGAGACTTCTGTCCAGAGAGTGCTGGGGGAAGACTGATCACAAAAAGCATTTTGGAGGCTCAGACCAAGCCCAAGCAGAGAGTGCTGAGCTCTGCCATACCCGAGAGTGTGGCACAGGTGTGACGAGTTTGGGAGGCCTGCAGACAGGGAAGAGAGCATGAGGTCCAAATGTGCTAAGAGCACATAGCAGCAGAAAAATAAAGGGATGAAAGAAGAGGGGAAGTGGAGAAGGGGAGTGAGGAGGCTGGCAGAAGGGAGGAGAAAGGAGAGAAATGGAGAGGGAGGTGGTGAAAGGCGGAATGAGGGACACAGAGGAGAGCAAGCGGTGGTGAAAGGCCGGCTGTCTGCTCCATTGTGTTATTAACCAGGTCGCCAGGTGGAAGCATCCCGCACGCAGCCATGCTGGCCCGTTTCCTACCCCCGCCAAACTTCTCCCAGGAATGCTTCTGATGGGGAACAAATTGCTAACAGAAGTGAGACATTTTGCACTGAATGCAAGCAAGTTTCCAGTGAAAGGTTTCCTGTCAGCGGGTTGGGACTGGAGGGTGGGGAGCCTTTCTGCCTGCTCTGGCAGAATAATCCTGTGAGTTAACACGAAGCCTTGGTTATAGCGCAGGATAAAGGACCTGAGGCCGGGCTTTCCTGCCTTCTGTTTTGGCTGCCACCGTTTGGCTGCTTTCATTCACCGTTATTTTCTGCTTCGCCCACATGTGGCATTCCCGGTCTCATTAGCCCTTCCTTCGCTCCCCTGGCCACCCCCCACTGGTGAGATCTCCCGAGTATTCACAGGCTTCCACTCCACTTTCCTCCTTGATTTATACTGTTGAACTAAATGACCTTCCTTGACCTCATTTTCATGACAGTGTGAGCACACACATCAGCACTCACCGAATGGCAAAAATAGTCCCTCCTTTGCAGTCCTGTCCTCTGAGCTGCAAGGACGCCAGCTCTCCCGTTCACACGTGGGGTCGGTTCGGTGTGTGCTCGCTCACTGCGGATGGGTGCCCCATCGCCTGGGTCTGCAGCTCTCCCTTGCACACTGGGGTCCAGAGACATGGAAGGTGCTGGCTAAAAAATGCTGATCCGTGTGTGTTTGCGTGTATGGACAGTGTTTAGCTGAGCTGGTGTGCATGCACCAGCAGCCTGCAGGAACATACTCCTGTGTACTTCAGTCTGTGTACAGATGTGCAGAGCTTTTCCCTGCTCCATCACCTGTGTTTCAAGGGAGCCTGCAGATAGTATGGTCTGTCCCTGTGAGAAATGCACACCAACACTGTCTCTCCTTTCTCTCTAGGTTGCTGTCTTCTTGGTCATTGCTGCAGTAGCTGAAAACTTGCTAGATGGGCCAGACAAGCCAAAATACAGAGCTGGGAGGTGTGCGTTGACTCCCTGGCATGGAGGCACTTGCAAGGTGAGGGAGTTCCTATTACTGCAAATATCCTGATGCCTTCTGACTCCTGATGGAGTAAGTGGATTTTAACAGGAGAGAGAAGGGATCACTTCTCCCTCCTCCCTAGAAAACACATAGCTGAGTGTCTGCTCCTGGTTCTGAGGAATTTCAGACAAAAGTCTGAAGTTCCTATGTGCAAGAGAAGCAGCCAACCCAAAGGTGCTGCTGGCGTTTGGAACAGCGAGTCAGCTATGATCCTGTTTGCCATACTCCAGCTCACCCCACCCAGACTCCACTCTGACATCCCAAAGCCAAGCGTCTTCCACACTCTTTCTAAATAGCTGGCAAAGCAGCTTTGCCCCCTTCCCTAGCCCAGCGGTACACAAATCCCTTTGTCCCCTAGTCTGGAAATCTGCCTTCCTGTCCCTCCCTTCCCTGCCTTCCTGGGAAGTCAGTGTGGATATGGTGCTGCCGGCTTGCCTGTCTGAGCTGCTTAGTTAAGAATAATAAACAAACGACTAAATGGAAGGATATTCTTTAAACCTGCCTTGTGCTGCCTGCCAGGGAATGCAGGCAGCAAAGCCCACCTCCTGTCCCCTTCCAGCCCTAGCTCCAGGCTCTCCTGAAACCCGATCGCCTCTGCTGTGGAGCTGCACCATGGCCTCTGTGTGCACCTTCCCCCCTGACCCTGTCTGGATTCTTCTGTCCTTTTCCTGACACACACCCAACAAGCACACACTCCTCACTCAGACGCACACATACCATGGTGGGGCACACCGTGACACTGCCTCATCTCCACTCGTGGAAGCAGAGACAGAGGTGCACTGTGCCCACTGCATGGATGGGCATGTAGCGGATTTACACACACGTCCATGCCCACCCCTTCACACGGGTGTACACAAACACACTGTGAAAAGTGATGTAAACACCCACTGTGCCAACAGCTAGAGGCTGCTCACCCCTTTGGGAAGCCCACCTAGGCAGTTGTATGCAGATCGGAGGCAGAAACACCCCGAAAAGTGCACAGAAACATGGAAACAGTGCCCACACAGCCCCAGACATGAAAGCCAGTGTGGCACCGGATGTGCAAAGAACCTCATATCCCAGCATGACAGCAGAGCATACCCGATAGCAGGGTCACTGATAATCCCAGCCAGCATGTGCCCCGATTTCTCTCACACTTGCCTCTTTTTGTGGAGGTGTCTGTCTCTTTCACTGCTTTTCTCACTTTCCTTTCATATATGTGCACTCTCCCTTCACTCTCACACGTCCCAGCTTTCCTCTTTATACCTGCTGGTCCACTCTCCCATTCCCTGGAGGTTTACCTCTCATACAAGGATATGCTACACACACTGCTCCTTATATGTGCATGAAATGCAGACCTTCCTGTACACATCTGTTTTGCTTTCATATGCTCTCTGCTCTCTGCAGCATCTCTGACACAGGTATGCCTTTCCCTGTCTCTCCATGTTGCTCAAGCACCTTTTATTTAGGCACACAGGCGTCTTCTCCCACCTTCTCCAGCTTGTTCTGCCCCTTCCAGCACTCTTAGATTCCCAGCTTTCCTTCTCTCTGGCCCATTTTCCTCATGCCAGCATTCACAGCTAGCAGGAAGAGGATGTCAGTTAGAGGCTAAGCAGTCCCCAGGACCCTCCGGCCCTGCCACACTTTTCAACCCACTTCTCATTTTTCTTCTTCTCTTTTTGTAATTTATTGTTTTCGGCTCTCCTCCTCAGTGCCTGCTAAAGGGAACTAGAGTCCTTGCCTCCTCTTCTCTCTGTTTTCATTTTAAGAGAAAGGGAAGAACCCATTTTGCTCTTTCCCCAGCTCCAATTCCCCTTCCACCCCCACACCCTCCCACCCCCCTTCCCAGCCCTGAAACCTTTTCCTGATAGTGTTGCTGTAACTGTTCAATTAAACGAGCAATTACAAAATCAATCAAACCAAAACGTGTGCTGTGCGCTGAGGGGGGACCGACTGCAGAGTGGGGACATCGCCTGAGCCTGTCCCAGCCTGGAGGCAGCTCAGCTCACAGCTCAGCTGAAACTGTCTCGTTTGATGGTGAGACGATGCTCTGAGGACGGGTACTCTGCTTCTGTAGAGTCCCACTCTGCTGTGTCAAGCCAGCATCACTAGCTTCACACCAACTGCAGATTTCCCCTATCCGAGAAAATCCTGGCAAAGCTGTTAGCATTAACCATGGCCTTTGCTTTGAATTGGCCAGTAAGAGGCTGGCAATTGGAGCAGGTCATCGGGGATGTTCGGATGAGGGTGGTTTCTCAGCAATAGGAAGGAAGGAAAGTGATGAGGTGAAAATGGTAAATCCAACATGGGTCTTGTATAATTCATGGGGTTACACCTGCTGACTTCTCCCCTTTCTTGTGTGTGTTTCTGCTCTCGCTGCACACTTAACACATATCGAATCTGTGTGTGCTGTGGCTCTTTGCCACTCTCTACTGTCTTCTCACCAGGTGACACTCACACTGTCTTACTCCCCACTATCTGTGTCTCCTCAGAACTGCATCCATGATTTTCACTGCAGGAATTCCCTCTTGACACCTGCAGCCCTCTTGGTGCTGTCGTAAGCAAGCAGCCAGACTGTCCCTGGCACAAAGGCAACAAATCCTTCCAAACTGATCACAAACAAGAAAGGATGAGCTGGAGAACAGGCTGGATTAAGAGGAGAATGTGCAAAGCAGATCAGTTTTGGTTCCTACCTGGGAAGAATCATGGCAGTTTTGCAGTGGCAGGAGGAAGCCAGCTTTAGCATATGGTATTTACCAAAGAGACCCAGAGCCTTCTCTTGGCTACACCATCTCATCCCTTGAAAGGCTGAGGCAAACTGACCAGAGAGCTTAATGGAAAGGACAAGGGAAGGCTTTCTGGTCTTCTTATGAGAGACGTAATGAAAGGAACACCTTCTAAAAAACCCTTTGCTCCAGTATAATCCATTTGGGCTGTTGGGAGCACACCTTCATCTTGCTGGTGGGTTCTGGTCCTGCTCTTGGAGGAAGGCTTCCCTCCAGACTTAAGGGAAGCAGGATTTGAGCTATTTAATGAGGAGCTCTTATCCCAGACTTGACCCTGATTTTGCACAGTCAGAAAAGCAGCATCCCAAAGGCTTATCATTCCTTTAAGAGCAGAAATCTGGCGAGTTTCCTAGGGCAGGAGTCCAGTTTGGCTTTCATTTTTAGTGAGTAATACTTAAAGCCTGGTCACCCTGCAGGTCCTATGAAAACACAGGACTGCATTGACACACTTTCTAATGCAACAGGAGGTATGCAAATCAATTAGGAAGGATGCTTTAATGAGGTTCCCCCCATCCTCATTTTTTTTAGTTTGGTCACACCCTGGTTTAGTAGAGTTTTATATATATCAAAATATTGAAGATAAGCACCAATACACAACTGCTGCTTTACTCCTGTGCCAAAGTTCCCTGTGTCTGCCAGTGACATGCAGTGCTATTGCAAAGCTCCTCCATTTCCCCACCCCCCTGGAAAGGACCAAGAGGGCTGGAAAGGAAGAAAATTTGGCAGGGGGAGCAGTGGGGCATAGGTTGAGTTTTATGCCACTTGTCTTGCTGGTGCCATGTTATCTTGGCTTGTACTGATACCATTTAGGGTGTATTTATTGGATATGCCAAGGATGCCTGGAGGCTATGGCCCTGGGGTTTGTATAAATTTAAAGAAGTGTATGTTCCAAAGCGCGTTAAGTGGCATCAGCCCAGCTGTACGGCCCTCGTGCAGGCAATGCAGTCTGTCTGTCTGCGAGCTGTATTCAGTTAGGACTATTTTGATCTCCTTCTCTGACTTGGGGAACTCCCTGAGGTAGTGTCCTTTGGCTTTCACTCCTAGAAAAATTGTAGCTTGTGAATCTGGGGGTAAGACAGGCTGGTAGCCCTCCCTGTCAGCCCTTTGTTACAAGGGCCAACTGCAGAGCCCAAAGGAGATCCCCTTTTTTTTTGGTGGGTTTGGGACCCAGACATCTGGGAGAGGACTTGCTTGTGGGGAAGATCCAAAATGCCAAAGAGGGACAGACAGGGATGTTATTTTGCAACCCTTTTGTCCAAAAGCTACAGATCTCTCACCCGTGGCTCTGCCTGTCCCTTGGCTCTCTGTTCGTGCCGCGTGCACGCGCTCACGTGCGTGGAACAGCTTGGCCTGTGCCCCTGCCAGACAAACGGCAGCACCATTAGTGAAACCACATATGGGAAAGAGCAGGTTACAATTTGCTGATTAGGAGGGAGGAAAACCCGACTGGCTCCTTGGAGGACAAGTGCCCCTGCAGCAAATAAAGGCTACAAAGAGGCTGCTGGAGCAAAAGCCTTTCTCAGTTGCTCCGGTTTGTTGTGGTGTTTGCTGGGGCTTGATGGAGGTGGGTGAACAGACCTGAATACACTCTCACGTGGTTTCCATCAGGTGGAGAAGCTGTTGTCTCCGAGGAATTGGCTCCTGATTTATGTAGGGCTCACTCTTGACTTGCAGTAAGATGAACAGCAGGGAAATTTGGCCCCTGCTCCCTGCTTAGGGTAACGCATTGCCTGCTCTAAGAGGTAACCACACAGCTCACATGCTGACCGGTCCCAGTCCGGTGTTTCTGCAGCCCTCCGGCTCCCACTGGCTTTGCTCCCACACTTCGGGGCCTGATTCTGTTGAGGTAGTCCGGGGCGAGGGAAGTGCTGCTGTAGGACGACGGATGGGATCTGCAATGCCACGTGCTGGTGGGGCTGCTATATGCCATGCGGGTGGCACTCTGTAAAAGCCTTTGGTCATGTCCAGCTGTCTGCTTGCCATCTATATTTGGTTAAAAAATGATTTGGAATTGTTTGTTTGTGGCTCCTTGGAAACCCCCCTTAAGAAATGGCTTCTTTTGTTTGGTTACTTTGGAAAAATATTTTCCCCTCCTTCCTTCGCTATTTTGAAATATTAAAAAAAGCAAAGCTTTCCAGAGCCCAGGGATGTCCAGGACGGACTGTCAACAGCAGCCTCTGTATCTTTCCTCAGGGCTCAGTGCTTGCCTTGGTCTTCGTCTCTTCCAGACACTCTGCTCCACCTTCTTGTAAATTCTGACAATGAAAATACTGTTTAAATGTCCTCGAAGTTTCTCTTTCCAGTGAAAAAGGGGATTTATTCTCTTTTTTTTTAATCAGAATTAATGTGATTCTAATGTGTTCCTTTTGATCTTCAGGGGATTTTTTACACTGATGATCCCTAATTTTGAAATGATTTTTTTTGTTGTTTTAATTGTTTTAAAACGCTTTAGTGAAGGGGGAAAAAAAAAATCCATCCTACTTCTTTGGCACATCTTTAACCTTTAAGTACCTCCGGAAAAAATATTTAAAATATATTATACATTTTTAAACAGGGTGCTTTTGACAGGTCAGTTTCAAACCTCTCTCTCTTTACTTGTGCTGTGTTGGAATAAGACAATTTTGCAGCTTGGATTTTTTTGACAGTTAAATTGCAATGTAGGCAGAGGGTGGAATAGGGATCCTGTCTCTTTAACTCTCTAACTAGACAAAGACTTTTCCCCTCTGAGAGCTGAGCCCGGGATCAGAACTGTCAGATGATCTCGTAGCACTTGGGAGAGTTTGCAAAGTCATAATTATATCTTTTAACCTGTCTTGCTCTTTGCAAAAGAAAGGTCCTATTATATTGAAATGAGATTATTAGCCATCAAATACTTTCTTTCTTGGGATTCTTCGTCTTTAAAAAAAATTCAAATACCTTAACTACTTTGCAATTGAATTTTTATAAGATTTACTTTTCACTAAATAAATGTTCTGTAGCAGCTATTTTTCAAAGTATTTTTAAAAGGGTGTTTTCAATATGCAGATGCAAAAAAATCAGACTAAATGTCTGAAATGTCACCTGTATAATTAAAGGAAGGTAAAGTTTCAGAGCTCAGTTCAATTTTTTTCCCCTGGCTTAGTTGGTGAGCTTCCTTATTCAAAAACCCTGCTTCTTTTCCTGTTTTCATCACCAAAAATATTTTTTTTTCTGAAACCCAATCATTTTCAACCCTCTATCTTCTCTCTTTTTATCTGTGTCTTTTCTTCTTCCCCAAACATGAAAAAAAATGAAAATGAAACCCGAAATAACTGGAGAGTTTGTTTTTTTTTTTAAATCCACACAATAAAAATCACTGCACTGCAGTGTCAATATGTGCTTTAACAAAAGGTGATAACTGCATTAAAGCAATCAGCGTAACACCAAAAGGCTAAGTAAAATATGATATCAAATTCAAGTAAGAGCCTCTTTAAACTAGCTCATCTGAGTACCAGTTGGCAAAATAGTTACACCCAGGCCTAATTTGAAACTTGAGATTAGTTCCAGGTTACACAAACAATAAATATTTAGCACATGTTTAAATATCTAGCTGAATAAGGATTGAAATGAATATAAAATAGTTGAAATCCATGAACAATCTGGGCCTAATCCAAAGCCCTCTGAAGCCAACGGAGGATCCTTCCACCTGCTACAATAGCTTTGGCTCAAGCACCCCTTTGTTGGAAGTGATTGGTCACTTTAATGGAATGATTAAAGTGCTGTCATTTATAGCTCTATAACTCAGATTGTGTCAGCCTTTCCATTATAAACTCTCTTTCTTTTCAAGGGTGGGTTATGTCTTGGCCATAAAAATTCATTCTGAGATTAAATTCAGCACGTTCCGATCTAACAAAAGAACCGTTCCTTGTGCAGACAAAACTCCCCATTAAACTCACAGGATGCCAGGAGGTCACAACTGGTTTACATTTTTTTAAGGGATTAGATATATTTAAATTTTAAAAAATCCTCTGTAGAGTACGCAGGGCCCAATCCTGCAGCACTCTCAGTCATGGGAGACACTTTACTAGTGTGAGTTGTTTAAATAATGGGGACTATTGCCATGAGTCAAGTTACTCATGTGTGTATGTGTTTGTTAATGTGGTTTGGTATATGTCTGGTGTACGCCTTCAGGAAGGTCCTCAGTTGCATGCTGTCATAATGCACGTATATTTTCTGTTGACTGTATACTTCTTTTTTTTAATTCCAAAGACTAAGAATAAAGGCCATTATTTAATACGCATTTCCTTAAGCTGCTCAAAAAGATGTCTCAGTCATAATAAGAACCAGGAGACTGACAGATCAAAAGAACCTCCCTGATATTAAATAAGGCCCCGATTCTGAATGAGACCCACCTGGTGAAACTTTGTTCATGAAGAACCTCAGGACAGGAAAGTTAGGAAGTTCACTGAGCTGCGCTTTATATAAACCTAAGCACCTCCTCAATGATAAGCACATGTTTTCTGTATCTCTAGAACTCATGCTGCTGTTGCTTTGGTGTTAAAACACCTCCCTGCCTTACCTGTTTTTAATACTCACAACCCTCTTACAAACAAAACATTTTTTTTCCCCTGGTTTACAGGACAGACCCAGTGCCTTCAAGGAAACTGCCCGACACTGTATCAGCAGGTGTTCTCTATCCGGCCAGCTTTCAGTTCCCATTTTCATGCTGAAGCTGCAGCACCAGTTACCTCTTAAGGTCAAGGTAGGAGCAAACGTCTGGTTTCACTTCTGCTTTTGCGCCCTTATATTTCTTTTCCACCTGGGTAACTCAAGAGGAAGGAGTCACAGATATTCTTATAGTGCCTCAGTAAGCTATCTTTGATTGTCCATGTGCGACAGAGCATCAGGCAGGTAAAACCAGAGAGCCAGTTCAACCTGTGTAAATTGGCAGTGTCCCCTTGACTCACTGGAGCAGCTCCAGTTTACACCACTGAGGATATGACTTGGAATTTCAAGGCTTTTCAGTCACCATCATAAATATCTCTTCTTTTTCTTGGCAATGAAATAATCTATAGACTAGTTCCAAAAAATTAAAAGAAGTTGTTGGCAGATGTGTCTATTAGTTTGAGCTGGAGATTTTTGGCTTTTTTGAGATTTGAGCTCAGACACAAGGTAGCGTAGAGATTTCTTAACATCCACAGTAGCTTTACCTTTGGCCGTGCAGTCAGCTGAGCTGTCCCTGCAGGAAGGTGCTTCATTTCCCTGAGATGATTGTAGAAAGGCAAAGGAGAGCCTTAAATGAGAGACCCTGGAAATACCTAGCAAGGGAAATTCGAAAGCTACCCCTTGTCTCACTGACAAGCAACCCTGGTGAGTCCAGTAGTCGTCCACTGAAGTCAGTACCTTTGTTCCAGCTTTTAACCGAGGTGGTGTGTGGCTTATGGAACGTAAGCAGTAGGCGATGTCTCACTTTGCGTATTTGAAACATGGAAAACAGCGCCCTTCTCAACTGCAGATTCCTACGGAAAATGTTCTCAGCCTTCTGGGAGTGGAATTCCTCTGCAGGGCAGGAGGTGTTGTGCCTCTGGAAGCCCTGCAAAGCCAGGCCTGTCGTTGCAATGGAAGGAGATTGGGGTTGGCGCCTCCGTGGGTGTGAGTGTAAACATCCACCTGGGTGTGCCAACTCGAACGTGCCCTGGCTTTGTTATTACTAAGGCCCGGCTCCACTTCAGCTTTCTCCTGAGTGATTATCGACGTGCTTGCAGTTCCGGGGGACGTGGAAATTGGCTTGTTTACTCTCATTTGGCAACAGTGAGCTGTCAGCCCTTTGAGGCACTGGAGTACTTCCTTGAAGTCAAGAGTTGCTGTTCAGCAACTTCACAGAGCAGATCTGAGAAGGAGCTGAGCCCATATTTTGGGCAGAAAAATGAGGTCTCAGTATAGCGCACCTCAGCTGTACCCCATGCGTCTCTTCCTGCTGATCCTCCCATTGCTGGCACCAGTCTGTGCTCAAACTCACCAATGCCAGCACAAATCAAGGTGAAAGGTTGTATAAATTCCCAATTGGAGCTTAAATAGCCTAGATTTTTTAATTTGGTCCTGGGACTCGTTCAGGAAAAATGTCAAAGCCTTCTGCTCCGTTATTTGTGCTAAACTAAAAATAACTTTGGGGGCCCCACCTTAACTGAACACACTCCTTTGAAAACAGAGCCGTATACAAATTTCCCTGTGCTGGTTCTCTTAGATTTCTGGCAGCCAGAAACCAAAGTCATCAAAAGCTAGAAAACTATTACTCTTTGTGGTGTCACCCTTCCTGATAGAAATTCAGTGGGTCTATTGGAACATGGCAAGTGGCAGCTCCAACACATGGAGGAGGGATGAGCTTTATTTGCAGCTGGACATTGCCAAGCCTTCAGAGCCACCAGTGCAGTGAGAAGCACTGTCAGTGTCTTAACACAAGTGTCAAGAAAAAGCACTCTGCAGTAGAGGAGCTGCCCTCTGTATTGTCTTTTTCTTCTGATAATAGTGCAAAATCTGAACTAGGAACCTGGGCAGCACCTTGAGATCACATCTGCCTGCTCTCCAGGCAGTCTTCCACAGTGGTTGTCTGCTCACGCCAGTCCTGGGCCAGTGTTCCCAGCTGAATTTACATTATCAGAGCAGATGATGGTCTCGCCCTCCTTTGTCTATGGGCAGACACATCCTTGGGAATTGGAGTGTGTTATGGGCCTGGAAATGTGTTTGCAACCTGTTCTCCTCGTCAGGTCTCTGTGAGGACCTGGAGGAGATTGCTGGTGGGCTGTCCAGCTACCCAACCAATTTATGTGCGCACCTGTAAACACCTTGTCCTTGATTCCTGCCATGGTGGTGAAATGGGCTGAAATGGCATTTGCTAGCACCAGAGACCAGTGCAGGCAGGATTTCTGTTGGCGGGGCCTTTGCGATCAATAGTAACTTCCCAAGCTTTGCTGAGTGGACCATTTCTCCTAAAGCAGCTCCATTTCCCCTTTCCAGCAAGATGGTCCTATTGCCCTCAGATACTCAGTGCTTTACAGGATGGATCAGTGGGCAATTGTTCCAGAAACGCATTTAACTTCCCCAGTCTGGGACTCTCTTTTTTGTTGTTTTGTTGGTTTTTTATTTTTCTTTTTTCAGCAATTAACAAAACCCCCAGAGATTTTAGCAAAAATAGAAAGAATAAGAAAACAAGCTCTATCATAACTTTTGTCAAGAGCAGAGAAATAATTTCCCAGCCTGCTCTACTCCTGCTTCCCAGCCTCAGACAGGTTTTACGAGCTGAAGCGATCAGTCTCTCAGGAGGTGCTTGAGAGGAAAAGGGAGACCACAGAACCAGGGCCATGTTTCCATCTGGTGTAAAATAGCAGTGTTTCAGCCCGTGGAAGCTGAGTGCTTTCCCCTGGCCATGGGCTGGGCTGGCTGACCCTGGTCTGTGGCAAACCTCTTAGATCAGGGTCAGGGAGCTGACACCTGGCTCCTCTCTGTGGTGACCATTCCTGGGGACTGAATACATCTTGATTCCATATTTTGATTTTACAGGCCTGCACAATAATCACCTCTTGATTCACCCTCCCACCCTCCCTCCTCTGTTCTCTCTCTGCTGAGGAACAGCAGACGGGAGATTTCATGTGCCATAAATATTTAGATTGTGCCTGTGTGTTTATAACACTTGCTGAGAGTGCAACTGGAGCAGCTCACACTCAGCAGCAACACCTGATGCTAGGGAAAGTTTTCCATCACCTCATATGGACCAAACAGCCGTGCACCGCAAGCCAGCCACGCAGCAGGGATCAGTAGCTGTGCTGTCCCTACCCCTTTCTCCCCCTGCCACACAGATAAATAATATCAATAATAACAATACAGACATGCTTTCATGTCCCTTAGAAGCTGCTGCTCTAAAGGACCTTGGAAAAGAGCTGTGGCTGGGATCGAATGGAAACTTTTTGCAGCATTATCAATGGGGGAAGCATGTCCCCTATGAGACCCATAGGCCACAGGTGCTAGGAGATCCATAGTGCTTGTATGTGTCTCTGCCTCTCCTGTGTAGCCTGACTGCGTTAGTTAAGCATGGAACAGTTGCCTTCAAGAAGGTGAAATATCTAATGGAGGAGTTTTTTAAGAGTAGGTTAGACCTCAGGAAGGACGGTAAAACTGATCCTTACTGGGGAGCACGAGAATAGTCCAGCTGAGGTCCTAGGCCCCTTTCCATAGCTGCCTGGAACAGGCCAAGCTGGGCTGTGCTGGTTGCCCTGGTTTATGTGGAGTGGGTAGGCTGGCAAACAAGGCTCTCCAGGTCTTTTTTGCACGGGCGCATGGCCGTGTCTCCTCAGTCTCTCTGGCCTATGCACAGCGGTCAGCCTGCGCTTTCCAGAGCATCAGGTCTCTTAAGTGTTATGGAATTTTTTGTGCTTTAATAAATGTGTTTTTATTAATGTTTCTTTAGGGGAAAATATTTTTCTTTTGTTTCTCTGTGTAGCCTCTTTAGGACTTTCTGTGGAAGTGAAGCCAATAGTACTAGCTTTGGCTCTTTTTTCCCATCCTGTACTTTTTTCCTCTTTTTTTTTTGAGAGGAAATAAATCTCTTGGTTTTGGTCCCTTCCCTTGCTCCTATTCCACTTACCTGCTGGGTTCTCTGTTCTGTGGCTTTAGAAACAGGAGTAATGGCTCACAAACTTAGGAAGCATATTCCTCCCTGGGCAGGCGATTTGGTAGTTGCCTACTATGGGCTCTGGTCAAACCTGTCTCCTGGAGCCTTTAATGCTTCTCATGGTCAGAGCTAAGACATTACAAGAGATGGATTAGAAGTGATGTCGCGTTTGGTAATTGTTGGGTTCTTTAAAGATTGATCTTTACCACTAATGGCAAATTTTGAATTTGGTGCAATGAGGACTGGAACTAAGAAGGAAAAAAAAAAAGAGAGATAGAGTGAGCGAACCCTTCCTCATGTTGTTTTAGAATAAGTGGATGGAGAGGAAACATAAGCTCAATTTTATGTGGATTATAAGGCACCTATAAAGAGAGTCATATGAACTGAGACACTTGGCTCTGTTACTCTAATGATACCTATGGAACAATATGTGAAACCTATTACACTATTCTGGATATATGTGTATATATATATTTATATATAAGTACAGAGAATGAGAGAGAGAGAGAGACGAAATATGGGGCCTTTATTTTTATTGGCTTCTGCAAAGAATGAATTACACAGCAAGGGCAAGGTTAAATTATTGTAAATGTCTGTATGAAAGGCATCACTTAATTATTAACAGTCCACTACAAATAAAAGGTACATATGCTAAAATGGCTTGACCTGCTGGATTGTGGGGTTTTGTTTAAAATTGTTGGTGAGGCCCACAGCTGACTTGTTCTCTGTCAGACAGGCTGGAAAAAGAAGCAGGGTAAAATTTCATTGCAGAGTGGCTTATATCCCTCTCTACCAGATGTCAAGTGAATGCCTAGAAAATGGGCAAGGGGAAGGTGGGGGCTTTCTGAAAGCAGGGCAGATCACTGTAAGGAATAGAGGACATGTAAAACCACCTGGATGGACGGGGAAAGAGAAACTCCAAGAAGTGACTGGTGTAACTCCCTGTAGAGTGTGTCTTACAATCTCTCTCTCTTATGACTTACCCACGGAGGAAAAGTACACAAAGGATGTGAGTTTCTGGAAGTAGAGCTCTTCACCCTATCCCGATTAGGAAAAGGTTGGAACCCCTTTAAATTGCTGGTTACCCCCCATGTCTGTGGTCCTGCTGTGTATGTTGCCAGGACTGGGAGCTGCACAAGGGGAGCAATAAATCCAGATGCTCCATGTTTCTATTTGTAGAAAGACAAGATGAGATATGGACCCAAGGTGTTTCAACTCTTAGTTTTGTTGCTGGAGGCTCACAAGTTGGCCACCAGTGATGGATGTTGCTTTAGTTAAGGTAACAGCAAGAAAGCTGAGGCTGATGCTGCATGTGACTGCCACTGGAGAAGGGTATCGGGCTAGCTGGCTCCAGCTCCCCGACTCTGGCAATTGCTGTGTTAATAGGAGTAGGAAGGTGAGGCTTTCAGGACTCTTGTGCAATATTTGTATCCTTTAAACAGTCTTTGAACACGTACTGCAAAAGTCTGCAAAAGGTAACTCTAAGAGAAAACCATCTCAGGATGGAATTTCCAGAGGGAAACTTGGAGGCTTCAACGTGTTGGGGAAAAAAAAAAAGACTAAAAATCCGCCAGCCTATATGAATGAAAGAACTCAGTGGAAAGCTCTCCCTTTCACTCCCTTACAAAGTTAAAACTGCTTTTGGCAAGGCAGGAGACGTCTCTGTGGTTCCACGTTCAGCTGCAAGGCCAGATGGAATCCCTCGGAGCGGCTGGGCTGACCTCCTGCATACAGCCAGCCAGGGATTTCCACCCGCTGCTCCTGCACGCTCCAGGCAGTCCCTGGTGGAGCTAAGGGCATTGTCTCTTAGGGAGAGACATCCAGCCTTGCTTTAAGGATCCCAAACAATGTGAGAATTTGCTGCCTCTCTCCTCTTTGGTGAGCTCTTCCAAAGGCTAGATGTGCCAACACCATCATTTGCTCATATGGAAATACAGGATGACTAAGAAAATACCCAGCGTGTGAGCTTGGTCCTGATGGATTTTAATGCACTTTGGCACCTGAGGAGAAGGGACAAAGAGGAGAAGCCCAAATCATCACTGTCCAGTGGTCCCTACAAGCATCTGTAATCGTGCTGCAAAGCATCCCTACCCATGTCTTTGGCACTTAGATTTAGTAAAGCCACATCATGTTACTGTACTGTGTTTTTACAGTGGCTTTTTCATCTGCTGACTTCTGTGTCAGTGAGACATGCTTGCAACATGTCCATCTCTTCTTCTGTGTTACTAAAATTCCCATCAGTGTCTGCATCTCTGCTACCTGCTTTCTCTGCATCCACTTGACTTTGGCTGCTCTCTGCAGGAACATGCATGAAGGCTGCTCAGCATGTGCTGGGTGGCCTTGCTCTTGTTCCAAGGCTCAGGTTTGTGTAGAAGACGTTGAAGAAATTGTTCCAGAAAAATTGGATTTTGGTGCACTTTCTCATCACATCAGACTTCTGCATGAAGGTTTGAAAATGTGAGCCTTGAGTAGATGGGGAAATTTCAAGTCTAGGTGAAGACTGGTTGGATGGAATCAGTGGCAGGTAAAGTCTCACTATTCGTTAGCTCCTAGCTCTGTATTTTAGCTTTGTGAGAGTCTGATCTGTTCTCACAAAGCCCTTGATGACAGTGGGAGCAAGAAATTACTTAACCCACTGCTTCTTTTTGTTTTGGTCACATATGAGAGAAGAGCCGAGTGCTTTCACTCTACTTGCAGACAGGAATAGAGTTCCTGACTGAGAAAACCTGACTCCACAGGAGGTACGTCTTAGAACAAGAGGAAAAGCGTGTCGTGACCATGCAAGCTAACAGTAGCACAGCCTGCTACAGACCCCATGGGCTGCTGAGAATCTCTATCATTCACATCTTATGAACTGGTTTGGCGCATCTCCAAAGGACATTGGCAGCAGTTCAAGGCTTTGCAAGGTGCTGAACATGCTGAAGTTCCTATTGTCTCCAACATGTGCGTGCATGCGGGGATGGATTACCCCAGCTTGCCTATGTGAGCGGGACGGGGATTTGGCTGGGCTAGTATGTATCAATGGTTAGGAAGAACTACAGGTGGAGGTTTTGAAAGGAGGCTTTTCACCTTGCATGTGAGTTGCAGCTGCATCTCCAAATGCGGCAGCTGCTTGTTCGTGATCACAGTTGCTGCTTTTAGCTGCAACGTTGGATGGCTGGGGGTAAGGCTACGGCACAAGCGTCAGGACTGTTGATTAGATCAATATATATGAGGACAGGGGTGAAGATGTATTGCTGAAAGGCCCTTGTGGGGAGAGGTATGACAGCCGGTGAGTAGGAAATGGTGATGTTTGCTACTTGGGGTTGTAGCTGCAAGGGGTAAATGACTGTTGGTTTGAACGGTGCATGCTGTTGTAGGGTGTGTGATTTATTTTTTTTTTTTGTTGGGGTGAGAAGGGTTGATTGCTGATCAGGAACAGAATAACTGAGGGAGCTGGGAGGAAGCAGCCACCACAAGCCGGGGGCAGGTGGTGAAGGAGCCCTGGGAGAGGAGGACCTTTCTCCAGGGGCAAGAGTGGGGTGGGAAGAGGGGCACAGTGTGTGGGAGAGAGCTAGCCCACGGGCGTGCTCTTAGCATGTGTATTCACGCACCACATTCTCTCAATTGGTCCTGAAAGGAGCTGTGACTGGGGATAAAATGTCATGGTAGCAGCCAGTGGCCATAAAATCTGGGGTCTAAATGAAAGGGAAAAAGTGACAAGGGGAAAAGCAAGGTCGGCCCCACCTTGCAGGGTCTGCTCTGGAATGTGTTTGCACTCCAGGGTGTGCAGTGCCTGAGAGTGCGTTAGCAGCAGTGTTGAGTTAGTAATATGAACCCTATACAAATACCTCCGGGGCAGACAGGTCCATTTCAGGCTGTGTTTATTTAATAAAGAGCCAGTGAAGTAACTGCAATTTCATTGTCAATTTACTAATGCGTTGCAGTTATATTTCTTAACCTCATTGTTTGGGCTCAGGAGCTTGCAGTGCCTGGCCAAAACTTTCCTTTTTTCTCCCCCTTATCCCCCCACCTCAAGTGTAAAACACATTTTATTATGACTAGAATGTCTTCTATTTATCAAAAACTAGGATTAAAACCCCCAACTCCCCCCTTCCACGCACATATCCAACTTGGCAACAGGTCAGTTTATGAACCTCCTGAAAGCCTCACTCGCCTTTTTTCTCTTCTTTTTTTTAAGAGAAGAAAACCACGCATGTTCATGCACACACTGACACCCAGATTCACACACACACAAATTTTAAAAGTTCATCTGGGAAGAATACAATGGAAACTCTGGCTGGAAAGAGATTGAGCTGTGTGTCTCTGTGGTCTGGGAAGTCTGACTACGGCCTCCTACTCTTTTGGATGGAAAACTGGGTTTGAAACACGCTTGCACGTTCTCAATGAAAAAAAAAACAAAACAGCCAAAACCCTCCCTAGTGCTGAACTGAAAAGAGAAATGAGCTTTTGGATGAAGATGGAGAGAGGTTGTCAGGGTGGCTGCTGAGGAGTTGTTTTGGGCTTGAGTCTCAGCAGGTCCTTCCTGCAGTGGGGAGATGGGGTGGAGAGCAGGGGGGTTCCTTTCAGGTGAGGTTTGGTAGATTCCCTGGGTCCCACTCAGGCTTATTTTCCCAGAGGGTCCCTGCAGGAGAGGACTTTCCACCTCTCAAAGCTATGAGAAGAGCCTTGGTCCATCAGGTCTGACTTCAGGAAAAAGAAACTAAACCCATTTTGTTTTCTCTCCATGCCAGCTCCTGTTGCAGCTGGTTTCATGGCCAGGCTGCAAGTTGGAAGGGAAGTTTTCAGTGGGTGCAAATTGGTGTGGCCCCACTGAAGGCTCCGTTAGACAATCAGATGATCTGGCTAGATAACCACCTGCCTTTTGCATGCCGGCCGGAGGTTTGTATTTCAATCTGTTGGTTTGCCCCCAAAAGATTTAGGTATGTTGGCAGGAAACAGAGGGTCAGACCCTGTGGAAATGGTTGGAGAACTGTGACGAACTGCAAGAAGCTCCCTTGATTCCCTCCCTTTCCCATCTGGGAGTTCCTGAGGGACATGTGCACCTTTGGATGGTTCTTCAGCCTCAGCCAACACATCCCGGCCCTGGTCCAGGCTTTGTTCATCTCTCCAACACGTCTGGGCAGTTCTGGCTTCTCGGCGGGCTTTCACCCTCCCGGTGCAGGCTGATACCGATATAGCAAAGGTGGGACGTGGGAGCGGGGGTGGGAGGCCTGACTCTAGACAGGGCACGGGGACCTTCTAGATTTCTCACCCTGGCAATGTTTTTGCTCTGCAATACTGAAAGCTTCCCTGGCCCACTGTTGACAGGGACTGGGTTGTTCTGGGGAGCAGCTGTATCTGTGGGTACATCTGGTGTCTGTGTGTGTGTCTACGTATCTGTCAATAAGGCGGGTGACATTCAATAGGCAAAGCTCAGCCTGTCTGCTGTCTGATCATTTGTCTACTCTTTATACAGCCTCAAAGCAGCAACTCACATTTGGGGTTTTCACATTCCACCCAGAATACTTTAGATTTCCCTCACTTACACAAAATGCTCCTGACACTGTGCATTTCAGACAGCGTATCTGTGCCTTAACTTCTCAGCTGCTGGTTTTAACAGGAGGTTTGTCTCTCCTGCTCCTGCACACAAGCCAACATTTTAGCATGGGGCTTTCCCCACATCTTGCTTTGAACATATCCAAAGGCCAAATACTCTGCAGGCAGCTGTAGCACCCTGCCCTGCCCTAACCTCTGCCGTGACCTAGAAGAACCGCACTGTCTGCTCGTGAAAGGATTTGATTCAGCCCTTCATGCCCGATCAGCAGTCAGGGCCCTCCACAACACAAGCTACCGGTCGTGACAAATTACATGGGTTGGCTTCAGAAGGGAGCTGAGAACTGACCCCGCTCACCTCACCCCAAGGCTTTGAAGCAGCACTTGAACCACACCTCTGGCTGGAGGGAGGCTCTTTGTCTGCTGAGCTGGCAGTCGAACCCAGCAAATTCGGAGCAGAGAGATCACTGGGCTTGTTCTGTAATTAGAAAGAAGATTTCTGCTAATCTCCCTCTAAATGAAGGTCTAATTCCTTGAGCAGAAACTTGTCAGCTGCTTGTTAACAGCCTCTCGGACCCACACTCAAGTGGCCTTCATTATTTTTAGGAGCGTTTTCAGTTGTGCCGTTCTGGTTTGGAACAGGAGTGTAAACTTTGCTTAAAATGTAGGCTCGTGTCTGTTCGCGCTGGCCGTGTTAATAATACACTGCTTAAATCAGGTGGTTTGAGAAAGAAATACAGCAGCAGTGGTAGTGGGGGACATTTAATATTGAATTTGCCTTTTTTTTTTTTAAATGTGGAAACTTTTAGACACAATCCCGGCCCTGTGTTTAAGTCATTAAAACATCTTTAAGCATTTTCTGGTTTTAGTTTTCTTAGCAGCAGTCCTTTTCCTGGAATGTATTTTATTTTTCTTTTAAGTTGATGAAAAAAAAAACCCGTCCGTGCATTTCCAGGCAATTTTTTAAGGGGAGTGAGGAGAGGGAGGGCTCAGGGAGGCGGAGGAGGTTGTGAGATGAGGAAAGTGAGAGAACAGGGCCCTTTCTGTGTTTTATTTCTAATCCGCAGGAATCCATTTTAGCCTTTTATGGCTGTTGCACTTGCTGACAGGATTTACATTCTCCGTATGTTATCTGAAACATCACAATCTGTGGCTGTGGGATTGTTTCATGCCTGGGTTAAAAACATGCCAGTGCTTCTGGGAGGCTATGGGGAGGTAGACAGGGAGCGAGGTAAGAGCAGGGAGGAAAAGAGAAAGCTTTTTAAAAAAGGATAAAAAAGGGGGGGAAAGAAAGAGCTAAGCACTTTGCAGGAGCTGCTGTTGGCAGAGTTCATGCCCCAGACAAACTGATGTTTAAGTGAACCAGGGAGGGCATTACAATCCCTTTGATTCCAGCAGTGCTGGAGCACAGTTCTGGTCTAGAAAAGCAGCTATGGAAAAAACCCACCCTCTTCTGAGTCTCTGAAGCCCCTCCGTGCCGGGTGTCTTTTGAGCCACACCATTTGCTCGTCCTGATGCACAGAGCAGGCTTTACAGCGATCCCGGCTCGGTGTGAGCAACCTGCTGTCCGTACAGGACCACACAGGTACCTCGGCTGGGAGGGAGAGGCAGGCTCTACATTGCACCGTACCTGTAACAGCAGCGCTCCGATGCTGTGGCCATGCGTGGATAGATGGGTGACTGCATACATAGATTTTCTTCTGTCTTATGTATTGAGAGCTCCTTGAAAAAATCTTAATTTTTAAGAGCCTCTTTGGAAGAAACCAAAGATGCTTCCATTAAAATTCTGACTTTACCAGGTGTTTGTCGAGAAAAGAGTAAACAGTGAGAACGTGATAGCTGTTTTCCAACAGCTACAAATGTTGTTGTGCCAATCCGGGGTATTCGTCAAAGGACCCTGTGTTTGCAGAGAGTGCCGAGCCTCTGTCATCTCAAACATCCCTCAATCTGTCTTAGCCTGGATACCCAAAAAATCACATCCCTTTTTAGCGTCTTGGCTGTTCTCCTTTGGCTGTGCTGGTCCTGCAGTTCACTCTGATATTCCCCACTAAGTTAGTAGATGTGTCTCTGAATACACGAGAAGGTGCCATTCTGCATAGTTGGTTTTCTGATCATGACCAACCTCTAAGCTCTTAAGGTAGGGACTTCAGTTTTTTAATAACTCACGGGAGAACCCAGGGAAAATGTAAGTTTTATGGAGTCTAGAGAATATTTTTAAAGGATTTAGATGTCTGGAAAAAGTGTCTTAGGAGGTTTAACTGCTTTTCAGTGGAAAAAAAATATTAACAAATATTCTTATTTCTTTGTTAGTCCCTTCCGGGGCAGAACAGCAGCCACATGTTCTGGGAGGGTCTGTGATCTTGAGGCCGTGGGCCAAAACCCAAATCAGTGTAAGGCAGGACAGCCCCATGTCGGGTGGGCTGGAGCTTGGTCCCATGTGTGTTACAGAGTGAAAGCACTGTAATCACTAGAGCCTTGAGAGGTTATTATTTTGCAGGGTGGCATAAAACTCCCTGGGCTGTAAAAATCTCCCATGTTTGAGAATAGTAGCATTATCTCAGATCCCAGTCTAAACAAGGGGGGGTTTAGGCTTGCTAGTCTCTTCCTTGTAGCCCCCTCTCTGCTCCATGCCATTTTATCCATTTAGTTGGGATGAAGTCCGGCTCTCCAGGAGACACTGGAGATGAATCACAGCGGGGCATCAGCTGGGGCGTTCTGCCGAAGCGGGAGGTGATTTCAGGTTGGTCTATGGTGTCTGAGCTCTGAAAAGGCAGATACTTTCCGTGCGGGTAGCACACTGAGCACATTTGGTGCATGCTCCACCCAAGACGCAGCACATGCCTGTTTGCACATGTCCGCAGGGCCACGAGGTCTTTCTACCCCACACAGGGAGGGTGCTCAGGCCGTGGCAGATGTGCTGGGCAGTGCTTGGCCCATGCTTGCGTGCACATGTGTGTGTTGCCAGTGTCGTACACACAAATCCCTTCCTGATCACAGGTTTGATCTGGAACTTGGCTCCTACCTCCCGAGTAGCCAGCAGCCCCTGCAAATCGTGTCCTCTCTGGGCAGCCAGCGTGGAGCGGTTAGTGGTGTGGTTACTGCGTCCCTCGGCAAAGCGCCCGTCTCACCGCCCATCACCCCCGCAGCAGCTCAGCCGGCACGCAGGGCGACCCTCCGCACCCTCCGCACCCGCCGCAGCCCATGGGGAGCCTCTGCCCCTCACCGCCGCCGCTCTCCCCTTCACTGGAGGGAGTCGGGTTACTCTTCCCGTCCCTGTGAGTGAAAGAACCCACCTGTGTCTGCGGGGCCTGTTTTGGATTCCTGGGAAACTTTAACCTCTATTAATACCACTAAATTATTTCTTCATATGGCAAAGTACTTATGTAAACCGATCTCTTCCCGGCCTCCCCTCCTGACTTGGAGGAGGCAGGCACTCTCACTCAGATGGATCTACCTGCTCTCAGGGGGCTTTCAAACCCTCCACATTCCTCTGCAGCACTGCTTTTTGTTGCAGAAGGACCTGCGTGTGCTGGAAGCGAGCACGTGATGGGAAAAGGGGGAGAGAAAGAAGAAGGAAAAGTGAGATCACCAAAGTAATTGGCTTGGAGGCCTCTGGAGCAGCAGCAGGTTGTGGTGTACATTTGTCTGTCTCTCCGTCAAGTTTTACTGAGCTGGTGTCTGACTCAGACCTCCCCAGAGCTGGAGTAAATTAGGACTAGGCTCGCTGGGGTCAAGTGGGCTTAGTTGTCATTTACACCAACACATCTTTTTATATCACACCAGCTTCCAGCATTGCCAGACTGGTGTGCAGGGACCTTCATGTAAATGAGAACCAGGCCCATGAGGTTATTTTTACCAGTGGCAGCACCAGATATTCCCAGCTGCAAGCATAGAATCATAGAATCATAGAAAGTTTTGGGTGGGAAGGGACCCCTAGAGGTCATCTAGTCCAACCCCCCCGCAGCGAGCAGGGACACCGCTAACTAGATCAGGTTGCTCAGAGCCCTAGAAGAGCATTCAGAAGTTGTGAAATCATGGGACTATCCTGAAATTCCTCAGATTTGATCATTTTTCTTTCATTCATTTTTTTGGGCTTACAGCTTCTGTCCTTGGCTGCAAAGGCTAAAAATAAGCTTTTTAAATGCGAACAAACAAGATAAAATGTGTCATGAGATCACAGGACTCCAGCAGATGGGGCTCAAAGAAAAGAATGCCAAAATAGGTGCAAACTGACAGTGCTGCTTGGTGTCAGTCAGGGCAGAATCAAACCTTTCCTGTGTGGCAGGATGCTTCACTGGGCAATGTTGCCTTCCTCCTGGCTGTCACCTGGAAGATAGTTCGTTGCTTTCAGACTTCTACAACTAAGTCGAAGCTCTCAGGGCTTCGCTAAAGCAAGCAGTCTGGAGACCCAGGAATGGGTCCTGGCTCTGGCTACTAGGCATCCAGAGTTGGCTCTGAAGCTGGTGGAAAGCCCACGGTCACAGATAATCTAGTACACTTGCAAAAGACATCAGCTTTTCAAACTCAATAGCAGAACAAGTCGGAAAAAGACGAGTGAAAAGTTCTGCGATGTTTTGCCCCTGTGTCCCCCAGCAGATGTTTTGTTTGGAGGGTTTTTTGCAGGCAGAGTTGAGATTTGAAATTCCACCCCAGTCTGGAAATTCAAAATCCGTTTTCCATTTCTGCAGTCACCATTTCTGCATAGCCGAGGAAAAGGAACTCGTGAAAACTTTTTGCTTTAGATTAGCACCAGAAATCAGCTTTTGGTCGGTTCGTACAGTTCATCTGAGAAGATGTAAAGCTCTGCACCCCCAGAATTCAGCTGCGTAGGATTTTCTGTCTGTACTCTCATTGAGTTAAACTCATGTAAGGCGACTAACACAGTACGTGTTGAAGTAACGCTAGAAAATGAGACTTTTCTCTTAACCTCTACAATGTGTGGTAACATGCAGTAATGCATGGTTGGTGCAAAAATATGGGATTTTAGGTAGGAAAGTCAGCCGTGTTGCCTGGATTTGACCTGCTGTTTGGCACCACCCAGAAGAGAGGGTTCATTGCCAGTGTCCACAGGCTTTAGCACTATGGGGTAAATCTGATCTCCGGACCACATTTTAGTAATGCAGAAAACTGGGTGGATGCTCTTTTTTAGTTTGTATGCCCCATTTCAATTGAATGAAAAAAGCCACTCAGACCAGAACCACTCTGTCTTTGCATTTGTTTTCCAGATCTAACTAAATAATTTTCTGTTCCCACGTTGTTGTATCTCCTACAAACAACCCTTTCGCTGGTGGAAAGATGATGAAAATGGTCCGTGCGTTGTCCAGTTATCAAGCTCTGACCAATTAATCTCATCCTCCACTGGCTCTCCAGCCTGACCCAGCAAACAAAGCGCAGGAAATATTTGAGAGTGGGCTGGAGAAGAGTGAGGAACCACCATCATTACATACGGGAAACAAAGATCAGTATGTCTGTCCAAGAGTGAGCAAGACAGACGTTCGATACAAACTCAGCTGGAAACTGAAAACCTCTGAGCTCAGCACAGGCAAAACACTGATCTCTTGGGGTACTGGCTTTATCAAACAGGGCTTCTTCCTTGCCTGCCTTGCCCATGTTTGCTGGTGAGCTCTGCCGGGTTAGCACTTTCCTGTGTCTCTCAAGCACCAAGCACAGCGGGTACCAGGTTTCATCTGTGAAGCTGTGAGATGACACCATGAGAACAGGCTGGATCCAGGTGTCCACACCATCCCTCCAGCCCAGAAGCTGTTCAGGTCTCTGTGACTGCTCCAGGCGAGGGATGATGATGCACTGGAACCGGCTCCCCCAGGACCCAGTGACTCATGGGACTCTCTGCGTCTTTGGATTGAGACTGCCTTTCTAGAAGGGGTCCTTTAGTCAACGCAGGGTATTGGGGTGAAGTCTGGACAAATCGAGACACAGGAATTACTGAGTAAAATGTCCTGGCCTGTCTTCTACAGGAGGTCATCTAGATGATCTGTTTGTCCCTTCTGGCCTTTAAATCTACTAATCTATTTTCTCTTCCAGGAAATAGAACTATATTCTGAGAACAACAGCCCCTTAGGAAAAAAAAAAAAAGAGAAGAAAGAAAGCATGCCTTTGAAAAACAACAGCAAAGAAAAAACCCCTTCAACTATAAAATAAACTAAGGTACAAGGTGCAATTAACAATGCACAAACAGCAGAGCCTGGAATGTAAATTGTATTTAAATAGGGCTGTGAAGAATGTTTCAGTCCCTTAAATGGCTTCTCTCTCCTGCTGCCTTGAACCTCCAATCAAGTCCTGCCTGGGAGTAATTTGGTGCTGGAAATTGTTGCCACACGAACAGCTGAAGGCTGGCAGGGTCACCGGCCCCCCGTGTCACACCCTGTCATTTTAGATTAAGATATGCAAAGGCGACACGGCTGCGAACTTTCCCTTTGCTGCTGTGGCTGCGTCCATCCCCTCGGCTGTAATGAGAGGAAGGCGTAATTGGAGTCAACTGCTTGATTATGATAATTGCTACTGTCTGGGGGAAGAAACAGTTGAGTCCTGGAGCTTGATCCATGCTGCACCTTTTGGGTGATTGCTGTCTGTTTGCCAGCAGATGGGCCTGGCAGAAAGCATCCTTTTTGGCCCCACTTTGGCCTCTTGACCTCTGCTTGACCACTTGTTGACTCCACGATTTCAGTCAGGGTCACGGGGTTTTCCAGTTGTTCTCTGCTTCCCACCAGAGGATTGGTCCTGAAGGATTTATCCCCTAAGAGGGAAAAGGCCTTTTTAAAATTTATCCCCAGCTCTTCACAGCAACACAACTGGGAGATGAGGTGCCATATATTTCCCACTGGGATATTTATCGCTTTCATTGTATGTCTCAGCAACAATCTGTGGGAAATACCTCCAGGAAGCTCGGCTGGTCAATCTGTCATACCCTGCCTATTTTCATTTGCTGAGAGAGCAAAGATGGTCCTGGAGGTCAAGGCACTGGGATGGGAACAGGGAGACAGGCACTCAAATTTCAGAGCTTCCAGCAAATCTTAATGTGATCTTGTCCAAGTTACTTCGTCTATCTCTTTGCATTGGTGCCCCTTTGAGAAACAGAGATGGCCCCTTCTCTGCATTAGCTTGTTTATTAATGCTTCTAAACGGTCTTGAGATCCTGAGATAGCGAAGGGAGGATCTCGCAGTTAGGGTGTGAACCGGAGGGAAACGCTGTTGCACTCCCAAATCCACCACAGGCTTGGGCAAGTCTCTTAGGCTGGAAGCCTTGGAGCAATTTGCAGTTTCAGCAGGAGTTAAACTCCTAAACATCCCTGGGAAGCTTGGCTATAAGCTCCATGCACAGCAATTTCCCCTCTGTACAAGGGAGCCAGTAACCTGCCCAGCAGTGGTGTGAGCACAGAGGCATGTAGAGGCCCTGGAATGGAGATCACATATATAATTAAGGTGACAAGAGGTGTATTGTTAATTCATGGCTATTATTTATTAATATCAGCCTTAAGTGCAGGGCTCGACTCTGGCTGTGAAGCAATAAGCACAGCCAGAGCAACAATAGTAAATAACAAACAAAGTAATTGAATAATTGTTTCCTTGGTACCTTGAAAGTTGAAGAACATTTTTTTAAATGTTCATGTTCCAAAGTATGGAGGGGAGGGGCCTGCTTGCATAAAGGAAGAGATTTAAAAATCATCAAGGAGGGAAAAGAGCAGAGCTGCAGGTGATGCTGTGGGCTTTCATTTCTGCTTCTAAGCAGGGAGTTGTGCCCTGTTAGCAGTCAGCTGTGAGGAGCTGGGGCTCACATGATCCCACGCTGGCAGTATACAGGAAAGCCTTTTGCAGCCTGTCCTCTTTCTGAGGGATGGTGGGCAGAGAGGTGTGGGCAGTTGGCTCACTCTCATTCTGGTGAGTTTAGAACATGAGCTTGTTTGGATGAGCATGAATTTTTCTTTTTTATTAATGAGGTGTCTCTGCAGAGTCCCTGTGGGCTCTATATTAGCAAGCAGCTCTTCCTGAGTGTATCAGGCTGTTTAGTCTGAGTGTGGTGCACAGCCCATGTATTTTAGGGTCAGGCAGAGGAAGATCCTTTTGCACTTCGGTAAGAGAGGAGGACGTTTAAGCTGCTTTCCGGGACAGATTAAGAATCTCTGTAGACAGTAGCTACGCAACAGCGATAGCCTGACAGAGCAGAGACCTCTGAGCAAAGGTGTAGCTCTTATGATAAAACAGCTACCTAGATTTCTTGAACAAAATACCTTGCTAAAATGTCATTAAGCAATCATGCTCTAAATAACCCTGTGACTGTTTGCAAGGCAGCCAGCTTTTCTTAGACAGTAGGTCAGGGAGAGACTAATGCAACTGCCTGGCCTCTCACATGCCAGAGGCCAGAGACTGAAATCCAAGTGGTTCTCACACCAGACCGTACTGTGGGGCTGAGCTGGAGCATCGGGCCCTAGAAAGATGCCCACCTGAAGATCTGGGACCTGTAGCTTAGAATACCTTTCTGCACAGCAATTACTTCCACAAAAAATAATTAACCCCCTTTGCAAGCAGGTGTGTTAACTTAAACCTCTAGGAGCAGAGCATTTGCTGTGAACTCCAGCTAATCTTCTCTGTGTGGGTAGTGGAGGCAGTAACTCTTTCTGGCCTGAATGAATGCTGGTGCTTGCTTCTGAAGACTTGTGTGCACCTGAGGAAACTTCTTGCCGAGTCTAGCATACTCATACAAGATCAAAGTCCAGTCAGGCTTTAGTTAGAGCTCTTTGCCCCAGAAAAGATTCATGTGTTTTTACTCATTCACTACTCTGGCCTTTTTTTGGCATTGCCTTGAAATGTGAGCGGTCAGCTCAAATCTGGGCTCCGTCTGTGGTGTAATCTCCAGTAGTGGCCAGCCCCAGCTGCTTCAGAGCAGGGTGCTCGCGCACTTGTAGCACTTAGTACGATGATTCGGGACCCTGTGACTGAGGTCTGTGACACTATTGATTCTACTAATTTATGGGATAACCAGTCCTTTGGGAGAGTTTCTTCCTGATCTCCGTTAGTTAGAGATTGCTTTATCCTTTGTAGCGAGGAATTCTGCATCCCTTTCCATTGTTAGCTTTCTTCTCTTAAACTTCATCCCTATGATTCTGGCTATCATTTTTTTCAATTTCTGTGGGTTTTTTTCTTCTTTGTGTTTTTTCCAACTCCACTGAACTCTGGCCTCGGGAGTATCATGGGGAATAAGCAGTCTAAGGTCTGCAGCTGAACTCTGCTTCTATATTATATATAGAAGTATAGATCCTTTTGACAGCTTTGTTTTATTTCACCAAAAATTGCCAAAATACACATAGAGCCTGTTCTCTCACTACATTTTCATTTTAAATAGGAAACGCCAAAGGTGGCTGACAAAAGCCTCTTCTCATATACTTCCAACTTTATTTTACCAAATTCTGAGTCATCATTTGCTGCCAGCAATTCCACCTCTTTTATCCAGGAGCTGGTGACACTGCTGTTGCTGCTTTGGAGGAGCTGCAGGTGTGGGGTTAGGAGCAGGACATGGAGATGAAGGCTCCAAGGCTGAGTGTCCTGCCAGATCACAGGTTGAGGCTGCAAAATCCTGGCTGTATTCTGCAGGGAGCTGCTGAGGAGTTGCTCACTGGAAGCTGGTTTGTCACACGAGCAGCTTCTGCAGAGCTTGCTAGAGGTTCACCAGCAGTAGGGTGTCAGAGGGGGAAGCCCTTTCATAGGAAGAACATGGTATCACAAGGCCAAGGAGCTGCTCTTGCGGCACCGGTCAGGGTATGGGGACTGCCAGCACCCTCTGAGCTGAGGTCTGACCTCCGGGACCCCTCGCGTGTGCCGGGACTGCTGGGTCCCAGCGCCTACATCACGCAAATAAAGCCATGACCTCAAGCGAGAGGCAGGTCAAAACGCTGGGCACGCAGGAGCATGGTGGCTGGAATGGGATGGATGCAGACATCAGTCATTTCTCATGGCCTTTACAGGGAACAGGAGTCTGAAAAATGTTAACTAGGGGTTAGAAAAAGATTTGCTTTTCTTGAACTTTCTTTACAACTGCTAAAGCAAACCTTCTTCCTTCTTTGATCACAAGTCAAAGGTAAAGAAAAATTTTCACAAATTTTTAGCACTCAGAAAACATTGCCTTGCTTCTCTGGTGATGCTGAAGGAGTAAGGAAAAACCCCTGCCGCCCAGCCCAGCTCAGCTCCAGGGCTGTCTCACGGGGAGGAGAAGCAGCATCTCGTTTGGCAGCTGCAGCCGGCTGATTCGGGAAGCGTGGTCTGGCAGCCCTGCCCTCACCTGCAGGGTGGTTTTGAGGCAAATGAGCTTTCAGCACCCGTTTCCCAACAAAGGTGGAGGTGAAGATAGGAGCCTCTTCCATGAAATGCTTGGAGCTCTGTGAATGCAAATGCTGCCCAAGAGCAGGTTGTTGCTGCTGCCCTGGGGTGAACGGGGAGCCAGGCTCCCCTGTCACCTCCCATTTCTTTCTCTGCACCTACTGCAATGTCTAATGGGTTGAGGGGGATGTGGTGTTCTCCATTAATTAAAATCCTAGCTCAGGAGGAGATTTAAGCTTGCGGTTGTCTTAGTATTTAGTGGTTAGGTGCTGGAAGTGCCAGTGTGGTGCCGGCAGCAGTTTCGGGCTGTGGTTGCCTTGTGGCTGGGAAAGCCAGGGCTGCGGTGGCACGGGGGGCCGGCATGGCCTGCCTGGAGAGGCACTGCTTTAATGCAGGCAGGTGCTAAGCCGAGGCGCTTTCAAGAAGCTTTGCCTAAATCCTAGGCAGAGGTGGACACCTAACTTTCCCAGCCAGCTTTGATGTGCTGGCGGAGGCCTCTCGCTTGAGCTGCGGCACTTGCTGCCCTGCGATGTTTATCCAGAGCCGTTTCCTGCATCTGAATCGGGAAGGGAAAGGAGGAATAGGCACTGAATGTGGAAGCCTGGATGGAGCCCAGCTCTCCTGAGTCCCTGACCAGGCTTAATCCGCAGCCCACCATGCTGTCCTGCAAATCTCCCCTCAGCTCCCAAAGCCTAAGGCAGGAGCAGCGTCACCTCCATCTCCCACGGGCACCCCCAGCCTCCGTGCGTGCCAGGCGTGAGGGGAGAGGCGTTGTGCTGCGGTGGCGAAGGTCAGATGTCTTCTGAGCATCAGATTAAAAAAGGTGGGGGGGAGGATGCATTTTTTTTAAAAAGAGCAAAAAAGAAATAGTAAACGCATCAAATAATAATAGAAACCCACCCTTTTCTTTGAGCCTGAATGTATGCTGGTGCAGTGCTTAGGGGATTAATCTCTTAAAAAATAAGTGCCATGTGAGTAGACAGGCAGTGATTAAGGTTTTAACTGATCAGTCTGCATCTGACAGTGAACCAGCTATTATCTTAACGGAATCAAACGAACATTCAGAGCCTCCGCTCAGCCCCAAACATGAAAGGAGATGTCATCTGCTGGCAGTTGGCAAGCCGCAGGGGAAGGGAGAGAGAGAGAGAAAGAAGGAGGGAAGGAAAGCAAAATAAGGGTGAGAAAAAGGGAGAAAGGGAGGCACAGCCAGGGAAAGGAAGGGAGGGGAAAGAAGGAGTGAAAAAGGGTGGAGGTGTAAATAAAAGGAGGCAACAGAGAGAAAAAGATAAAAGGAAGGGAGAACAGTAGCGGCTTGAACAAGTGCGGATGTCTGCTCTGCTCTTACGTTTCTTTCCTTCCTGCTTTCCTAAATGGTTTGGAAACTGTTGCCCGAGCGAGCTGGGCCTTTGGCAGCCCTCTCCAACCCTTGCCCTGCCTTTTCCCACACTGGCTGTCGCGCTCGCCGCCAAGGTCTCCTCTAAACCAGGGAGGTCTAGCACTCTTGAACCTGAGGTCAAAAACAAGAGGGAGGAAAAGAATGGCCTTCAGGCCAGAGGAAGAAACCAGGGCAACCGAGCTCTTAACGTGATAAAAGGGCTTTATCTCAAAGCACTTAAACAAAACACACAAGCCTGAGAGAAGAGGCTCTGTCAAGTATCCGCCAGGGCCATAGGGGATATTGCAAATCCCTGCAGGATAGAGGGGCTCTTTCTTTACACTGTGCAGACCCTGGCGCTGGGGCCAGTGCAGGTGATGGGCACTGGGGAGGGGAGGGCAGGAGGGATTTACCTTAGCTGGAGGCTGGCAGCCAGCGTAGAGACGACAGTAATTCATGGGAGCTGCCTAACCACAGATCAGAGGGGAGCGGCCTGGAAGTGAGCAGCTATTAAAGAAAAGGTGAAGGGCAGAGGGGCAGGAGGGAAGAGGAGGCAAGGAGACATCCAGGAGCGGGTGGACACAGTCCCATTCCCTTCCTTTGGGGGTTTAGTGTAAATCAGAGTCATCCTTCTGCAGTCAGTGGATTGATGCCGTTTACAGGAGCCGGCTGGCCTGTGGGACGGAGCATTTTCCCCTGGGATGTTAGGAGACTTAAATGGAGCAGTTGCAGTTTCCAGTGCAGGGGAATGTGGGCTGGAGGGGGGAAACCTTCCTGGCAGAGAAGCAGGAGCTGCCTGGTGATGTTTGCATGGTCAGTTCACATCAAGGAGGACAGCAGTATTTATAGTCTCCAGGGCAAAGTAGTAGCTTGGGCTGGAGAAGAGTGGGAGATCCGAAACAACGGGGTCTTGTTAGCCGGGGGGCTGCAGTTGGTGGAGTAGGATGGCACGGCTGGGACATGACTGAGACCAAACAGTCAAGGGTGTAGGCTAAGAAGGAGTTAGAGAGGAGACCCGAGGAGGTCTGGAGCTTGCTGGGCTTCTTGTAAGAAAAAAAAAAAAAAACCAGGAGGGGATTGTATCACGGATATCACGGAGAGGGGAGGACAGGTCTCTGGGTTGCTTACTAATGCATGGGAAGGGAAGGGGAGTTATACGTGCTGGAGAAGGGCAAACATCTTGCAGCAGAGCTGAAGGTCCCGGTCCCAGAGAGCCAGCAGTGCCTGCTGTCCCCCCGAGGGCCCCACTGCAGCAGCTGGCCCCTGGCACAGCTCTACCTTCGTGGGCAGCCAAGTGCTGCTGACAGAAAGGGTTAAAGGCTTGGAGGCAGCACCCTGCCTGGAGACCCCACCACCCCTAGGATCTCAGGCTGCAGATCCAACCTGCTGATCTACTTTTCCGTAGGGGCCGAGACAGCTTAACTCCTTGTGGTACCCTGCTCCAAAAGGGCAGGCTGTTTCATAGGGCTGATTTTCTCCCTCATCCCTTTGGGACTCTGCCCCATCCCTCCCAATTTCTCACTGAAACACATGTGATGCCTTGTGCCAGAAATTCCATCTTTTGGGGAGATGTCCTGCTCTGGCCTGGGGTACTGCTCTCCATCTGGCTGCCGGGCTCCCCACTTTGCTGCGGGGCATGTCCTCAGTCCCATCAGTAGAGCCCAGCACACTTGCTGGGGGCCCATATGGCTCCCTGTGGAGACTGGTGACCCCAGGTGTCCTTCCCCACAGATCCTTCTCGTCCCACGCCTGCACTGTCCGCAGGCTGACGAGGACCTGCCGCAGTTCGGTGAGTCGTAGCGCACTGAGAACCCTGAGGAGCTGCCTGGCTATGAATTTCCTCCGTGCCGACACCACTGCCAGGCTGTTATTCCTCTGTGCTCTCCCTCCTGACTCCATCTGTCTGCATGGTGCTACCGCTCCATGCCAAGAGGGCTACAGGACCGCCAGGGTCACGACTGCCCCATTACGGGGCGAGATTTATCATTGGCAGGTGTGCTGCGGGATGGTATATTATCCAGGATTATGAACTGTAACAGGATAATCTCTCTAATGTAATTCAAGCTCTCGACATGGCTTATGGCTCCTTAATGTACCTCAGACTGAAGAATTACAAGAACATTTTCCCCCCTCCCTGCCTTGTCAGCTCCTAAATGATTTAGGCAATCGCCTGAAGCCAGATCTTGGCCTCCAGTCATAACTCAGAGCAGTTCAGTAAATATGATGGGGAAGGAGTTTTCCTGGCTTTGCTCTTTCTTCCTTCCACTGTGCTCAGCCCTTAGCCAGGGAGCGAGCAGGGAGAGCTGGGGCACGTGGCCCTGCCCTCACCTCTCGGCTGTCCTGCGGGCTTCCTTTGCTCCCGGTCCTTAGCTTTCAGGATGGATTGCTGCCAGGCAAACCCTTGAGAGCGGGGCACAGAGCACCGTGGGGGAGACAGGACGTCCGGTAGATGCTCTCTTGGGAGGATTGTGCCTTGGGTAGCCCTGGGGTTGTCCCTGTTAGAGCACTGCCTCTCGCCAGCGCACCAGCGGCCACATCAGCAGCACGGCGTCCAAGGCAGGTAACCAGTGCCTGCAAGAGATTTTTCCCCACGAGCGAGGAGAGTCCCCTTGCCTTGCCTGGGATGTGGCACAAAGTCACCATTAGCAGCAAAGGGCACCTTCCCAAGGTCTCTGCAACACCCCTGAGAGCTGAGACCCTCCTCTGTGCAGACTGGCAGGATAAAATCTCTGTCATCACCAGCAAGACAGATCTCCAGCCACCTGAAGGGAGGGTTTTTTTCTTTTTTTCCCCTTCCTGGAAGCTTCTCCAAGACAGAGCCTCATAAATCTCACCTCCCAAACCCCTCAGGCGGCCCGTTGTCTACATCCTCTCCATCTTCCTTTCTTTTCCCCACTGCGAGGCACTGGGAAGCAGATGTGTAATGCCAAGAGCCCGAGGTGGGAGGCCAGGGACCCCAGCCTTTCTGGCCCTGCCTTGCCACGCGCCTGCAGTGACCTTGGTGGCATCTGGCAGAGCCTCTGCCTCCCTTGTGTTGTGGGCTCTGCCAGTGGGGACAGTGTGGCATAGAGGGGCTGTCCTGGGTCTTCTGGGGCTACTGTAATGCGAGTGATTAATAGCAACCAGCCCCTCTCGGACATTGGGAACGAGTGCAGCTGCCCGCTGGGTTCCCTTTTGGGGTAACACGGTTTGGTATAAAATCACCCAGTGGAGGCAGTTATTTGTGTGGATGTCCAGGCTTGCTCCATGCCCTCCTGCTAAGCCAAGAGGAAGCTTTCCCATGTTTTATATAATTGGCTTTTAATTCTACCTTTCTGTTCACTGCTTTGATTTAATGGTGGGGTTTGTGGTGCTGATTTTAAGTGGAGTCGGATTAATTTCCATGAATGAGGTTCAAAGTGTAAAGCATGGGAAAGATAAGCAATTAAGACAGCACCAGGACGGGCCCCTCCGTCTCAGCAATCTTCTGGGCCGGGGCTGCACCGAGGAGGGGGAGCAGCAGGAGTCCAGTCCAGCGCTTGCTGTGACCTGCCAGGAGCCCAGCTCTGAAGCCCCTGTCCTCCGGTCACCTCTTCTCTTGCTCCTGGGGGCTCCCCCGGCAGCAAGGCAGTCTCAGTCCCACCATACCTCCTCCGGCAGCTGCCTCGGTGACCCTGATGACAAATTACACTTTGTAATGGGGGGGAGGGAGGAAAGCAAGCAAAAGAGGAGAAAAAAGCAGAGATTAAGAACAGGAACTGCAGGGATAGAGCTTCCACCCGGGAACCGACTTAAAATAAACATCAGATATGTAGAGCGGGGCCGGGAACCCACCACGACTTGGAAAAAAAGTGACAATGGAAAAAATATATATCCTTTAGCATTACCGGTTTTAGGCCAGACGTGGCTTGGTTACCTGTTGCTAATGTGAGTGTGGCAGATGTGTAAAGCACTGAGTGATGGCTGGAGGGGGAAGCAAAAGGGGAATGTGCGAGAAGGAGGAAGGGGAAGGCAGCCGTAATGCACACCGGAGGGCGCGGGTGGAGAGCAAAGGAATAGCTGAGCTGCTCCTCGGTGGCGAGGACAGTGATTTCCCTGTAAGCATGTCCCCACCCCGGCCCCCCGGGGTCCTACCCGAGCCTCACCAAGGTGCAGTGGGCCTGCCGAGCCTCACCAAGGTGCAGTGGGCCTGCCAAGGCTCACCTCTGTGCAGGGGGCTGCATGACACAGATGTCTGCATTCTGCTGCTGCTGGGACCACTGGCACCCAGGGCCTGCCCTGGGCACTGCTTAGCGCCTGCTGCAGGCTGTGTGCCCATGCAGGTGGGCATCACTCCGGGAAGCTGCTGGAGCTGCTTGGAGAGGGTAAGGTCTGCAGTGCCCCTGTTCCAGGCTCCTGCAGCCTCAGGAGGGGAAAATAACCCTGGAGAGATGGAAAGCAAAGGGATGAAAGTGAAAAGAAGGGAGCTGAAGTGCTTCAAAGGGAGCCAGCCAGCTGGTTGCACTTGCTGGGGCGGGGGAAGCGAGGCTGGCTCTGTGACTCCTCCAAAGGACAAGTCCGGGAGCTGCGGGTGCCTGAGCAGAGACCGGAGGAGAGGCAACAAGAAAGCAGAGTGTCCTCTGGAAATCTGGAGGCAGTGCGTGTCGTGTTGAAGCGTGACGGCCTTCCTGATCCCCAGCCTGCGGGCAGGGCACCAGCCGGGGAGCTCCAGGCAGCTGTATTTACTGTTGCTATTTGTTGTCGCCCTGGCAGCCTCTGCAATGTGAATTTTCTGTGTCACTGGCTGAGAGGATTCCAGGCAGGTTTTTGATAATGTGGTTTTTTGTAAACTAGGGAGGGAGAGGGGGGAAAGAAGCCACAGGCTAGAAAACTGCTCAGCCCAGAGCTTTTAACTCCTTCATCACCAGATGGGTTTGGCTGGAGCCTGTGGTCAAAGCATCAGAGCGTTTTGCTGGAGATCTGGACACAGCTGCCTGTTTTCCCTGCCTGCAGCGGGAGGACGGAAGCAAGGGCACTTGGGTGCTGTAAGAGAGATGTGCCAGCCCGGCCACCGTCCCTGCGCACTTGTGCACGCCCCTCCAGTCTGGGGAGTAGGGCAGGATTTTTTGCACAAGGTGCTTTAGGGGGTCCTTAGGGCCCTCTCGGGGCCAACCACTCCGGCAGGGCTCTCTAGGGATCCCTGAATGATGCCCAGTGGAGGGGTTTGAAGAAGGAGGGGTTCAGGGCTTTCCCCATGACAGCGGGGGGAGAAGGATTTGGTGTGTGGGCCAAGCAGGTACTGGTACAGGTTGGGAACAGCTTCGGACCAGCACCAGCAAATGTGGCATTTCCAATACGCTGTCCTCCACAGCAATGTCAGCCCGCCCCGTAATTCCCAGCATCAAGAAATTAAACCCCAGGCGTCCTTCAGCAGGTCCCCACAACCCTGCCCGCTCACCCTGCGTCCTCCCTGCTACCCACACATTCCTCTTCCCCACCCACTGCTCGCGATGTGTGCGCTGAATGACCCCGTGCCTCAGTTTCCCCTCCTGTAAAAGGGGGAGAAAGCCAAGAAGGGCAGAAAGCAGTGCCCGGCTCCTGACGTTGGTCCTCGGGGGGGTGGCCAGAGGCAGTGCCACCATTGTCCAGGCAGGTACCCACCTGGCACGTGCTCCCCACCAGGCCCCCAGCGAGCAGGCTGCATCCCCGCAGTCCGGAGCCCGAGGCTCTTGCCACTTGAAAGCCAGACAAGAGATTGCAGAGGGTTTGATCTTGCCATAAACAAACTTGAAATCCGAGTGTAATCTTCTCCTCCTTTGTTTTCGGGCAAACAGAGCAGCAGCATCTGTCCCCTCCCTGCACTGCTGCCAGATCTCTCAACTCACGGTGAAAAGCAGCACCAGAATCTGTTCTTTCTTCCTTTCTTTCTTTTTTCTTTCCTTTTTGTCTGGTTTATGCTTTGGATAATTAGTGTATCATGGAGAGATAGTGCTGGGGGACAGGAAGGAGAAGCTGTTTACACAGTGAAGTAACTGGCAAAGCATCTTCAGACCTGTTTCTGCTTCCCAGGTGGCACCTCCAGCTTAACCGCTTCCTTGCTGTGACACAGAAGGGGGATCTCTGCCAACCTTTGCCATCTCCTCCCAAAAAACTTCCTCGGATTAACCCTTTGCTTGCTCACTCAGAGGAGAACGAGGGAGTTTCCTTCTTGCCTGGTACCTAATTTCTAACCACACATTGCCAGAGGAGGAGGGCAGTGACCCCAGGGTCATGCATTGAATGAAGAATGAATCATTAAATCTGTGTGGTCAGGCAAATGTGGGGCTTTTCAGCCCTGTGTTTCCAGTTTGTGCAGCCAGCGGTGCTCCCCTGGGGTCCCTGTGGTCAGCCTTGGTCCCCTTAGGAAAGGGGAAACTGAGGCACCAGGTTGCTTAGGATCATACAGCAAAGCAGTGCTAGAGACCAGCTCCAGCGCAGCTTCCCTCTAAAAACTCATCAGCTTTAATGCCTTTCTCAAACCACATCACAAGCTGCCGGTCACCTTTGCTTTCCCAGCCAGCAGTCCCTCAGATTTAACACTTCTCTCACCCGGGCAGGAGCGGCTGTGTGAGCTGACCTGATTGACACATGATTGACAGAGCCAATTAGCCAAACTAAGCCAGCTGCATTCAACTTGGTCCTCCAGAAGGCTGTGGGAGGAGGGGAGAAGCAGAGGGGAGGCCAGAATCCAATTCCTCTCCCATCAGGCGTGATTGCTGTTTTTGTTTTATTCTCAGCCTTTTTTTAGATGTCTTGGAGACGCTGCATCTCGTTTCCTGGATGCCATTCAAACAGTGCTCACCAGCTTCCCATTCGGTTGTCAGAGAGTGTGAGGGGGTTGTCATCACCTGGGCATGTTTTCCCAGCTCTGGGATTTCCCCAGGTGAAACAGGGAACTCCTCATGCCGTAACATGTTCCAGATGAAAGTGCAATCCAGGGAAGAGACGTGGCCCCCTCCTCGCACCCGGGGCACGGAGGATGGCGCAGAGGGATGCGAGAGGCAGGCAGAGCCCTGGTGGGTTGGTCGCAGAGGTGGGCAGGGAGCTGACTGGGCTTTCTTTCCTCTTCTGCTTGACCCCGTGGCATGCGGAGTTGGTGGCGATTTGAAAAGAAGCAGGTCAAGGAGGCTTGGTTGGGAGCAGGAAGGCCGGGAACACGCAGTCACAATAAGAACAGGCTGTGCATGGAGTTTGTCTCTCCGGAGATCTGGGTTTCTTCTTTCTCAATGTTTTTTGACTCATTTCCTCAGCTCGCAGTCAGATATTTACTTAACCTTGCAACTGCGCTGCACGGGGAATGCCAAGTTTGGGGGCTGCAAGCACTCTCCCTGCTGCCGTGTTTATACACGGAGGCTCACGTGCTCTGCACACACGCACGCGCGGGCACGAGCAGCCCTTGGGCACACACGCGCTGGTGCAGGGGGGACACGCGCTTGTCAGCGTGCACGCAGGGACGGCGCCTGGCTCCCGTTCACGGCAGGGCTCCGGTGGGCAGCCAGGCACCTGCCAGCACTGCAGTATCCGTCCCGCTCTGCTCTGGCACGGGCGCTGCTGTAACAGACCTGTTGTATGTGTTGCAGACAGATTTCCCCATGGCAAGGCCACGTGATGCAGGAGACAAATCTCTCTATGTATTTTGTGATGCTGGATCCAAATCCTTGCGTGCCCGTCAGGTGCGCTGTGCACCTAAATGATCGCAGACTGACTGCACGAGTTTTCGTCCAAGTATAGAGCAGCAATACGTGGATTTTAGTCACCTCTGTTGTGCTGTGGACAAGGCTGGGACACTGCAAAGTGAAGGAGCCCACTCCAGGGGCCACGCTTTTGCCTGGACTCTTGTTAGGGTGGGCAAGGCATGTCTGTGACCTGTTGTTCAGGCTTCTTCCTTCCCAGCTGTATTTCCCAGCCCAGCTCAGATGTTGCCATACTCCCTCAAAGACTGCCTTGTGTTGAATTTCTGGGACCCAAAGCCTCTTTTATGGGTGTAGAGTCAGCCCTTGCTGACCACCACCAAGGTCTGGACAGATCCCAAAGCCTTTACAGATTGTGACCACTGTTGAAAGGGTTCATTTCTTCCCCTAATGAGATGCAGCCCTCGCTGGGGGCACTGCAGCATCTGTTTAGCAGCTCATAGCAACCAGGCATAACAATTTGGTGGAGGGACAGAGAGGAGCTCAGTTTCAGCCAGGCCAGGGGGTTCACATAGCTCTTCCTGCAACACTTTTCTAGCTTCTACAATAGCTGGAGCCGGCCAAGAGATGCCATCCAAGCAGCCTTCAGGAACAGCGACACTCGGACTGGGTCAGTGCGGACGGGGTGGAGAAAGCCGCAGTGAGCACAGGGCTTGCACGATCCCTGCAGCCTGGCCAAAGGGCACTGGGGACGGCCTTGGCTCAGAGGAGAGCATCCAGCCTTGTCACCCAGACGGCTTCCTGCAGATCTGTGAGCCTCCTGCTCGGTCCCAGCAGCTTTCACCTGCACCAGCCGAGAACAAACAGCTGAAATCTACTGGACGGAGGCCACAAGCACATTGCACAGCCTGCCTGACGTGCCAGAGAGCCTCCTCCTCCTCCTCCCCGCAGCCTGGAGCCACGGCGACCAGCTGATGGCAGAGGCTTCCCAAGGGCAGGGAGCGGGCAGGAGCTGCGAGCAGGCAAGGAGTGCCCAGGCGGGAAACGCTCGTGTGTGTCTTCAGCTGGCGGAGGCGAACACCACGACCCCTGCACGATGCCGCCAACAGACAGAAACTCACGGGGAGCTTTCCTGCGATCGGTTATTGCCCCAGCTGAGTGCACATGAAAAAGTCATTCAAGAAGCCACTTGAAAACAGTCCCTCAGTCTTACATGTGCGCACACACTCAGGGTGTCAAATGATTTTGAATCAGCCAAGAAAGGTCTGATCAGCGTTAGATGAATGGAAAGAATCTGGCTGACTTAGTGAGCTTTGGATCCAGCCCTGAGTTATTAGGAAGTAGCTATCAAACCTTGAAGCAGGCAGCTGAGAGAAGTGAAACTCTACCCAGGTGTTAGAGATCCTTAAATGGGGAAAGAATTTTTCTTCCCCTTGGCCCTGGAACAACAACAATAGCACTTTTTTTTTTCTCAAAGCCTATTTCTGAACAAAGCAGGCAGGCAATTATCATCCTCGTCCTCATCATTGTGATCTGAAGCTTTTTGAAGTCAGCAGTGGTCACTTTGCCAAGGGATGGCACCCTTCAGCCTCTGCCAGCAGCTCTTACACACACAGCCCCGGCTGCTGCTGTGGGGCTCTGCTCCTCCGGGGCAGCTTCACAGTGGAGACGCAGAAAGCAGCCACGCTGGATGCACCGCACAGCCGAGGGCTTGCCAAGGGGACCCGGGGGGTGAGATTTTAAAGCAAATACGGCAGAGCAGGAGGAAACTGGCAATAGTCCTGGAAATTTAAAGCCCTTTCACTGCCCAGCGCTTTAAAATAAAAAGTATTTGTGATAAATTAATGAATTAATATTGTTCTGCCTCCCTAAGTCATCTCACTCGCTCTCCCTCTTTGGGGATAGAAACCATATAAGTATCTCAATGGATAAACACAACTCTCAGCCTTGCCGATACTGCCTCGCTGCTTCTCCTTGCCCCAGCTGCCTAACAGCGAGGGGAGTGTAATTCCCCTAATTCCCTTGATCCCAGTAACACGTCCCGGGAGGGTCTGTGGCTGCCAGGGAGGTTCCTGCACCGCGTTACGGCTTCGCTGGCTTGTGCAGGTCCTTCCCGGAACCCGCCTTCCTGGCTCAAGCGTTTCTGGGAATGAGGTCCCAGGGCTGTTGGTTTGGGGAGCCTGCCAGGATGGTGGGGATTTGGGGGAAATGCATGGGGCCCCTGCTTTGGTTAACCCCTTCTGCACTGACGACAGGTTCGGAAGCTGCCACAGGGATGGGCCTGGGCGCTCCAGGGTGGCTCTGGCGAGGGGGGACGGACAGCACCTCACTCCGCACCACCTGCCCTGGGAACGAGTGTCTCAGCTTCGTACATCCCCCCTCTCCGAGTCTGCCAAGAGAGGATGCTTCCCTGGCCTTCTGGCAGAAAAAGGGACGGAGAAACGAAACTTCCAGCCAGCGCAAGCCAGCACGAGCCAGGTCTGAGCCTTGCAAATCTCTGGCTCATACCTCACGGGTTAAGCGAGCGGAGAGAGCTGTGTGTGCGAAGGTCAACACAGGCTGCACCTGCCCACAGGCTCCTGTGCGCGGCAGCACAATTGATGGCTTGTTCCTTTCATAAGTGCCGTTGGAGCGCAGTGCCCAGGCCCCGAGCCAGCCTGCTGATCACATAAAATATTATTTGTGTTTAAAAATTCCAGTAATTGACTATGCACCGTTTTTTTCCAAGCCTTCTGCCAAGGGCAGTAAAATCAAAATCCGTCCCAGGTTATTTTCATCATGCAAATTCCCATTTCTGTAAACAGGAGTAAAGCGGCAAGGCCCGCTGCTTGCAGCCGCGAGGCCGGGCCGGCAGCCAGCGTGTGGCGGGGAGCGCGCCGGGGCCGGCGGTGGGAAGCCGGCCGGAGCAGGGGCAGCGGGCTGGGAGCCGGCAGCCGTGCAAGGTGCACCCGCCGAGAGCTGCCCCGGCTGGAGCCCTCCCTGCCCCGGGGGAGCGGGGAAGGGAGTGCAGGGCTTGGCTGTCCCCTTGTCTCCTCCTAGGACAGCCTACGTCTTCCGCTCCTGCCGTCCCAACTCCTCCCTCTGTGAGATCTTTCCCCTGGGATGTTCGCTGGAGCCCAGCTCCGCTCCTTGCCCTGCTGCTGCCTCCTAACTCACACCAGCTGCTCAGCCCCTGGTCTTGGGATGCTCTGATCTTACGCAGGGTTGTGCCCAGTCCTCACCTCTCATATATCAACCCAGCCTGGAAGAAGGGAGCATCTCTTACATGGGATCTCGGCTTTTCCTGATGGAAACCCCCTCGCAGGCCGTGTGGAATCAGAGGCATCCGCAGCTGGTGCGGGGCAGGTTTCGGCTGGGTGGCTCGGGAAGGCTGCTCTGCTGGGTGCCCCCCACGATCCCACACTGACCCCAGGGCACACGGCCTGGGGCGTGATGGTGGGGGGAAAAGTGCTGCTTAGCCACAGTGGGGCAAGACTGGATCCCTCCCGGCTTCCCACCCCCCCAGCTCCAGCGCTGGTTTCACACGCTGCTGAAATGAGGCACAGAAACCCGAGGAGACCCATCAGGCTGGCACAGACCCCGGTGGCAGGAGGCGCTGGGGATGCTTTGTTGATGGTTTGCAGCCATCCGTGGACACTGCAAGAACCACGGTGTAATGAGAGACGTCCCAAACCAGGACACAAGCCCTAAACCCTCAGGGGAAGCCTCTTCAGCCTAACCTGAGTGTTTCAGGGCAGGAATGGCCGAATGGTGCTCTCCAAACTCTGGAAAATGAGGGGTAGGCCTGCAGGGGATCCCAGTTATTTGCAGTTTCTAGAGCTGAGCAGGCTTTGAGGTTTTGAGGCCAGGTCTAGGAAGCAGTCTCAAAAGCAATAGGAAGCATTACCAAAAAAAACCCCAAACTTCTGAAGTTGCCTTAGAGAGAATAAAGAGCTCTAACTCTGTGCCTTGGGGCACGCACCAGCACGGATGGGCTGAGGTTAGGGTGATCAGCCAGATGAATTATCCCGTTCTCGCTCATTATGAGACCTCTTTGTACCCATTTTGGAAACATGTGGGAATAGCTGAGGTTCGGGGTGGGACATGGGGCCACACAAGCCCCTGACCTCCTTGGCAATGGTGGGTTTGTGTTCCTATGGGCCTTTTGGTTTTGCACACAAGCAAAAAGGACTTTTTATCCTTTTTAAGGAGAGGGGCGGAAGACCTCGCTAAGAATTCGCATCTGTTTTGGAAACAAGTCAATGCAGGAAAACTACCCACATGGAGAAGTAATGTGGTTTTGATTGTATTGCACTCTATAGAAAGTAGTGCACACATATTAAACTATATTAGACAGTATAATAATAGCTTACAGTTAGTCTGCCTTTCATCTGGACGTGCTTCACAAACGTGACATAGATGCAGAAGCCTCTCTCACTGCCACTGAGATGCAACCACCTCTGTTGCATCTCTGTAACTTTGGATCAGCACAGCAGCGTCAGACAGCCATCCACCCAGAAATCCTTGTCAGGATGCAGGGAAGCTGGACTTCGGGATCTGAAAGGTTCCTATTCCCTGCACGCCCTGAGTTTAACATCCAGGGAACAGTAAAATCTAAAAACAAATGACTGAATAAGGACTACAGGGAGGCAACTGCATTATGTTTTATTTTAAGGTGATCCCTGCAGTCTAAATCTTGGCTAATTACTTTGGCTCCATCTTAAATGTTGCATGATTAATAGATATGGATGTGTGTTTAACTAAAACCTATCACGTTTGAAGGGAATAATAACAATAATAAGTTTTTCCATCCATTGAGATCCAGACCACTTATGATAATTAAAATTGCATGACACTGCCAGTGAGGGTCTTGAGCTAGTTTCCAGTTACCCAGGTAATCCTGTTCTGCCTCCCTTTATTGCTCCAGGGATCTCAAGTGGATACTGGCGTTTTATTTTATTTTCCCCTTGTCCTCCTGGACTGCCGCATTGTTCTGTAACACCACCGACGGCTGCTATCCCGCAGCACGCTCTGGCGAAGCCCTTTTTGATGTATTTGGTGCAAAAAGGCCAGTCATGGAGGAGCAGGATCCCCACCAAAGGCGCTGTCGGGATGGCACGGCGTGCGTGCGTTCTGAATGTGTCTGGGAGCAGAGGCAGCAGAGGGGGCGAAGCCGCTGCTCCAGGAGCATCCAGCTCTGCTTTGAGCTTTGCCCGCTGGGCCCTTCTTTGGTCAGGGTCCCACTCGTCACTTACGTGGCTCGTTTCGTGGCAGAGGAGATGACTGCTCGCCTGCGTTGTTTATACGAGGGCAGTGACTAACAGGCTCAGCTCGGCAATTGCAGGAGGCTTTGTACAAACAAGGAGATGAGAGGCAGAGGGGAGGGATTGGGGTTTGAAATACCAGCTGTAAACACAACACGTTTCAAGTAAAGACAACTTGTAGCAGGGTGATCCAAGCTAACAAATGTTGCAAGAGCGGAGCAACAGGGAGGGTGACGCGTGCCCATGTGCCGGCGCGGAGCTGAGCTTTCACAATAAATGATTAAAGCATGGTTCAGATCCCGTCAAATGGAACGGTGCTAATCTAATCACAATCCATCTGGCACTGCCACATCTGTCCCAACACCTCCACCTCTTCATTTTCAATCAGCCTTAAATAGTACATAATTATTAATGTCTACCCGCCTGTCAGACGGCGCGGGGGATTCACTTATCTCTCAAGATCGGCTAAGGCAAGACATGATATCGATGGATCTAGCGCCAGGCTCGGAGGGCAATAAGTCTTTTGCCCTTGGTTTCAGCCCTCCCTTGGGCACTGTGGATATGGGGATAGGACAGGAGTCATACACAGACCCTTAAAGATGGCACCAGACGGGGACCTGGCAGCTGGCAGTAGACGGTGACCATCAGCATCGCTTCCCTCCATCACCTCTCGCTCGCAGCAGCAAGTCAGGGTCGGTGTCTCGGGCTGGGGAAAGCAAAGAGATGTGCCTGAGCATGAGTCTGTGGAGGCGAAGATCCCACTTACACTGGACCCCTGAGCAGTCCAGGGCCAACTCAGGTACACGGAGCCTGATCGCCTGGGCAAGGCTGCCCTGACCTGCCAGGGACCTGTTTTCCGGGGACCCAGTGTGCTGGGTGCTGCACGGCTGCTCGGTGCAACACCAGGGAGCTGGGCGGGAAAAGCTCACAGGGACTGAGACAATTTACCTCAACCGTGGTGGACTGCTTTTCTCGAAGCTGGAGCTCGCTGGTGTTCACAGAAGCTGCTGCAATAGGGGTTTTTTTGGCTCTTCCAAGAAACAAGCCAACACTAAAGCTCCAGCTGCAAACACGTCCTGTGCCTTGGCTAAAACCTGGACTCAGACCTTTCCGTGTGGGCTCTGCACAGCTCTGGGCCACGCTGACCAGCCAAACTAAGCAGCCCAACATTTCAGCAGTCGTTAGGATTTTTATTGTGAGTCTCCCAAAATCTGGAGATTTTAAAAGCCTCAGGAATCATGCGGTTGTGTGAAAATCTCGTCTCTTTCCTTTTTTATAAAAAAAAATATTTGCTTGTCCTTATGGCTGAGATAAAGCTCAGAAATACGAACTGGAGCAATGTGAAACCCAGAAAGTAAACACTGTTTTTTCTGGATGATTTTTAAGCTTGCTACCTCAGGTGGGGGAGACATGAGCCGTGATTTCCTAACGGTCAGGATTAAAGCCCTGCTTCTGCCCAGATCAAGCAGTCAGGACCCAGCCTCTGTCCCAACCCAAATATCTGCTCCGCTGCAGCTGCTGAGCTCGGCTGAGCCAAAGGCAGGGAGGGAAGAGCTGGATGGCAAAGCTCAAAAACAGCCTTACAAAAGGAAAGCCGAGAGCCGAGAGCAAATACCTTGTGAAAGTTGAGTGAGCCACCCCTGGATGTTTACAGAATAAGTTACCAAATAACCAGTGTCTTGGGGATATCTGGTAAGCCCTTGAAACAAATATTCATTTTTTTGATCAGCACAATCGATCTGCGGCTGGCGCTCGGTGCTTAGGTGGATTTGGAGGTTGAAAGACACTCCGTCGCAGTTCACAGTTTGTTCACAGACAAATCCTGCTGTTTTGGTTGTTTGCGGGCCTTTCTTCTCCGAAAGAGCCTGCTCAGCACGTCCAGGTGAGAAAGCCGCTTCCACGCCGCTCTGGGTATTTAAAGCAGCGGAGTTAAAGGCAGATCTGGTGGAGGGGAGAGCTGAGCTGCACAGCAACTGCTCCTCTCCTCTCCGTTCAGCTCAGGAGAGGCTGTTTCCATAGGGCTTGCAGAGGCAAAGACAAGGGCTGTAAATCGCTCCTTGGTGCAGTGGTGGGAGAGTCCAACCCAAGCTGCAGTGAGGTGGAAGAGTTCAGTAAAAGACCCATCTGTTCCCCAGGTCTTCACCAGCTCTGACGGCTTCCTTAGAGACCCAAAACCATGACCTGGGTTGGATAAGGGGCCAGGCTCTTGCATCTGGAGTTTGGGTGTTGAAGAGTGTGAGGGCAGTTTGCTCTGGTCTGGGTCTATGCTGGCTTTCCAGCAAATGTTGGCCCATGGACTGGTTTACTTCAAAAATAAGAATAAATCAATGGCTTCTCTTGGCTCGGATGCAAAAGCTTGGGAAATGGCTGTGATTTATAGGCCTCTGGTTGAAGTTTCAGGCTTGCTTGAAGTTCTGGGGGAAAATGTGGAGGATGCAACGAAGGAAGGAAAAAACCAAACCCCAGCTAATTGAAACCAATGGAGATGTTCCTCAGGCGTGGGCCACGTGCTCCATTTGTGGATCCTTCCTGGCATCCCCAGGCATTGGGGCTGGCTTTTGGGGCAGTTTTGCTCCCCACCCTAGAAAGATGTCCCTGAAGGGGGAAAGAGCATCACTCTGCTTTGCTCCCCAGGAAGCCACCTTGGAATCTTCATTGGGTTTTGGGTACAGATGTGGCAGCAGCATGTAAAGCAGCAGCTGTCCCCAGCTGCAAGGTAAACCTTCCCAGGCTCCTCACCCATCCTGCCCGTGAAGTCACCTTGCTGGGCTTCAGATGCCTCCCCTCGCCCCGTTCCCACTGCGGCTGCTGCCCTGGCACATCTCCGCGCTGTGCGCGGGCAGGACCCCGGGCTGGCGGCAGGCTGGAGCTGCAGTCTCAGGGTCCCCTCTCTGTTTCTGCTCCTTTACCCCCGGGCACAGCTGTGCACCCGTTGTACCAGGAGGCACAAGCCAGAGCCCCGGCCCCTCGCAGCCGCCCGGGGAGGTGCAGGACAGGGCAGGATGAGCCCCCGTAAATTGGGCGGTCTCCCCGCGGGCAGGGTACCCCATGGCAAGCTGCCACTGACCGCGGGAGCAGAGCAAGGGGATGGGCTGGGGGGTGCCGAGGGCTCGGCCCTGGGGTCCGGGGGTCCCAGACTCCTGGTGCGGGGTCCCTGGGGGCGCAGCCGGCAGAGGGCACAGTGCAGCCCTGCTCAGCCCGCTCCTTTGCCCCCTGTTCTCCTGCTTTCTTCCATTTTATTGTCTCGATCATCTCTGGATGCTGGTTTCACTTTGATCTCCGGAAACTTTGGCATCACTCCTAAAAAATATATGTATATATTAGGGAAAAAAAAAGGAGAAGAGAAAAGCCGAGCCTTTGTTCCCCACAGCTGTTGTCATGCTGTAGCAAATCTCCACACAGGTATTAAATGCTTACCATTGATCAAACAGCCGGTGGTCCCGCGTTACCGGCACGGACCTGCTGAAGCCGGGTTATTTACACTAGAAATAATTTGGTTCCTGAGGTCTTGCTTGAGTTAAAGAGAAAAAAAATAAAAGCACAGAGCAGCAGGGAGGAGAGATGGCAGAGCGGCCGTCCGCTCCGATAGCACGGAGGGACATGAGCCAGACGCTTTGGGGATGCTGCAGGCCAGGACAGCAGCTCCGTCCAGGCAGGCACAAGGCCGTGAGCAGGCCTGTGTGGCACCGTGCAATGCCACAAAGCCCTGGGATGTGGCTGCCCTGCTTCCTCCCCATGGGTACTCCGAAAACATTCAGTCCTCTGAGCTTCCCTGTCATCCCCAGCCTTGCAGCTCCCACGGTCCCATTGCCCTGAGCCTGGGACATCAGGAGGCTGTGCCAAGGGACGTGCTTGGCCTGGGACATCCCGCTGAGGACACAGAGGCAGACCCACTGCTGGCCAAAGAGGTGGAAGCATCCTTCCCTTCTCCAGGCGGATGGGCAAGGAGCAGATGTGGGGAGAGCCGGGGACAGCAGGAGAAGGACCGGGATGGCACAGGGCAGAGCCCTGCCTGCTGCTCCTGCCCACTGTGCCCGTGGGAGCATCCCTTGCTCCCGGCCACGGGCACCGTCCCAGGGCTGCCCCTTGCTGCGGCGATGAAATGAAGCGCAGTGGGTACAGGAGCGAAGCTGGGGGGAGAGGCTGGGGCATCGTCTGGCTCCCACATGTGCTGAGGTTGTTAGGAAGATTTATAGGGCAGAATGCAAGGCTTTTTCTTTTTGGCTTTATAATAATACATTAGGCTTTTAACCTCTGACCGGGAGCTCTGGGAAGGGGATGATCCAGGCAGCATCAGGCAGCTCCCAGCCCTGCGGGGAAGGGGAGCGGGTGGGGAAGGGTCCCCCCAGTTGGGACCCCAGCACAGCTGCTGCCGTGGGGGCCGGGACGCGGTGCCGGAGGGGTTAACGCGGCGCAGAGGAATGTGAGAGTTTAGCGAGAGGCGTCGGCTGTCTTGAGGTCACCTGTGAGGGATTAGCCGGGCAGGCAGACAGTTGTTGTTTGAGGACTGTCTGAGGCCGGGGAAGGGGAGGCGTGGGCCGGGGATGGAGAGGGGGGTGGCTCGGGGGGCTGCGGGGAGCCCCGTGGCCCCGCGGGTGGGATCTTCCTGTCCTACTGTGCTGCTATCGGATGCATTTGTGAAAGCCCAACTGTAAACTGGCTGTCTTTTCCGCTAAAGAAATAAATCCATCACCAGTGGGGAGGCAGGGAACGGGAATGGGGGGAAGGTGGGATATCCCCCCAAAACCTGGCTGCAACACTCCAAACCCGGCCAGACCCCAGGTGGGCAGCAGAGATGCCGGGGAGGAACTGAAATGTTGTGAGCATGGCCAAGACCCATCAGGGCTGTCCACACGTGGGCTCCTTCCACGACAGGGACCACCAGCGAGCTCACTCCAGAGAGGACCATGAGACCAGCTGGTGCTGGCTGGTGGGTTCCCAAGTGGAGCCTTGGCTCTGTTGAACTCCCCAGCAAAACCCTCTTTTCACTGCACTGGGCTGAGCCTTCACACCCTGCAGTTGTACGTGTGACTGAGCTGGCATCCACAAGTAGGCCTGCTGGAAACACAAAATAAGAATGATGAAGAGGGAGATGTCCATGTGGACTTCTCAGCCTGGATGGACATGTTCGGGAGGTTTGAATAAGAACGGACCCGTCCATCTAAGGCTGCGCCGTGGCACTCAGCACCTCCCAAGCATTTCGGACCCAAAACAACAGTAATTTCTCCTGTACTTCCAAGCCTGGAGAAAAAAACACCATGATTCATTGCTGGGTTGACTGGCGTGTTTGTGGTTGTGAGGGTTGCAAGGGTGGACCAGGCGTGTGTGGGTGTGTGGTCCAGCCGGGTAGAGATGAGTGTGCAAGGGCAGTGTGGAGGAATCGCTGGGTTTAGCTCGGAGCACGATCAAGCTGAGGTTTCCTACACCTTCAAGTCATCAAAAACCGATTCAAAGGCTTGGTTGGGACTGTGGTACCTGCCTCATTGCTGCCTTGATACCGCCTCCTCGTAAAACCTCGCTCCCTCCACCACTTTGCCCTCTGCCCCTGGCTTTGCCCTCGCTGCAGCAGGATCAGGATATCCGTTCTCCTGCCCAACGGCCTGCGATTCGAATCAACGCAGGAATTTTTCCTGTACCTATTGCTGTAATATCTTGTGCGCCTCTGCAGATGAAAGGTATTATATGAGGATAAATTCTTAATCATCACAATAATCAATCATTCTTTACCTGTAATTTAGATGAAATTAATCCAGCAGACAAGCAGAGGGCCAAATGGTAATCTGTGTCCTGGGTGTCTTTATTGACTTGGAAGGAGAGCGTCCTCCATTAAAATAAAGAGGAAAGCTTGCAAAAGTGCACCCGGAAGTTTTCCATTTTAGAAGGGAGAAAATAAAAAAAGCAAAACCCCACGGAATAAACACCTTATACTTTAAAAAACCTCATGATTTTTCAAGTCAGTCTCTGGGTTTGGGCTAGATCTGACTCATGGTTTTAAACGCTGAAGGGAGGGTACGGAGCTGTAATAAGTAGGGAACACCCAGTGCTTACCTGCAGGAGGTTTAGCCTTGTGGTTTATTGAAATAAAGGAGCCCAAGTTGCATTTCAAGGCTTGTAGTTGCCCTTACGCACAGGGTTTACATCAAGGAGACCTCTCTTTTGTGGAGGGCTGAGCAGGTTTGGTGATAAACCAGGAGGCCACATGGCTGTCCTGCCCAAACTCTTGATTGAGAAACCTTCTAATGCAAAGAGAGGCTCCCTGGGGCTAATGGATGCTTTTATTGCACCAGCACTGTAATAGAACACAAAATAAAACAATTTTATTGAAATTAAAATGTAAATGGAAGATTTGTCTCACACCCCGTCCCTGCCCCAGCTGGATCCGTGTCTGGCAGCAGGTAGAAATCCCAGCTCCGTCCGCGCCTCGACGGGCTCCAGACCCGGGGCTGGGAATCGCACCGAATCGGCCTCTTTTTCCACTGCACGTTGCAAGCACGTTCCTGCACCGACCCAGCTGGTCCCAGCCCACTGCGGAGCCGGGTGCTGCCTGGCTGTGTAGGAGGGGAGAGGTTCTGCCCCGGAGAATTCGTGACCTGTGCCAGGAGAGGGTGAGGAGAGGGAAGGGGGTCCCGCTTCCCGGGGAGCTGAGCCATGCAGGGAAGGAAGAAATTGCTCGGAGTTTCCCGCTGGGGGATATTCGTAGCACTCAAATTTAATCTGCTTACTCTCCTCGTGTAGGCAATGAGCAGGGAGGGTTTTTCCCAAGGCAATGCAGGGCACCCAAGGGACTGGGAGAGGGTTGACGTGGCGGCTCTGGGGGGTGGTGACATCCTGGTTGTGGATGTGGGGACAACCCAAGCGAACCCGCTCCAGACTCATTCTTCCCAACTCTGCCACTGAGCATGGCTCCTTCTCCAGCCTGTTTTGACAGTGCAGAGTAGCTGACAGGACAAATACCTGGGGGTGTGAGGGCCTCTCAAGGTGGCACCATCCTGCCTGGGGTTTGTGGTGGCCAGCGCAGGTCCCCAGGGCGTAGGGCATCACTCCAGGAGACGCTCTCATCTCAGGCAGATGCCCAGGCTTCAGGGGAAATCCCTGTTCACACTGGTGCTCCTGGGGTCAGAGCAAACCCTGGGCGCCTCTGGGAAGGGATCTCCTTTGCCTAGGTCTGTCTCAGGGCTGGTGGCAGCAGGAGCCACCCGTCCCTGCACCCTGAAGAGCACCCGCCCCCCGACAGCCATGGCAGGGCTCTCCCTGGCCAAATGCATCCCAGCTGCTGGCTGAAGGCCACGTTCCCTGCGCCGGTGGAGGGTTTCTGGTAGTGGCTGAGGGACAGGATAATAAAACAGGAAAAAATTAACATGTAAGAAAACATAGCTGCACCTGAAGCAACAGAGGCAAAGAGAGTCAATGCAATTCCCCTCAACGCCAGAAAGGAACTGTAAGTCAGGGGAACGGGCTGGTGCCCCCCTCCCTCCCTCCCGCTCTCACTAACTCCGATTTCAAAGGCAGACAAACAACACACTGTACTGTGTGGCATCTCCACTCTTAAATCTTCCTGTCTTCAGGTTCGTGTAACGTGAGCCAGCAGCGCAGGATCTGACCCTCTCACCGAGCCGTCCGGGGCACAGCCTCGGCTCTGGCGAGAAATCCCCAGGTTGAATCTCCCAAAGCTCCCGAACAAGCCAAAGCGTGTCCTCCGGGGAGAGGCAGCTGGCCCAAAGCACCGCTGCAGCCACTGACCCTCGGGTCTTGGGGTTCAAACCTCGCAAGCAGCTCCCAGCACCTGCAAGGTGAAGGGCGATGCTGGCACAGCGGCAGCGGCGCAGGGGAAAGCTGCCCCGCGTCGCACCGGGGCTGGGGACCGAGCCCACCCGTCTCCCTGCGAAAGATGCTCTGTGAACCTCCCCGCCATTCAGCTCCGCTGCACCGTGTTTAGTTGATCTCTGCTCAGACGTGGCAGCCCGAAAGCGTGTGTCTCCCCAGCCCTTTGTCTCCCCACCTCAGGCTGGAGAAAGAAGTGAGCAAAGCCGAACCTGCGTCTCTGCACCCGGGGGTAAATCGTGGCTCTGCGGTGCCCCGTGGATCGGCCCGGTCCAAGGCCGGAGGGAGCGGTGAGGAGCAGTCCCAGCACACCTCAGTTCTACCTCCTTGTTTTGTCACCCACAAAAAGTGGGGATGGGAAGGGGACAAAAGGCACCACCTGGTCAGACCCCCCCGGGGCAGCACGGCGCAGCCCCCACTGCCCCTGTGGTCACTGGGACCAGTTTGCTGACGGCTGCTCTTTGCATTGCCCCGTGCATTGCAATGGCCTTGCAAAGGGAGACGAAGCTGGTGGCTGGAGCAGAGCTGGGACTTCATGGACCAATGTCTTGGAAGTCATCTCCTGCCATGGGCTGCATAGAGGCTGTTCATGTTGATTGCTTTGGTTTGCTTTTCTTTCTTTCTCGCTTTTTTTTCTCTTTCGTTCTTTCACAAAAAGACATCATCTCTCTCTCCCACTCTCGCTTGCTCTCACTCTCTGAGAGCCGATGCAGTTAATTGGAGCTTCTTGTAAGTGAACATTAACACAGGCAGAGCCAAGAAGACGTCTTGGCAGCAAAATATCATTATCAGTTCTTGAGCTCCAGCCAAAATCCCCTTGCGGTCAAAACACAATTCTTTAAACTAAACAATTAAAGATTTGTGCAAGTGTTGCTGCCATGAGTTATCAAGGACGGGGAGGGGCTGCTGGGTGCCCGTGTCAGCGGCAGTTAACAGTCCCGCTCCCTGGCAGGGCAGCAGGTGACAGGCTGAAACCCCCGTCAGCGCGGCAGCTCGGCGAAGGGGCCCTGGGAAACGTCTCCGCCACAGTCACATCACGCACGGGCTCACGGCCCCATGGCAGCCGCGGCCACGGGGCTCACCTAGACTGCACGCCGGGCATCCAGCTCTGCGCTTCCTGGTGATGCAGTTCTGTTCTTCTTCTCTCTTCCACCCTGGGTGGGAAGTGACTTTTAGGTTTAGCGGGAGTTTCTGTCAGAACAAAAAGTATAATCTCCAGGTTTTCAGCAGTTTGTCAAAAAATACACATAAACCCTGTCTTCTTTCCTAAATGACAAAATATCTTTTTCTGCAAGGACTTTTTCTCATGTTTGTGCACTCAAAAACACAGGAAAATGAGAGCAATTTTTTAATTATTATTTTAGACTTCTTTTTCTCCTCCAAGCACAAAAATGTAGCATTTCCCAACTAGATTTAGCTGCTGAAGAGAGGATTTTGGGGATTCAACCTTTCCCCTCACAGCACAAAGGAAGAAAAGCCCTGCATCCTCTGGAAACCTTTTCCCCAGGTTAGACCCTCATCTCGCAGCGCAGACAGGGAGACAGTCGGTGAAAAGGGCTCAGGGCAGACAAATCCAAGTTCAGACGGGAGCCCGCGGTGTCGGGAGTGACTGAAGTGCGTCGAACACGTAACCACGTTCCCGGGTTCGGGCGACTCTGCCGCTGCAGCCGGTGAAATGCAACTGGCAGAGGAGTGGTGTGACGGGAAGGAGGATAATTAAATGTCGAGAGATGGTGCCAGGCGGGAGAAGCACCGTCCCTCTGGCTGCAGCCAGGCACGCTGCAAAGAGTTCATGGCATAAATGCCGTTAATTATCGCAGGGGTAGGGAAGGGCGTGCGTGAGGGGGAAGATGTTGAAGAGATGCAGAAGTGTTCCTGGATAATAAAACATTCCCTTTTGAGTGCTGAAGTTAGTGTTCCAGGCCTCGGGTGAAATGGGCTTCCGGGGGTGGACAAAGCGGGCGCTGCGTCCCCTTCACCCCAGGAGGACAGGGTGCTGGGTACCACGGGTGTCCCCAGCACCCACAGCTGGGGGGGAAGGATTGAGGCAGAGAGGCCTGAGAGTTCAAATGTCTTGAACGAGGGGGGATGAGCATCTTTCCAGCCTCTTGATTAGATTTCCACCACATTGGACATTCTTGTTATCCACATAAATGTCCAAACTGTGTTTTAGTCCTGCCAGGCTCTTGAGATGTTGTGGCAAAGAGCTCCAGGGACTGGAACTGATACCCTGGGACAGGATTATTTGCCCCTGAGGCTTCTCCTCATCATCCAAATGCCCTGTCCATTGGCTGCCAAAGTTTATCATCTTTTCCTGAGTGATGTCAAGACCTTCCATCTGTCATCTCCTGTCTTCATCTCTCTTCGCCCTGCTCATTTAAGTACTCGTTCCCCTTGCTTCTTTCTACCTTTACAGCAGGACCCAGCCCAGGCAGGACAAAGAGACACCAGGGCTGCCTCAGAGCGCCAGACTTTCCTTGATTTTCTTCTCCTCCGATATCTGCTTTTTTTCCTCCTATCTCTGTTCCTTTTCCCAGTCTCCTGCCCATCCCTTTGTGATTCTTCCACCATCCCTCTTTGCTGCTAACTCACCAAAACTAGTGTAAGGCTGATGTTACAATGTCATTCCTATGTGTAGTAGATAATAGACGAAATAATAGATAAAATATTGACTGATTTAGAGACAGAAGGTGTGGAAACTCAGCGCTCTGTATCTCTTATCACAACAGCAATAAAAGGCAGTACTTTTTTACACGGGTGCATGCTCAGGAGTGTTTGAGGATCAGCATTCAGTAAGATGGAAAAAGAAACTGAACCAACACACAGATACCCAAACCTGCCGGCCTCTGTGGATAATGGCAACAACATCAGGCATCCTAAATCTCATCTGTTGGGGTTTAGGAAACACCTGTAATTATTGTAGATGAAGATGAAGCTTCTGTGATGAGAAGATTAGCCAGCATGTTGCTACCAAGCCATTTTCAGGTCTGCCCAGTGCTGAGCTGGGGCTTGGAGCTTGCCGATGTGATGTGATGCTCCTGCCAGCCTCTGCTCACCTGTGCTGGGCAGGATCCTTGGAGGAGGATGGATGTGCCTGCATCCAAGAAGGAAAAGCAGTCCTGCTGGGCCGTTAGCAGCAGGGCTCGTTTTGCAACAGCACCGTCCGCATCAGCTCTCCCCAGCGCCAGCCAGCTGAGCTGTTGGGATTCGTGGGCTGGTGCCTCATCGCAGTACCTTGCTCCCTGTAAAACCAGCCTGCAGTCAGCAGCAACGCTGAGCCCTCTGCCTGCCCCACCAAAGTCCAGACCCTGCCTCGCAAAACCGGCCACGCTAACGCGACGTGAAAGCACCCGCCGCTGAACTCCCTCACCCAGCGTTCCTGCTCACGGGACTGCACAAATCCCCGAGAGCCAGGTCAGGCGCCGGGTGCCCTGCCGAGGCCGAGGGGAGCCGGCACGCACCGCAGCCGGGCCGAGGCGCGGTGTGAAAGGACAGCGGCCTTTGCCAGCTGCCCGTCCCCGTTTTCCAGGGCAGGGTGCGGCTGGGACCTCTTTGGGAACAGAGCAAGGGCCAGCGCTTCCCACATGTGCAGAGTCCCAGCTTGGAGCGTGTCTCCTCTGGGACGAGGAGCAAACTCTGCCGCTGTGATATCGCACAAAACCGCAGCAGTAGACCCAAGGCCGCTGCTTTCCTGTTCCTTCAGACCCGAGTAGATAAGAATTTGTGCTTTGGGACCAATCCCTTCCCCCAGCAGAAGCCCCTTGGAGCAGAGCTCATCGCACTCGTGTGAGATTAGAGGGGGAGAACATGCAGAAGGGGAGACGTCTCCCAACCTAGCGATGCACAAGGCTGTGTCGGAGCAGGGCTCCCTCGTCCTGGGCACAGCTCCTCTGAGCCATCGTTCGTCCCTGGCAATATTCCGCCCGTGTACCTGGCTCAGCTGCACCCCCTGAGCTTTAACCCCACGCCTGGCTGCACCGAGAGCCCTGTGTAGCAGATATTTCTCCTTTACATTAAATAGCTAGCTGCGGCAGGCATGGAGGCCCCTCTCGGCGCTTCCTGGGGACAGTCCCGTTGCCACCTGTTCCTATGGAGCAGGGTTTTTATCACAAACACTTGGTAAACAGCTGCCGCCGGAGCCCCTTTCTGCCTGCCCTGCGTTTATTCGCAGAAAGTCAATAAGGAAAAACAAACATTCCTCGTCCTTGTGCACACACATCCCTGGGCCGCCGCAGCGCTGGCCTGCTGTGCGTGGCAGACCGGGGCTCCCAGATGGTGCCCGAAGCCAGGGCCACCAGGCACGGCCCCGAGCCTTGCTTTAGGGCAGCTGGGAAGCAAAGCAGAACACACAGCCTTTGCAAAGGGATTTTCCTTTTTCCCTTCCCCAGGGCGGGGGCGCATCCCTGGTAGAACGTCCAGCAGGGTCAGACATGAAACTCAAACCTCGTGGGCTTCACGTCCCAAAAGTACCTCTTTCCAGCCAGCTCTGGAGGTTCCAAAGTTGAGCTTTGAATCCCCCTGTCACCCTCGCTCGCGCAGGCGCCCGATCCCTTCCCGCTCCCACATGCACTTCCCCGAGGCAGGGGGAGAGGACGAGGGCAGACAGGATCCCCCATTGTGACAAGTGCTTGCAGAACCGGAGCCAGGAATTAACATGCTCAGGCTGTAATTAGGGCTTCAGCACTGTGACACCTTTACAAGTGTCTTTATTTAAAAGCAGGTAAATTGGAGGCTTCCAGGTTGGGTACGTGAGCGGGGGGGAGGTGGTGGTGATGATGGTGGGGAAGGGTTGAGACAGGAGTGAATTATTTTTAGTGGCATCCGTCTACTGTGACAGGTTGACCGTGGCCTGGGTGATGGATGGGAGAGGCAGAAACTTGAAGGAAGTTGGTTGGAGAGAGTATCTGTATAGGTCCTACGCCTATCTGTCTGTCGAGATGGCTGTTTGGGGGAGCAGGGGAAGGGGGTGAAGCCGCCTGGGTCGGAACCCCCCATTGAGCATCACGGCTGTGCTCAGCCCATTGCCTGCCCCGTGCAATCCACCTGCTCCCGTCAGCGCAGTCTCGCTTCTGCCTTCTTCACTGGCAACCGGATAACTGGAGCAGGCTGGGAGGCAGCCCCAGGAGCCGGGCTGGAGCAGGCGCGGGGCAGGGGAAGGGCAGCGGGGGGCTGGCCGCAGGGACGGGGCCTCCCGCCGCGCCGGCAGCTGCGGGCATCGCTCCGGCTGGCCCTGCCGCCCGCAGCCCGCCGGCCCGGCGGGCGAGAGAGACAGCTTCAGCGTTTGGATCTGGCTGATAACACCCGCAGCCTGGAAGTTCAGGGATATTCAGATCTAGACCAATCTCTAGGCTTTTTTTTTTTTTTTTTTTTGACAGCTGCTGCCTCTACTTTAGGCAAGGACATTAGCGCCGAGAGGAAAAAAAATTTGATTTTAATGCAAGCCCCAGTAATCAGCTATTTGTGATGGAATTTTATCTGTCCTGGTCTCTAAGGGATGAGAAGCAAGCAGAGAGGAAAGAAGGGTCAGAAATTAGTATGCAGAAATATCTGATCAGCCAAAGTAATTTTCTTTAATAATCGTATTCATACTGGCTGCTCTCCGCTCACTAGAAGAATTAAGTATTTAATAGTAATATATTTCATCTGGCAGCAGTTCCGTTTCGTTAGGAGCTGTGATGCCTCGCCGGGGTGGGGGTGGGAGGGGAGGCAGCCGTAGGAGGGCCCCGGCGCGGGGCGACCTGTGAAGGAACAAAGCTCGCTCGCACGCCGGCTCCATCGACAGCGGGTCCCGGGGGCTGCCGGGCTCTGCCAGCCCTCCCCGCTGCCCTGCGCCCGTCGGGGAGAGCCAGTCGGGCCGGCACGGCACCGGGCGAGCTCGTTATGGAGCTATAATTAAAGTGGAGCGTGCTTCTCTCGCAAGGGGAGGCGAGGTGCCGGGACCAGCCGGCGCGGACGTGGGGGGAGGGACCCATGTGCTGCCATGGACCCTCGGCGTGTGTCACGTTGGGCCCCGTGTTGGAGATCCTGTGCTGCATCTCTGGGCTGTGCAAGGCAGGAGGTCACACCAGAGAGGCTTTTGTGGCCTTAAACCTATGGTTTTGTAATTGCCAGGAGATAGACTAATTATTATTATTATTATTATTATTATTATTGGCATCCATTCAGCAAAGTGTTTAAATGCATGCTGAACTTAAGCATGTCCGTAAGTCCCTTTGACTCTAATGGGACTTCACTACGTGCTTAAACTCCACCCTGAATATTGATGTTTTCCCAAATCAGTGATTATTCACAGCAATCCCACAGCAAACGCCAGAGCCCCCCAGAAGCCGTGCAGCCCAGATCTGTCCCGGTGTCTGCCATGGTCCCCCGCGGTGACCCAGCGTGACACTCAGCGCCTCGTGTTGGAGGGATCAGCAGCGTCTCCCTGCCGTTTCCACGCCCGGGGCAGCGGGGAGGGACCCTGTGACAGCAGCACATCTGCACCTTCTCGGGGCAGGATTGTCCTCGCGGAGGCTGGGCGGGCTGAAGGCACGGCGGAAAGTGTCCCTGCTCGTCATCCTCAGCCCCGTGCCGCCATCGGGGCTCCCCTGGGACATCCAAAGCAAGGGAGGGGGGGTCATCCGCTCTGTGCCAGCCCTGGCTCCAACACCTGCCGGGATTTGCTCATACAAGGGGGAATTCAGTGAGGAATACCAAGGAGAAATTAATCCATATTTGCTCAGAAAAGAGACAGAGAGAGAGAAATTAAAATCTGAGTTCAGATCCTCTCTGTTCTTTTAAAAGCACATGATATAAACAGATGGAAAGTGATGCTGGCAATTCAGATCACTCAACAGTCTGGAATTAAATACCGAAGTGTTGAACTGACAGCTCTCCGGGCACAGGGGAAGGAGGCGGTCGGGGATTTCAGGGCGCCTTGGCAGAACAGCGACCTGGGGATAAACGGCCTTGCAAAGGTGGCAAATGCACTCCTACGGGCCAGACTCTTCCAGAAATAACAACAGCAAAATAGTATCGCAAACCTGGCATTGTTGTTGCTTTCTGGAGTAATTACTAGCAGAATATCAATGGCAAAGGGCACAGGAATCGAATGATTCGAGCTGGTACGTGAGGGGACAGACCTATTCTCTTTCTTTCTTTATCTCCAAAAGTTTTGTACTTGATTTTCCCACATTTGCTAAGCTGAAGAAATCATCACACCTTCCCCTTTGCTCTCTCTGTCTTCACTTCTGTCCCTCCCAGCTCCTGTGTTCGCTCCGGTGATGTGGTCTCTGCAGCAAGACCCAAAGCTGCAAAAAAAGAACGGCTCCATCGAGCTTGCAAATGCTGGAAAATATAGTTCAGTTGAAAAAAGATCTACTGAACTGGGACTTGGCTCTTGTGACAAATACACTGTAGTGTGGGAATAGTGAGTAAATAAATAGTATAGCAGGGGATTAGACTTCTCTCATGGCAAAAAATAATGAACATAGGGGTGTTTAAGCTCTGAAGTGATGGAAGAACTCCAGTGCTGATAATGGTGGGCTCCAGCTGCTAAGCAGGACAGGTTATTTAGACTGCAGAGCTCTTGTGATTGTGCATTTAGGGTTTTGCACGGTGACATGGGTTTGTCCCGGACACAAACACCTCCTGTGAGGGACAGGGAAACCACTGAAACAATTTGGGGCTTCAGGTATTCCTCAAGGCTCGTTTGCATCTGACCAAACTCTGCTGCTTCACCTCCCGACTGTTCAGACAGACCCTGTGTGTGGGTAAGGGAGGAGGGAGGGGATGTCTGTCTGCACACCCTGTCCTCCTGTCTGCACTGCGCCTGGTCCCCGAGCCACCCAGGTGACAGTGCCCACGAGAACGGTCACAGCTCAGTGCATATGACCAAGGCTGTACCGTGTGGGTACTGGGGGGGATGCAGGGTCACCCTGCCAGCTCCCGCCAAACCCCCTAATTTATCCGTTATCCATCAGCACCCGTGCTGCCGGGCCCCTCCTGTGGGCAGTGGGTGCTGGCCCCCGCCCGCCCCACGGCTCCTTTCTCGCCTCCCTCTTTCCCCGGCACCGCGGCCTCTTGCGAGCTCTCGGCTGGGGATGCCAGCGGCACAGCAGGAGCAACCTCTGGGCACTGCGGCTCTTGCAAAGGCCCCTGCCAGGGTCCAGCTGCCGGCGAGCACCCTTGTCCCTCTCCGGAGCCGGTGACCCCGGACATCCGTCCCAGACGTGTGTCCCCTCCTTCCTCCCCTCCTTCCCCGTCCTCCTCCTCCCCAAAGCGCGGTCTGCAGAGCGCGTGTTTGTGAGCTCACAGGGAACGGTGGGACACGGGCCTTTCTCTCGGCTCTAATGAAACCCTTTAATCATATTCAAATAGGTTACTGTTCAGGGGGAAAATAGAAATATGGATTTGATAGCAATAAATTTCCCTGGCTGGCTAAGCCCAGTTCTTAATTGTCCTGTCCCAGGGCTCGCACATTTCATTGTTCGTTAGGTGCTTAAGTCCCTGCTCTCATTTTGTGGCGGTGACATTACCGCTGATGGCTCTAATACTCTCATAATTTGAAAGGGGATTTGCATGATAGAACGCAGAGTATTAAAAGAAAAAGAAAAAAGGAGAGTTAAAAAAAAAAAGGAGGGAGGGGGCGAAGAAGGAGTGTGCGGGGGGGCAGGGGAGCGGATTCAGCTTTCACTTAAAAAAAAAGTCACTTTCTTCAAAGTCAAATCATTGTTTTCATTAAAGTGGAAAAAAAAAAAGTGTCTCTTCTGCACAGTCAGTCCGGCCTGGCGCTGGTATTATCCTTATTGTTGCTAATGGTTATTAATTATTATTATCCTGCTACACAGAGCACTGCGGACGTGATGTCCCCAATGTCCTTGGGACAAAGAGAAAAAAAAGAAAGAGCAGGGTGTCCGAGCCGGGGCGGGCTCCTGGCAGCCGGGGGTGCGAAGCGAGAGGGGTTTTGCCACCGTCTCCGGTGCGACAGGGTTTTGGCAGGAGCTGTGGCAGGCGTCCGCTGCCAGCCGGGGCCTCCGCCTCAGCAGCTTGCTTCTGTTCTGGTGTGCCTTGACGCGTGCTGCCCCGCTGCCGGCTGCTCCCCACGTTTCGGGTCAAGGGGATATTTGGGTAGAAAACACAAAATAAAAACCGGGTCGCCCTGCTGCCTGCTTTTATTGCCAAACTTTGGTTAATGTTTAGAGATGAGCCCAAACCTGTCACTGTTCCTCGATGTCCAGAGAGACTCAGACCTGCACACAGGTCCCAGCGCTCCCAGCGGAGCCGGGTCGGGTTCGGCACCGCTGCCTCCAAGGGGCTGCAGACCAGACCCGACTTCGGAGCCGCATTTTCCTAGTCGCTGGCTTTTAAAGCCAGGAAGAACCATTATGATCATCTGAGCTGCAAGTACCAGACAGCCTCAGCACCTGGGGTGTCAGAAATCCTGATGCGGATTTTATAGTGGCAAACCTATCTCCGCAGAAAAAGAGGGGCACGAGCCTCCAGGCTGTCGTTTTGCAACAAAAAGATTGGGGGGAGCAGTGATTTCTGCCTCTGTTGCTGGCACGGGGAGCCCCCAGGCCGGTGTAGCACCTCGGCGCTGTGGACACTGCTGGCATTAACGTGAATAGGACCCTGTTGCCGTTACAGCTCCCTTTGGCTCGGCTGCATGGTTCTGCCCAGCCATGGAGAAATTTCTCCCGACTCTTGACGAGCGAGTCAGTTGTTAATTTCCTGAAAAAAATCTGCAAGCTCAAATCTCTTTTGAGGGATTTTGCTTTTCCCCTTGCTGCCTGGTTAAGGGGGAAAACAAGCGCACCAGCGTCAGAGACCAAAACACTTCCCTGGAACAAACCAGAAATCACCCAGAGTTTCCCGAGCCTGGAGCTGCCTCCACCTGTATTTACGGAGCAAGCGCTCGCCAAGCTAAATCACGGCCACGTCACCCAGTTCAGGTCCAGCCTGGGACCAGCACCAGTCCACAGCCCACCACCCAACAGGCCACGTCCACAACTGCGGCACGTCTGGAGAGACGGCTTGTGCTTGCTGACACATCTCCAGCTGCCCTTTCCCTCCCCATCTCGCTCACGTGAGAGAAATGCATAGAGAGAATCTGCAACCAAAAATTAGCCCTGGGGTAAAAATCCCTTTTTTCACGTCTTTGTATGGAGACCACAGTTATATTCTGGAGTTGGTCTGAAATTTAACACCGGTGCGTGGACACACGCTGCAATGTTCCTGTGCTCTGGTGCACAGGAGTCTATGGGAAGGCTTTTATCCATCGGCTGTTTATTATCTAACAATAAAGTGGTAGTCAGAAATGTATTAATTATTATTGGAGTGTCTGAGGCTTGCGCAGAGATCATATTTTGGCTGCCATTCTCTTATCAAGCAATTTAGCACCATGCAAGACGAGGAGGGCCCAGTGAGTGAAAATCAGCCCAGGTCTACTGATCTCAGCAGAACTGGAGTCATTTAGCCTGGCTTGGGATGCAGTTTTCACGCCTGCCATCCTCTCTTTTCCCCATAACTCCGTCGTCCATCCCAGGCTGTGCAGAGACGTCGGCAAAGCCCCAGGCCCAGCATCCAGGCGCTTTCCTAATTTCTCCACATTTGCACATAGGCTCTTTCCAGGCTTGTGTCAGTGGAGAGGATCCTCTGGCAGTTCAGGAAGCTGATTTTAGCGCCTGAGCCACACACTAAAGTCCCTCCCGCAGCAGCGGGTATTTACCAGGTGAATTCACCACGTGGGAGGCATCGAGGTCCCCTTGCTCGGCTCGCCCCACCTCACAGAGGGCTGCCACAGGACAGGGCTCCCGAGCCAGGGAGGAGGATTGCTGGGTCTGCTCCTTCCCTAACAATTCACCGCCCATTTCTGGGAATGTCACCATCCCTGATGGCCATGGGAAGGAGCCCAAAGAGCTCAGGAAGAGCTTTCTAGAGATTTCTGGTTTTGTGGCTGAAATCTGCAGATACCCGAGACGGGCTCAGCACCCAGCCTCTGCGCTGACAAGGAGACCATGGTCAAATTCCCAAATTCGAATGGATTTGTGCATTCAGCCCCACCCTGAGCTGTTTGCCCTGCCCTTGCTACCAACAAATCCTCTGGCAAAAGCACATCTGTGTTTCCTTGCCTTGCTCAGCCCACTCAGGGCTAATTCCAGAGACAGGGATTACCCACAAGCAAACCCAGAGTGCAGACAGAGCTCAAAACCTGCCAGAGAGGCGCAGCGAGCCGGCTGGGCTGCGAGCGCCCTGCCCGCTGCGGGGAGAGGGATTCGAACCCAGCACGTGCGCCGGTGGACGTCTAAATCCAGAGAGACCCTTGAGGGTGCGAAGGAGATCGTTAGCGGT